>NC_133335.1:68271071-68599076 GCF_042186555.1 Aquarana catesbeiana
CCAGGAAACATAAGCCCTCCAGACTCTATAATATATAGCTCTGGAAGCTGGCTTCCTTGCATTAATCAAGGATGTGGGTTTCAATAGCCAAGCCGTTAAATGTAGCGTTTGTAAGGTAGGATGGAATATCGGCCCCTGTGAGAGTAGGTCTGGCCATGGAAGGGACCATTGATCCTCCACCGCCATCTTTACGATTTCTACATACCAGGACCTTCTGGGCCATGCTGGGGCTACCAGAATTACCGGTTTTCTTTCCAGCTTGATCCTGCAAAGAAGTCGTGGCAGCAACTGAATAGGGGGGAATGCATAAATCAGTGAGAACTGATCCCACGGGGTCACCAACACATCTGTTCCGCATGCGAGTGAATCCCTCGTCCTGGACACAAAGTTGACCAACTTCATGTTGAATCTGGACGCCAGAAGATCTACGTCAGGAGTCCCCCATTTCTGGCAAATAGCCCGAAAAATGTTGGGGTGAAGAGACCATCCCCCCGGGAGCAACTGCTGGTGGCTCAAGAAGTCCACCTGCCAATTCTCTACTCCCGGAATGAAAACTGCTGATAGGCACAGAACATTCCTTTCTGCCCAAGTTAGGATATGGTTCACCTCCTTCTGGGCTACGAGACTCTTGGTGCCCCCTTGGTGATTGATATAAGCCATGGCTGTCATTGTCGGACTGGATCCTGACAGGACAACCCCGTAACTTGAATGTCCAGGCCTTCAGGGCCAGACCCACTGCCCAAATCTCTAGGATGTTGATGGGCAAGGTCCTTTCGGTTCTTGACCACTGTCCCTGGACAATTGTCTCTTCTAGCACTGCTCCCCAACCTGAAAGGCTGGCATCTGTCATTACCACCTTCCAGATAACAGGTCTGAAGGATTTTCCTTTCAGCAGATTCTGGGTTACCAACCACCAACTGAGGCTTTGGGACACCCTTGGGGACAGCCGCATTGGCAAGTCTAAAGCTTTGCCTGAGGCAAGAACACCTTTTTGTGGGCTGTGTCTATGATCAGACCTAAGTACTCCAGCCTTTTTAGTTGTTTTAAGGTAGACTTCTCTAGGTTGAGAATCCAACCCAGATTTTCCAGGTATTTGGTTGTAATGCGCACGCTTTGCTCCAAACGGGCCACCGACTGCTCTCTTAGCAATAAATCGTCTAGGTACGCCAAGACTGTTATGCCCTGTGCCCATAACCTGGCTAAAGGTGGGGCCAGAACTTTTGTAAACACCCATGGTGCTGTAGCTAGCCGGAAGGGCAAGGCTACAAACTGAAAATGATGCTGTTCTACCTTGAACCGCAGAAACCTTTGGTGAGCGGGAAATATAGGGACATGCAGATATGCATTCCTGATGTCGATAGATGTCAGAAGTTCTCCTTCTTGTAGGATAGAAACCACTGACCTGATCGACTCCATGCGAAAAGAGCGGATCTTCAGGAACTGATTTAGATTCTTTAGATCTAGAATGGGTCTGAAATCTTCATTCCGTTTTGGTACCGTAAAGATGGTTGTATAAAACCCCAAACCTTCCTCTTCTGTGGGGATTTGTATGATCGCCCCCTGAGCCATTAATCAGTCTAGTGCCCGAAACAGAGATTGCCTTTTCCCTGGATCTTTGGGAACGTTTGACCTCAGAAAGCGAGACAGTGGAAACTCCCGAAATTCTAGTTAGTACCCTAGAGTTAGTGGAGATGACCCATCTGTCCTGAATTTCCTCTTGCCAGACTTCTGAGAACTTCAGAAGTCTTCCCCCCACCCTGGCGAGTGGGGACGCCCCTTCATAATGAGGCTTTAGAATACTGTTTTGCAGGTTTCCGCCCCGAGACTTCTTTTGTGCCTGGGCCTGACCCTGAGGCTTCCTCTAGAGTCTGATGGTGGAGGCCGTCGCCACTGCCTAGGAGGCGGATGCCCCTGGCGCAGGAGAAAGAGTCCGCTTAAATGAAGGGCGTTTATTCCTTCTCTTAACTGGCAAGAGAGTACTTTTACACTTGAAATCTTTTGGATGCATTTGTCCAAATCATCCCCAAATAGCCGATCCCATGAAAAGGAAAACCAGTCAGGAGCCTTTTGCATGGTGCTTTGGCTGACCAATTTTTTAACCACAGGATCATACGCACGTGTACTAGCACAAGCGCAAGGCGGGATGCCTGGTGAATAGAATCTTTAATGGTGTCTATGGCAAAACATAACGCTCTTGGCAGTTTGGCCAAATCCTGGGCTTGCTGTACAGGAAGCTCCTTAAGGGCCTGTCTAAACTGGTCTTTTAGGGATTGATAGATGCCTATTGCAGCGACTGCAGGCTGAGTAACCGCACCTGCCAAAGAAAAAGAGGATTTTAACAGGAATTCCAACCTTTTATCTGTTGGATCCTTAAGCATTTGTGCATTGTCTACTGGACAAGTTAGACTTTTTTCACACTAGAAATAGCAGCGTCAATTGCTGGTACATTCCATCTTTTGGTGAATTCCTCCTCCATGGGATAGAGTACTGTGAATCTCTTTGAAGGGAGAAAATGCTTATCTGGGTGATCCCATTCAGCATAAATCAGCTGTTCTAGTAATGCATAGACAGGAAACGCATGCAAAGCCTGTGAAGCTTTTAAGGAACCCAAAGAAGAAACTGAACTTTCAGCTGACTCCGTTAGGGGTAGCTTGAAAGTGGAATGAACCATTTCCGTAAGAGACTGTACCAGCAATTTCTCAGGATGCGAGGCTGAAAAGGGTTCATCCACTGTTGTTTCCTCTGCAGAGGAGTAATCGGTTTGTCTTTCCTCCTGATCTCCTGAGGGTAACACCTCATCCTCTACCCACTGTTCCCCTGGTAAAGGGTCTAAGGTGGGGGGAGGGGGATCTATCACGCTTCCTATCCCTTTGGATGGAGGATGCGAATAAAGCTGCTAATCTTCCTTCTAGCCCCAACAGGGCGGAGGAAAAGGCATCTTCAGTCACGTATACAGGGGCTGAGATGTGAGAAGTAGCTGCACCACCAATTGGTTCCAATGACTCACCCTGGCTTGCCACCTCTGGTATTTCAGGAGAAGATGACAGTGTGAAGGCACGACTGGCTTTTTTGGCAGGCATAGTCCTAAGCACAAAAGCAGAGGCACTAAGTAAATGCACTACTTGCTGAGCAATAGTCTAGCATACAATGCCGCTAATAAAGTTCAGCTTGGTGTAGCGTGAGTAAAATGTGTTTCCTTTTACTGGGAAATGCCTGTATGCAGCACCTTACGTGCCCCCACCGCTCCTGTGTCCTGTGTGATCAGCAGCTGTGCTCTCCAGCGCTTTAGCTGAGGAGAGTTTGTATTTTAAGTTCTGTGACCCCAGCGCCTGCGCAGTGTGTCCTCGTGGACGCTACGTCCCACACACGGCCCCGTGCTTAAGCCACGCCCCCTCCACACATCAACCCACCCCCCCTGTTTTAAAATTTCAAGTAGTTCCCTGTGCGGGCGGCGTTCGGGTCTTGCCAGCCGGCAGACCCAGCGAGAGAGGAGGGGAGAGAGGGGAGGAAGGGGGCCGAATCAAGGTATAAAAAAATACATTACACACTATACAATATAGGGGAAGCCACCGAACCCCCCGAGGGGGGGGGGGTTAGGGGAGGAGTACAAACTGCTGTTGTACCTCCCAGCCCCTTTCCCTCAGGGAGAAAAAAATGCAGAAATAGCAAACTTTTTTCCTGGATAGGAATCCCCACTAAACAAGCTGCATGAGTGAGACCACACACCTGCTGTTTTAGCCATTTGACACAGAGCTGAACAGAGGCAACGTCAAAGGTATGTGCATTTACTCCCTCTAGTGGAGAACTTAAGGCATGACAACATTTTACTCAAGGGAGAAAAAACCATAGGTGGACTTTTACAGTTCCTAGGCTTCTTCCCTTATCTTATCCTCGCCGCAGGATTCTGCTGATAACAGACAGATCCAAACTTCACCCAGCACGGCGAGCTGCGTTTAGCAAACCTTCAAGGACCGGGTCCCTTTTTATCGGGATTCCACTCCCTTGGACCTGTATTAGCACCCCGCCAGGAAAAACTTTAGGTAATGTAAGCATGACCAAAGCCCTGGGTCCCGGGGTCCAGCCCTACAAGGAGAGGCGATACAGGCAAAACCTTGTTCTTCCTATACGAGGGCGGGTACCATCCACTTTGGTCTCAGTGGCATTTTGGATGGATCCGGTCTGTGGAGGCTGTTTAAATCCAGCAAGGATCCCACCAGCAGAGCTGTTCAGAGCACATCTTCACTCGTGACCAACACCTTAGACACTGGCGAAAAAACTGAGGTACTCCTGGTAGGAGGAGGGGTTATATAGGGAGTGAACATCCTGTATTGGGTAAGCCAGTGTCCATCACCTGAAGGTACCTATATAGTTAATAACTATGGCTCTGTGTCCCGTGATGTACGATAAAGAAATAAAAAACTTCTCCCTGAGATCCTGGGGGTCTTTTTTATTGCAACACATGCATGAAGTGTCGTGCAGCACATGATGCTGTATTTTATAGCATTACTGCCAATGTATGTGGTAACACTGGTACTAAATGCAGCACTGGTATCTGAAATCATACACCTGCAAGTACTAATGTCTTGTGATCTATGGCATGAGATCAAGAAGTTCATCCACAGCTGCTGTGTTCATATTATACTCTGTACAGAATAAAGCAGTGTTATTTATTATTGACATGCTCTTTTCTACTCTATTTCCACAATCTGAGTGTTTAAAAGGCATTGCAGTAATACAAAAAAAGGTTACACCAAGATAGGAGTCCCAGCTTATCTTTTGCATCAATGTCCTGAGTTTTTAGCATACACTATTGCCATTGGCTGTTTGTACTGATCTATAGAACTTGCATGTTTGCCCAAAAGACCATCTTATATGTTTTTAAGCAGTACAACCTTCTGATTCCTGTGTGTGAGCACTACTGTATTCCTATAACTGTGACTGAATGTAATATTTCTTTCTGATATGTGTGTCTGCAAGCAGCACTGGCATCTGACATTGATGTCTCAGCCTACAGTAAGCAGTATTGCCTTCTGTTACTCATCTGTCTGCAAACACAACTACCTTCTGACATATGTTTGCATGCAACAGTGGCGTGTGTCCATATTACTTGCAAACAATACAGTACTTTCATTCCAGCACAGATATTAGTCTATAAATACAATCCATTATTTGATTGCACAATTCTCTCTCTCACAAACAAATATTTTTTTGGACACAGAAGAAAATTCTTGTAAATTAGTGCAGCTCACCAACTACATGATGGACTAGAATTGCATGTACAATGCACAGCTTGGGGCTTTAATGGTACAACAACTCGCCTTACTGACAGATAGGGCTGGGACTGCAGAAACCGTTTGGATGATAAAGATCATGCAGCTGACAGTACCAGTAGATAGGTACTATGCACTGACAACCCTGAACATAAGTAAACCTTGACAACCACTCTAATTCTTCATTTAATTTTCTAATCACCACATACAGCAGAAAGTGGGAAGCTGATTGGCTGCTACAGGCAGAGAAGCATTCATGCATTAGGCCCAAATGGTCCTCTACTGAACTTAAAGAACTACAGTTCCCATGATGCAAAGTGTGAGGGGACCAAGGTGTAAGCCGTACGCTGACTTGTAACATCCTTGTCACTTCACACACACTGCAGCAGACTATGTGCATTTGCCAGAGGGTGAAAGAGTGAAGGGGGGGCGTTAACAGATGCAGTTTGCTCTCCCGAAGAGGTCGCAGCCTCTCCATCTGCACGGGATGTTTGCTTAAGGAAATCAGAGATTCCCGTCTGTATCCTGCCATGCACACAGATCAAAATCTGCAACACCAAGTCATGGTGTTTACTTCAAGCCTGTCCCTTTGGAAAAGGGGAGGGTTAAATGCAGGTGTATGTAGAAAGAACAAACACACCAGCACAACATGTATACATTTAAGAATTGGGATGCATCACCCTATTTACTGCACCCAATTATTTAAGAACAAGTCAGAGTCTTTTTGATTATAAACTTACTCTATGAGGACACAAATATGGGACTTGCCACTGCTGACTTTGGTGGTCCCAAGCTTGTCATCCTTACCCGAGCCAATTTACCACATGGGCCAATGACCTGTTACACGAATGCAGCCAATGTGACATATGAACGCTCACCCTGCATTTATTTTCAAGGTTAGGAACCCCAGAATTAGGGTCACTTGGAGCCTGCACTTTAATAAACTGTTCAGCAGTAGAGTTGCTGTCTTAAGTAGATGTTTCTGTCTTTAGTTTGCCTTTATGTAAAATGTAAAAATGTGGATTATGCTTAAAGAGTAACTCCACTTTTGTTGAGAAAAAAAACCCTCCCCTCTGGGTGATCTAAGTACAGGATTTTGACAAACTTTGTTGCAGATTGCTACCTTTTGTTATTCTGAAGAAATCCCTGTGTGTCTGTGCAGAAGTGAGTCTAATGGGAGTGGTTTCTTAATGATCAACCAACTGCTGCACCTGCAAAGCTCTAATGAGGAAAATTGTAGGCCTGCATCCCTTTAGATGTGATTTCCTATTGGGAATTACTCACCAAAAATGACATTTTTGTTGCAGGGGATGCCTGAAATCTGACTTGTATCTTGATGCTAGTTCTAGGAAAATCAGTGAGCCAATCACACAAGCAGGAAATGACATATCGAGGGGTGTTCTGTACAGAACGCCTCCAGGTAGCCATATTGCATTGCATTTCACAGAAAATTACAGAGCTGCAGATTGAAAGAGGAAAGGTGTTATTCAATTACAATATGACTTGTGTCTCAATTGTATATGCTATATGTATATATATATTTTTTTTTTTTTGCTTTTTTTTTTTGTTCCACGAAAGAGGAGTTAGCCTTTAAAGCAGTACCATTAAGAATCGACCTTCTGTCTGAAATTTGTCTAAAATTTAATAGATCAGTTCCTTGTATGTGAGAGTGCCTAGGTACACCTGTACTGTATAACTACAGTGTAAGATCAATGGAATCGCCACATCTGACTGATGTGCTGTTGATACTGTCCTGCTCAGTGCTGCTCTTCCTGGAGGTTCTGACATGAGGAAGCAAAAGCCCTACCCTACCAAGATTTCACACAGACAAGGTGCAGAACATGGCACTGTTAGGCAACCCATACATCATTTGTTGAACGAAAAAAAAAAAAGATCCAATTTCCCCATCCACATCATCCTCCCGCTGTGCTATTGTGTTCTGACGATGGGGAAGCCTTCCCCACTCTCAGAATACAATGATTAGCGCAGCTAGCTAATACCGGCGGCATTGGTCGATCAAGAAAAACCCAACAGACTGGATGCGCAGAAGTAAATTGGAAGATTTACTTGTGTACAACCAGGGTATCAATAGATGGATCAAAGTTCGGCTGGCCCCTGCTGAACTTCGATCCATGTATGGCTGGATTAAGTCAGTCATGTAGAAAGATTAGTTACAAGGGGACCATAGGCAATACTTGTTAGAAGTCCTCTGCCTGATTTTTATGGGCACAGCTTCCAGCATTGAGTTAAGACCTGGTAGAAAGCAGCCAGCAATTCCAACACAAACTTAACAGAGGGTGTTTTTGGCTTTTGAATAAGAAGCTCACACTCTATCTTTAATATTATCTATGTGAAAAAAGATGATAAAGATCCAAACTTTCAGGATTGTGTGGGCAATGTAGAAACAATACTTAATTATTTTGAGCATTATGTCTCACCAAGAACTTCCTGCGTTGCTTCCAGTGGCTGCCCTGTGCATTGGTGCTTCGGTGAGCTTCTGTCACTATGCGGATCAGCTCCCACTCCTCGCTGCTTGGCTCAGGACGCTGCTGCAGAGTCTTGATCATCTCCTCCTTCCGACGCCGTTCCCGATTTTCCTCAATCAGCTTCCGCTTGGCTACCCGCTTGGAATCATCCAGGACAACTGTGGGGGAAGGAGAGAGAAGAGTGAGAGTAATAAAAGCGAGGGAAACAAGAACATTGACAGTCTCCATGCCAGCATACAAACTGTTGCGCAATCTGGATGATTCCAACAGAAACCGCGACAATACGGAAATGCAAGGAGACATGAGTACTGACTACTGGAAGGATGACTGTGCAGGGAAAAGATGATGGAAGCTTTATCCCTCATTTCTCTCGTATTGTCCGGTGGATGTAAATTTTGGATGAAAAGTTTATCTTCCAAGGGTTTGGTCAATCATAAAGCAAAACTGATAGCAGTCTTGTTTGGGTAACCTTAGAATGTTTGCCATATGCCTTGTGGAATATTGTTAGGCTGGGAACCTCTAGTCTGCAAGGTATCATATCAATTTTAGGCTAAAAATGTACTACTGTACTGCAGAATTTAGGTGCTTTCGGGATGATCGGTGTGTACCTGCAGCAACCTGCTAGACAGTGGCAGTGCGTTCATTAGGGGCGCCTGGGAACCGACCCCTCTGTCATGCCACCCTCTCTATGTAGAATGGATAGATTCATGCTCTTTTCGGATGCCGGGCACCTGAATTACAGCGGCGGGGGTGTTTTTTTGAAGCACCTGATTAGAGCCATAGGCTCTAATAGGCTTCAAAAAAGGTGGACTCGGAGAGCAAAGCATTGCGCTCGGAGCCCACCCAGGTGTGTTAGAAAAGCGAATGAACATTCGCTTTTCTAACACTGAACCGCCTCTCAGCCAATCAGGAGGCGCGGGTCTGTTACCCATCACCTGAATGGCTGAAGGCACAGGAGCTCGGATTGGATGCCTGGCAGAAGGAAAAAGAGACAAATTGAGCAGACAGGAGCCGCCGCCTGACCGGCTGCTCATCCCACTGCTTGCCGCCGTCAGTTAGCAAGCAGGGGGGGGGGGTCGGGGGGGCACAGTGGCGGCATTTGACAGGTACAGTGGCTTCCTTTGATGGGCAAGTTTGATGGGGCACAAGTGGCGACATTTGATGGGCACAGTGGCTGCATTTGACAAGCACAGTTGCAGCATTTGATGGGCACAAGTGGCTGCATTTGATGGGCACAGTGGCGGCATTTGATGGGCAGAGTGGCGGTATTTGATGCAGTTTTTCAGTATTTGCCAAGTTTTCATCCTGAAAAAAATTGGTCTGACTGTTGGCTGAAAGTTTGGCTCAAAGTGATATTAACCACTTGCCTACTGGGCACTTTTACCCCCTTCCTGCCCAGGCCAGTTTTCAGCGTTGTCATACATTGAATGACAATTGCGTCGTCATGCAACACTGTACCCATATAACATTTTTATCATTTTTTTTACACAAATAGAACTTTCTTTTGGTGGTATTTAATTCAACACTGGGTTTTTATTTTTTGCTAAACAAACAAATGTTTTCATAATTTGTTATAAAATTTTGCAAATGGGTAATTTTTCTCCTTCATTGATGTGCACGGATAGGCTGCACTGATGGACACTGATTATACGGCACTGATAGATGGCAATGATGGGCACTGATAGGGGGCACTGATTGGCAGCACTGGTGGGCACTGTTGGGAATGCACTGATAATCAGGACACTGATAATCCGTGTAGCTGTCCCTTTCACAAGCCGGTTATTGGTTCTCTTCTCACGCTTTTAGGAAAGCCAATAACCGGCTTGTGTTTACATTGTGATCAGCTGTCATTGGACACAGCTGATCATGTGGTAAAGCGTCCGTGCCGTCCATGTACGCCCTCCCGGCAAAGTAAGCCCGCGCTGTAGCCGTCTTTCAGCTGAAAGTGGTTAAACCCAAATAAAAAAAGCTTAACGCTCCTAAATTAGTGTACATGCACGTAAACGCGCCTCAATGCTAAAGGGTTAATTCATTTCAATGGTCAGAATAAATGATTATTCTGGCCACTGAAATTAATTCCCACCCGAGCTCTTGATGTGCCTAAATGCGTTACACAAGTTTACAAGCGTCTAGCATTTTTTCTACCAAAACTCTCCTGCCAGGAGGAAAGGAGTCTAGGAGAGTTAGCAAAATGTGCAGTGTGCATGAGCCCTTAGATGTTCTAGATCAATGTTTTTGAACTCCACTCCTCAGGTACCCCCAACAGGTCATGTTTTCAAGCTTCCCATTATTTTGCACAGTTTCACTGTCTTAGTAATTACCACGGCCGTTTCATCTGGGGGGAATTCTGAACACATGACCTGTTTGGGGGTACTTGAGGACTGGAGTTGAGAAACATTGTTGTAGATGATACCAAGTGAAAATAAAGGAAAAAAAGCCTAAAAGAAAAGAAAACTAATGCAGCCACCACATCTGAGGATTGGTAAGCTGTAATATATTATTCTTTTTGTTTTTTTGATTATTACAGCTTGAAAGGATCCTTTCAAGGATCATCCTTTCACATTTCTACCGTTTGCCCTAAGCAAATATTTAATAAGAAAGAGTTCAAACTTACCTGTCTATATAAACACTACAATTATGGCTTCCACACGGCCAGAGGTTTAGCACTGGTCACCTACTTGGATGACTAGTATCCAAGCAGAGCAGGCCAATCAGCAGCTCTGTTTGAACCATGATCCTCCCCTTTAGCAGTTACTATATTGTTGGCCACCAGAGGGAGCTCCAATTCTGGTCTATTAGCAGCAGGTAGAACAGATTCAAGATTTGTAAGTAACAGAATACAGAAAGCACTTTGAAATCTAAAATAACAGAGTATTGCTTAGAGTTTAGAATGGTCTCTGATTATACCAAGGTGGAAGTGGCTTTGTGACTTTAGATACGCTTTAGGGCCAGGTGCTCAGATCTTTTAGAGAATAGGGCATAATAAAAACGAATCTTACAGTATCATTAGGGAAGCTGCCATATGCTATTTCATAGGAGAGTGGATAAATGACTGGGGTAAGGGAGTCAGTTATAAACTATACATGCACCAGTTACCTGCAGACATTCTCCCCTTAATCTTGGTGAACGCTGTAAATATACTTACGGTCCATTGCCATGCCCACAGCGATACATTTCTTAAAGCGGCAGAGCTGACACTGATTCCGGGTGATCTTGTCGATGATACAACAACCATCGTACTTGCAGGAGTAGGAGGGGTGCAGGTTCTTCTGGATAGTACGCCGAAAGAAGCCCTGGACAGAAGGGGAGACAAGCGAGTTATGCCAACATGGTACCTATGCATGAATATAACTTAAAATTGCTGCATATGTGGGAACTCGTTGTTTGCTCTGTATCACCTCCCTCTTCCTCCCCCTATAACTAACTAGAGTAGTCCCCCGCCGTGTCCTTAAAATTCTACATTTCCTATTGACAGAAATATTTCATTTAAAATGTTTCCTGCATCCACCTGCTCTAGAATGCCGGCACTGTGACACAGCTATAAATTACAATGGATCTATTTGGTAAACTGTATTTCATTGGCTGGTCTCCAACCTGCTACGTAATACAGTAACAGTGGGCTGATTATCATCTCATTTCAAAAGGGCCTGCAGGGATTTCTCTTTGGTACTACATGAAGGGTCTCGGTCACAGTTAACTATTCTGTTGCCCAGAACAAAAAAGGTCACATATCACATTATTATTTTCCCAGACACTGTTACTATTTTAGTTGTTTACATTTCTTCTGAATCTCTTCCCTCCCATTCCTGCTGGCATTTCCTGCCCAATACTAATGTTATGTGCATGTGTATGAAAGGAAGAATTACATTCATCTGCAGACATTTGCTCCTTTTGAGTTGTGTAAGAAGCAGGTTGCCTTCTAAAGCAGTAGTTGGCAAAATGGGAAAATGTAATGGTTCCCTTGGTTTAATGACTGGCCTAATGAATACCTGCTTCAGCTCTGAAAAACTGATACCTTTTAAAATCTGCAATGGAAGTTTAACCTGTGCAATTTGTCCTTTACACCCGATTCACACTTGTGCAACTTGTCATAGGTCTTTGGACATCAAAGTCGCATGACAAGTCATACTCCATGTTTTCCAATGATAACCATATATACATATGCAACTTAAAGTTGCAGCAACTTCAAAATAGACTACTTTGGTCTGACATTTTATGCAACTTGAGGGCCATAGACTTCAATGTTAACCTTCAAAAGTTGCATGAAAGTCGTACCTGAATGTTTTTACATGCAACAGTGGGTCCAACTTTGCAGAGGGAGAACAACTCATATCCAAATCGCACTCTTCTAAAGTTGCACTCCAAAGTCGCACAAGTGTGAATAGAGCCTTAATATCCATCTCTAAGATGTAGTTGTCAGGGTTCCACTTTGGTGACTGGCTGACTTCGCTGAGTAAAAGCAGTTTATAAAAGTTTTAAAAAGTATATAGATCTCTGAAAATTAAACTACAAATTGTTGAGATATTTCGTAAAACAGTTTCCAGAAACAACTAAATACAGAAGTAGTCCACAGCTGACTGAAGTTGAAATATACTAAACTAATTCTGAAGTGTGATATCATTATTATCACATTATACGAGATGCTCAATAAAATACATTTAGGAGATTTTTTCATAACTGGAGGAGCCAAAATCTGAAGCAGCTGTGCATGGCAACTTCTATCCTTTATTTTTAAAGCTTAAAGTGATACTAAAGTGAGTGTTTTTTTGTTAAAAGCAACAAACATGTTATACTTCCCTGCTCTGTGTAGTGGTTTTGCACAGAGCAGCCCAGATCCTCCTCTTCTTGGGTCCTTCGCCGGCGCCCTGGCTCCTCCCTTCTGTTGAGTGCAGCTTGCTATGGGGGCCCCCGAGCTGAGCCGCAGCTCTGTGTTTCCATTTTTGACTGATTCACTGACTTTGACAGCAGCAAGAGCCAATGGTGCTTTGCTGCTTTCTCAGTCAATGAGGAAGTAGATCACGGACAGCCGAGTCTCATGTGCGAGATCGCTGGATGGAGATGGGCATAGAATGCATTAAGATAAAAAACCTGCCTTTACAACCACTTTAAAGTGGAACAAAAGTCACAAAACTTTCTTCCTTGGTAAGGGTCTGGGTCCCTTGCCAACACCGGGATCCTCTTCCCTGGTGCTGGTCTTTGGTCATATTAACTGGCCAGCTTGGGATGACAAACCTCTGCACATGCACAGGAGTCCATTATCCCGCCACACAGGGACAGTGTCGGCACTCTAAGCTGAGCATCTGCAACTCAGTTCACATGTCCTAGAAGATTGCGAAAAAGCAGGTAGGTGTTTTATCACATAAAAGACACTGCATGTCTCTTCTGCGATAATAGCCTGCCTTCTCGCAGTTTATTATACGAAGAAGTGTTTGTAAAGGCTGAAGGTTTTTTTTTACCTTCATGCATTCTATGCATGAAGGTAAAAATCCATCTCTGTGTAGCAGCCCCCTCAATACTTACCTGAGCCTAATCTCGATCCAGCGATGTGCACGAGAGCCTCTCCCTTGTACAGGGAATCCACAAGTGCTGGGGTAACAACTAGTTTATTGTGTTAAACGGAAAAAAAATTGCTGGGGATGTAATACTAATACTATGCAAGTCTAAAACAAAAAGTGTCTGCACTGTTAATGGTAGCTTTTGATTCAATTCTGAACTTGCATGGAATGGTAGCTGGAGCCTCAAGGATTCATAGGCACCTTTAAAGCAATAATATTAAATAAATACAAAAATAGATCAACTATATCATGAAAACTGCAGAGGTCACTTTCACTTATCTGCATATGCAAATTGATAAGAGCTGTATAACAAATATATCTGTCATAGTGTCTGCTTAGCGTCTGATCTTCGTTCTACTCTTCCCTCTGGGACAATACTTCACTTCAGCAGACACAAAGCAATATAAATAAGAGTGCACCACTGTTTTCCAGATGGTCACTCTGCAAAGGACTAAACAGGAGGCAAAAAATATATTGATATTCTCTCCTTTGCTTTCAATGCACCTAATATGTACAATGGCAAGAAAAAGTATGTGAACCCCATGAAATTAACTGATTTTCTGCAGTAATTTGTGAAATGTGATCTGATCCTCATCTAACTTACAATAGACACAAACCATTAAGTTGATAACACACAAACATTTCTAATTTCTCATGTCTATTGAACACACCCATTAAACATCCACAGTGCTGGTGCAAAACTTGTGTGAACCCTTGGAGTTAATAACTGGTCCAACCTCCTTTAGCATTAATGACTTCAAGCAAAAGCTTTCAGAAGCTCTGTATCACACTGGCACAAAGTTTAGATGGAATTTTTGACCATTCATCTTTACAAAGCTGCTTCAGCTCAGACCCATTTG
Organism: Aquarana catesbeiana; assembly: GCF_042186555.1. Classification (NCBI taxonomy): domain Eukaryota; kingdom Metazoa; phylum Chordata; class Amphibia; order Anura; family Ranidae; genus Aquarana; species Aquarana catesbeiana. Next base: position 68,285,243 of record NC_133335.1, read on the forward strand.
TAGATGTCTGGTGTGAACGGCTCTCTCGAGGTGATGCCACAGCATCTTTATGGGGTTAAAGGTCTGGGCTGTGGTGGATTAGTTCAATCTTTAGGGTCATTGTTCTGCTGCATCACCCAGCTTCTACTAATCTTCAGCTGGTGGACAGCCACCCTGACATTATCCTGTAGGATATTTTGGTAAACTTGGGAATTAATTTTCCCCTCGGTGATGGCAGGTGGTCCAGGTCCTAGGGCAGGGAAGCAAGCCCAAATCATGATGTTCCCCCCACCATTCTTCACCAATTGGCATGATGTTTTGATGCTGTAAACTGTGCCCTTTTTGCGGCATACACAGTGCTAAGTATTATTCCCAAACAATTCAACTTTTGTTTTATCCGTCCACAAAACATTTTCTCAGTAGCGTTGTAGTTTGCCATGGTGCTCTTTGGCAAACACCAGGCACGCAGCAATTTTTTTTTTTGGAGAGCTGTGGCTTCCTCTGTGGTGTTCTGCCATGGACACCCTGCCTGTTCATTTGCAATGTTTTTATTGAAAGACTTTTTACCAGAAAAAAGAAGTCATAAACTGATATTAACAATGAATCAGGCCATCCACATGTCAGTCAGATAGGCCTTGCGTGAACAAAAAATAGAAAATTGGTCGAAAGACAGAGTCCCAAAAAGCTACACTCTGCTAGGGAAATGAGGTTTAGTAACTTCAGAATCAAATATATCTCAGTGGAGGTGGACTTTAGTTTACTGGAGGTTGCGAACCAAAACCAAACTAAAACACCCAGGGTTGACCAGATGGCAATACATGGAGCTGAAAAACAAGGCCAGAGCTTGGTGGAGTCTCCAAGAGAAACAGGTCATATGACATATAAGGTCAGACTTGCACATAAATTTAGCTCTCGGGTCGCAAAAATAGAAACACAAATAAAAAGAAAAAAAAAGGGAAAAATAGATAATGTAATGTGGTGGTCTGGTCAACGGTGGTAGATTGTGCCAGAGAGGTCACTAGATAGAAAAAGAGAGAAGGGGAGCGAGGGGAGAAGCAAGAGCATTATGAGTAAGCCCGGGCAATACTCGCAATTCCAAAAACCGCGTAGGCGGGCTCATCAATGGAAACTGGTCCAGGGTTGCCAGATTTGCAAAACTTTATTGTGCGTGTCTGTGAGAATTGCCGTTTCTCATTAACAAGCGTTCCGAGTACCTGCTGCTTCACTTCATCAAACAAGAGAAGGGATGTTTTCCAGGCTCGAGCAATAGTCTGCTTAGTGGCCTTGAAGATGTGGGTCACCAGTGACACCCTGCCTGTTCAAAGATTTACATATGGTAGACTCATGAACAGGGATGTTTGCCAGTTCTAGTGATGTGTTCAAGCCTTTAGCTGTTACTCGTGGGTTTTTCTTTACCTCACTGAAGATTCTACGTTGTGCCTTGCTCATCTTGGCTGGGTACTGAACTGTCTCCATTTAAAGACAGTTTATCTAACTGTTGACTGATGAATGCGTAAACACTGAAACACTGAGATTGCTTTGTATCCCTTTCTAGCCCTATTTAGATCAACTACTGTTGAGCATATGTTTTTAGAGAGCTCCTTTCTTTGCAAGGCATGGTTCACATCAGCTGATGTTTCTTATGAACAGCAATTTTAAAATATTTGAGTATCTTTTATCAATCAAAGTAACTCTAAACCACACCTCCAAACAATTTCATTAATTGGACTCCAGGTGTGCAAACTACTGACTCCAATTAGCTTTCGTTGAAGTAATTATTCTCTGGGTTCACTTACATTTTCCTCCATCACTGTAAATGTGTAATGGGTGTGTTTAATAAAGAAATTTGAAATGAGGACAAGTAATAAATACAAGATGAAGAAACAATTATTAATAGACTGGGGTAGAAGAACAAGTTAGCAGTTATCTGGGGATACAGCAGGCCAGTGGTGATACACTGATATATGGAACTTTGCAACTACAGATAGGCATAGACCAACTACCATAAAAAACATTAAATAAACATTGTGTAACCACCTGTGGCAGTACATGGTATGCTTGGGAAAGATAACTGCTTCAAAAAGAAAATAGTGTGACATGCTAGGGTGAGCTCTACAGACACAACTGGTTTGCGTTCCCCAATTCAAGGCTAAGAAGAAAAGTAAATGTAATTATTATATATACATACACATATATGCACCGATCAGCCATGAGCTTATGATTACTGACAGGTAAACTCAATAACATTGATTATCTCGTTACAATGGCATCTGAAAGTCAGTGGGATATATACGGCAGCAAGTAAACATGTTGTCCCTGAAGTTGATGTGTTGAAAGCAGAAAATATTGGGACTGCAGTTTGTTGTGTATGGAGCTGCATAGCTGCATTCTGGTCAGGGTGTCCATGTTGACCTGTGTCCACAGCTAAAAGTGCCTACAATGGGCACGTGAGCATCAGAACTGAGCCACGAAGCAATGGAAGAAGGCAGCTTGGTCTGATGAATAACATTTTCTTTGACATCATGTGGATGGCTGGTTGCATGTGCTTATCTGGGGAAGAGATGGCACCAGAATGCAGTATGGGAAGAAGGCAAGCCAGCTTAGACAGTGTGATGCTTTGGGCAATGTCCTGCTGGGAAACCTTGGGTACTGCCATTCATGTGGATGTTACTTGATACATATCACCTACCTAAATGGAAATGGTATACCCTGATAGCAGTGGTCTCTCTCAGCAGCATAATGCACCCACTGAAAAAATTGTTCAAGAATAGTTAGAGCAGGGGTGTCAAAACTCTTTTCAAAGAGGGCCAGATTTGATGAAGTGAACATGTGTGAGGGCCGACCATTTTGCCTGACATTCTTTGAACCATTAAAATTCGGTCTAAGTGTGTTCGTTCGAGCACTAATACACTGCTCAATAAGAATTCTCTTGCCTTTGTGGCTGTGTGTGAGTAAAGAGATGAACTTGGGCATGTTATTTGGATATACTGTATTTATTGGCGTATAACACGCACCTTCACTTTAAGAGGAAAGTTTCAGGAAAAAAACTAAAATTTTAAATAAAGAACTGTGAAGCAAAATAAGGGTCAGTGCCCATCTGCAGCCTCACAAGTACCATGAATGCAGCACCCCCATTGCCATGAATGCGGCCCCACCATTGCCATGAATGCAGCATGAATTGCCATCAGTGCAGCACCCCCATTGACGTATCCCTGTGGGTGAGCGCAGTCTGTTTCACAGGCTTGCTTAGTGATTCTTTTTTGGTTTAACGAATCATGAGTTAGCATTGGAGCCATGCACCAATTAAGGGTTATCAGGTATGCCTTTCTATGGTACCACAGTATGTGGAGAGCTTTGGTGGAACACAGCTTTATAAGGCAGCAGAATAAATAAAACTAGCAAGAAATCCATGGTCTAAGAGCCGGTTCACACGGGGGCGACTTGTCAGGCGACCTAGCCGCCTGACAAGTCGCCTCCCGTTCTGTACAATGGAACCGTTCTAATCGGAGCGACGCAAGTCGCTCCGACTTAGAAGAAAGGTTCCTGTACTACTTTAGGGGCGACTTGCATAGACTTCTATACAGAAGTCGTCTTGCAAGTCGCTGCGGCAGTCGTGTGCAGGTCGCCTCGGTGAGGCGACCTGCAAGTCAGGCCGCTTCTAATGTGAACCGGTGCTAAACAAGGACAAGCGAAAGTAAAAGTAAAGGATTTTGTCAGAGAACTTGCTTGGCTAGAATAAAGGAGATAAGATGTTTCAAAATAGAATAAAGGAGATAAGATGTTTCAAAATTGCACTCCTTCTTTAACAGGAACAACAGATTTTCTAAATAGGTTGTAATAAAATGAGGGATGGTGTCAGACTTACCTTGCAGCCCTCACAGGTAATACATCGGTAGTGGTATCCTGTGGCCTTATCACTGCACACCACGCATGGCTCATCTTTGTCCAGGTAGCTTGGGATGTACCCTGCAGAGAGCAGAGACACCGAACTGTCACCTATGTCACCGGGTGAAAAGAGGGGACATAATCTTAATCATGCCATTCATAAAGAAACAGTCTGTGGGGACAGGGGCAAGGTCCCACAGCGCACATCAAATTCCACCATCAACCAGACATTGTTACATTGATCACAGCCAGCCAGATCTTTTGGCTGATACAATAACAAAGTTCAGCAACCACAGAGCACCAGATAAAGACAGTTATTATTTTCTAGCAAGTAAAAATTGCTATCTAGTTTGCGCACTGAAAATGTGTTTTTAAGAGCCAATTTTCCACCATGGACATTTTTGTAGTCTTTCATATTTTACCCATTTTGGACTACTTGCTGGGAAATGTTTGTTACCTATAAATCCATGTTTCTCAACTGCTGGTCTGTAAGTGTTCACACGAGACTATCAAAAAAACCTTTTGTTTATGTATTAAACATTTATGCCTGTAAGGCTAATTTCACATGTATGCAAAAGTTGGAATGCATGTACATTGCATGTATTCTCATACCAGGCAAAAGCAGTGCTATTTAGCTGATGCACGGGGCAGCCAATAATTCTTAATGGCACCCCCATGCATCTGAAAACACAGCGTGTTTTCAGGTGTGGGATATTGCATGGGGCATTTGAATAAGGTCCAGGGTCTTTTCCCTTTGTTTCCTGCAGGTACAGCAGCCTATTCAAATGAGTGGGCTGCTGTGCCAGCACAAGCGCAGCGCACAGAAACCACGCATATGTGAACCTAGCTTTAGTAGCTGTCCAAAACTCCCACAAAGGGGGCAGCACAGGTCTTTGAAAAAAGTCATGATACAGGCCTGCTCACCAACAAGTTTTGAGCACACTCTTATAGCTAGACAAGGGTGGAGAGGAGGGGGGCTTATTTCTGGTCAGTGATAACATTAACACATAAATCCTGCATGCATTAGCACTATTAACTTTGGAACATAAAAAGGTTAAAGAGAGAATAGGTTAGATCATTTACTTGAACTATGTGAATCAAGAATAATTGCTGCAAAGATTTGCTAACATGACGGAAGACATCTACAGCCAATACAGCAATTTTCATTTCATTGCATCTGGATGATCCGCCTCTGCTCAGGGACCATTCATGGAGCAATGCATGTTCTTATACATACATTCTGTTCCCTGTTGTGAGCACTGCACTTGTTCCCCATTTCCATACATTATTAAAGTGGTTGTAAACCCTGTACTACCACTTTTTACCTACAGGTATCCTAATAAGGCTTACCTGTAGGTACTGTTAATATCTCCTAAACTTGCACCATTTAGGAGATATTCACTGTATCCACATGTGCCAACATCATCGGCACATGCGCACTGAAGAAACAATGCATACTAGCTCATTATGCCTTTGTCTTACAGGTTGTTTTTTTTTGAGAGTTTATAACCACTTTAATACTATTCAAAAATCAAAAGGCCATATTTGCAACATGACTCCTTAATGTATTTATTGGCCTTTACATATACAGAATGTAGATGAAATATCTGTGATCTCCTGATATTAACCCCATCTCCTCTACAGTGAACTTCAAAGATTTAGGTAGAGTGGGGAAGGATTAGAGCTCCTTTCTGGAGCTCCGTTAGAGAGTTTTAGGCGAATCCTGAGCATTCCCATAATGCACTGAAAATGCACTCCGTTCATACTATCTGCCACTGGTGTCAATGTTAAAGCAGAGCTCCACCCAAAAGGCTGCCACAATTGGCACCTTTTGGGGGGGGGGGGGGGGGGGGGTGCGGGTACATGGTTATGACAGGTACTTGCTCCCACTTCTGGCTGACTTCACTGTGGCAAACTCATCCGGACGCCCCCCCCCCCATCCTTCTCCGCTGCCGGGCCATTCACAAAGCGCAGAGTGCTTCATGCATGCGCAGTAGGGATATGGCTGTGAAGCCGAAAGGCGGGTTCCCTTACCCGATATGGAAAAATTGGCTCGGATGAGGACACCGCTTAGTCAGTGGACAGGTAAGTGTCCTTGTATTAAAAGTCAGCAGCTACAGTATTTGCAGCTGCTGACTTTTATATTTTTCTGAAGAAGCCTGGAGCTCTGCTTTAAATTAATGACACCCCAAAACAGATTGCAAAACGCAATCCCCATGCCATCTTAGTTCAGTGATGATTCAGCAGCAAAAAAAATGCCTGCACCTTTTCTGTGCAGTGCAGCGCAAATTGAGACCATGCATAATGAATGGGCTCAAATCTCACTGCAAAGAATTGCATGTGATTTAAATAGGAATGCGGTGTGATTTCTATCCGAATAACATGCAGTGTTCCGCACCGCATAAATGTAAACCCAGCCTAACCCTCACTTCCTGTCCTATTAAAACACTTTTACCAGACAGGAGGTTAGGGAAAATTTGCAACAGTGACACAGATATCTAACAGGGATTCAAGCTTTTACCTACTTTACTAAGGATCCATTCACACTTCTGCAACTTGTCATGCGACTACGGAAACAGTCGCATGACAATTCGCAGCCCATGTATTTCAATGGCAGCCATTTAAATCTATGTGACTTAGAAAAGATTCTTGCACTACTTTAGTGAGACTTTCATGCAATTTGAGTGCCATAGACTGCAATGTAAACTCTCAAAAGTCACATCTTAAAGATATCAATGCGACAATTGTACAACAGTCAAAATCAAAGTCAACAGCCAAAGTTGCATCTAAGTCACACTCATCCAAAGTTGCACCATCAGTTCGCAATGGAAATCGCATGACTACAGTCGCAGAAGTGTGAATGGAGCCAAAAGAAAATAATTTCATTCATTTCATTTCACATCTGTGCTGCTGTTGGAGAATTCTCTTTACTTCCTGTCTGGTAAAACATCGTCAGCAGGACTCTAATGGAGTCCTGGACCAAATTAAAACATGGCCTCTCACTAACCTTTTCTAAAGGAAGAACCCTCTTGCACATTACACTGACAGACACGGGCACACTCTTCCTAATAATAAATCTAGGTTAAACTCTAGTCAAGTTTTTCTTTTTTTAATGGTCGGAGGTGGAGAAGAGTTATAACAACATCTGTTAAGTGTATTGATGTCTGTTTCCCTGTTGGAGGGATTTCACATCACTTCCCTTTCTGGAACCATACAGGAAATAAGATTTCTCCACTGGGCATGCTGCAATAAAAACCTAATCCTTCCCAATCAAATTAAAAAGGTTTTATTAATGCATGTACTTCCCTAGAAGAGATTTTACACACTTTCTGAGCACACTGGAAGAGGGGGAACACCATCCCAAAAGTTACAAAAATAAAAAGCTCACAAAAGGTTCTACACCTTCCCTACTCCTTCCAAAGCAAGAAGAGTTGTGTCCTAAAAATTAAAATAACAAACAGGGTCAATTATCGGACTCAGCGTTAAAAGTCATTTGATAGTTTTAGCTGCTTTTCTTTTTTTTAACTGACTTGACTTGTTGCTCTTCAATTTGTATAGGCCAAAAAAATGAGGCAGTCCATGGCCAGTTCTCTATAGTAACATATTAATATACAAACATGCAAAGTGTTTAAAACGGTAATAAATAAATAACAGACTACAAATCTAAAAGATACAGTGAGAGCCTCACTCACTGCAAAGCAGACTAGACACACAGGGTAAAACAGAATACACACAGCCAGCCCGACAAACACCAGAACAACGCATGCAAACAAGCAGCACAAAAAGCCTGTTCATTGTGTTGTAAGTAATTACTGAGAGTCTCTCCCTTCTGAGTATCTCTCTCTCTTGCCATTTCCGAAGTAATTATGTTTTATAACTTTGAGATCCTGTCTGGACAGAGCAGAGATGGCAGAAAGGAGGGGAAGGGGGGGCGCGGCATGGGGTGAGACGGCCAGCTTTTTATATGGAGGGTAAGAGTGTGGGAGGGAGGCCTGGCCTTGGGGTTACAATGTATATTATGGTATAATATAGGAGGAAGCAAAGAACACTCCAGCTACAGTATGCAACATCAACATAAGTCATTGGAAAATGAACCATAAAGTGACACCTTATTGATGTGATATGAATGGAAGCATATAAAGGCAGAGATGCCAGATCAATACGCAGACTAGAGTCTTATATTTTTATGGCTGACTTGTAGCTGTAGGGCCTAGAATATTACATCATAGAATCACTACGCCCATTGGGTTTATTAAAGTCTAAGTTTACTAAAAAAAAACAAAATAAAATCAGCACAAGGGACATTACTTTTGATTAAGGTCATATCTCCCTTATGCTGCTGTCTCTTCCTTTAGTAGAAATTCTCCCCCCCCCCCCCCCCCCACCGTAATGTGCCAGTGTGGCAGAAGTTAATGGAGCCAATGGAGCTGTGGCAGGCACTCATCAAGTGTGTCCTAATATCCCTACCTCCTCAATTCATAGGACCTGTAACCGTGGCTGCTATGAATGAAACACAATTTATGAATGGAGTGAACAGACCTTTTAATAACCTGTCAGGTCTCTAACCCCTTCCCCATCTAAACAAAACTAAAACACTGAAGTTGGAGCTGGGCTTTACATCTATAAGAACTTAAAGCTGAATTTCAGGCATAAAAACTCTAATTTAAATATAATCCTCATAAGCTATAAAGGATATGAATCCATTTTGTGTGCATCAAATGCCTTTGCAACCCCACACATTACGTTGTGCATTGCAAATACAGCAGTGACATTACTGTGGTGTACATAGCTTGTGCAAGGAGCAGAGCTGTGGGAGGGGCCCAGTAGGCCTGCCCACTACAAGCTACCTGCAGGAAACTACAGAAGGGGGCGGATACAAGACCAGTCACCCTGCATTAGAAGAGAGTAGCACTGACAGGTCTATATAGGCATAGTGCAGAAATTGGTTTAGGCTGGATTACTGTACAGATCTGGAAGAAATACACAACTGACATAAAGATTCAAGTAAGAATACACATAACATTTGTTTTTAGACAATATCTGTGCAGCTTGCAGTTCAGCTTTAAAATGACAACATAAATAGCTAGTTTGAGGTAAAATACCAGTTGCAATAAAAGTGATTTTAGTTTAAGCCCTTAGGAAGGCAGTCCCCGAACAGCAAAAAAATATTGTATACCCATCACTAAGAAGAAACACAGAAAGTGTGCTGTTCTAGAGTGATAGCATGGAAACCTGGACCCTGCAGGCATTAGCATCTCTAGCTTGTATTCAGGAGTCCAAAAGGGATTGGATAAACTAGAAAACCTGAGAATAGGAGTAAAGTTTTGGGTGTTGTAAACAGTATTTTTTTTGGAAGAGTAGGAGTCGTCGTATGGTATTTTTTTTTTTTTATAGAATAGGAGAGGTACTATGGTATTTGGTAGAATTATAGGATGTATTAATTTGCAGTAGGAAGAGTTATAATCTACACCACTAAGCACAGGATTGAATACAGAGGGGTTCAGTTTTAGGAGTTGGGTTAATGTTTAGGTGGTTTGGTCTTTGGATCAGTTTTATGGTTAAAGCTGAATTCCTGGATTGAAATTTGGTCAGTTAAGCAGGGACTGACTAAATTTCGATCAATGTGTGGCCACTATGGTTGGACAGAGGTCGATTTACCTTTTGGACCTCTGCTCAATTGCCCCAGTCATTTTTTTGCTTGATTAGTGTCGCAGGTAATAGGCTGCAGCGCTGATTTGTGTATTCTGATGGCAGATAAGTCTCGGGGAGGATTTCCCCATCCACTTCGAATCAAGTCAACCAGCGGGCTGAACGAAAAAAAAAACTGATCCATGTATGGCTAGCTTGGTCCTGCTTGGATCATGTATATCTCATAACTAAGGGGCTGCTGGAGAAGCCAATAATCACTGTAGTAGTTGGCACTACTACAGCGTTCTCCGCAATCATCCGGGTCCTGTACCAGCTGAGCAGCTTCACCGCTACACACTGACCACAGGAGGTTCACTCCCTCAGCACTGCCACCATTCCCAGAACAAACTCCTTTAGATCTACTATCAATTATACTAACTGAATGGATTGTTTAGGTTTGTCCTCCTATGACATCGTTTTGGTAAATCTAGGATTGTACAGAGATTGTAAAATTTGACTATATAGTGTAAAACCAGCTTACAAGGTGTAGTAAATAGTCTGAAGGAGAAATTACAGCAGTGTACTGTTCGTAGGAGGGAGGAGTTACTTGTTCTTTTAAATGGTAGGAAGGAGGAGTTACGCGAAGTATCAAATCCAAGTAGCAGAACATGACGTAGGGGTTAGTTCAGAAGGGTTACATTAGGTTACATGATGTGAATAGAGAGGCAGCATACCATGCTACACCGAACATACCTGACATACCGCTTTTTCCCATACATTGGCTATTCTTTCTTTTTCGCTTCCCATCCGGCCACCTGTTGAAACAAAGAGAGAACATGAATCAATCAGAATTCATCAAGAAATGAGAAGACATAGAAATATGAAGAAAAAAAAAAAGTTAGCCCGCCCTGTGCCTTGTACCCACGCACACAGAATCTGAGACAGCTACCTTGTAATCCTGTATGTCACATTAATATGCATGCATTAAGCACCTCACCAAACTGGACACCACCTCACACACCCACGCTTGGAAGCACTCACCGCCTTGTACTGAAATGCACTTTACTGTGTCAGCTCACTGGTTAAAATATCTCTTTCAGGTTAAAGCAAAAATGAAAGTGCACAGCGTGGTAACCAGAGAAACCAATCAGCAATGATCGCTCATCACATTTTCTAACAGCAGATAAAAGCTAACTGATTGGTTCCTATGAGTTATTGTACTGTACAGTAATCATCATCATCTTGTCTTCTACAATATCTAACAGAGTCCACCACAAATAATGCTTCTGCTCTGCATTCAAGCTGGCAGGCTGAATCACCCGCTTGTTACTTGTATATTTACCTTGTATAGAGAGGGTGTGAGTTCCCAGCTCCACCCATCCGCTGTCAATATGAGAGGATGTCACATTCATTGATGGATTCTCATAACATATTGTACTGTGAAAAATCCACAGAATGTGAACTCTAATACCGCGTACACACGGTCGGAATTTTCGACAACAAATGTTCGACAGGAGCTTGTTGTTGGAAATTCCGACCGTGTGTAGGCTCCATCGGACATTTTCCTTCGGAATTTCCGACAAACAAAATTTGAGATTTGGATCTCAAATTTTCCAACAACAAAATCCGTTGTCATAAATTCTGAGCGTGTACAAAATTCCGATGCACAAAATTTCATGCATGCTCTGACTAAAGTACGAGACAGAAGCGATCGGTCTAGTAAAACTAGCGTTTGTAATGGAGATAGCACATTCGTCGCGCTGAAAATTTTAAAATCTTTTAATGCAGCGCATTCTCTTCTTCTTTATAATGCTAGAATAATGAAGTTGTTTTGCTGCTGATATTCACACAAAGTTCTGACAAACTGATTTCTTTATTATTTCTCGTGATCTCCTGAATAATGTTAGTTATTTTTTTGTCAGATCTCCAATATAATGTTTTTTATTTATAGTGATTTTATTTTTTGTTGTTTTTTTTTTATCAAGATCTCCTGTTTTTTTTTTTCTAGTGATCTCCATAATATTTTTTTTTTTCGTTTTGTGTGTCAAGTTACCACAACATCATTATTATCTTGTATTTTTTAACCTTAAGGAGGTTGGTTGATGTCCCTTGTTGATTTGACATTGTATTTAGGAAATATACCTGCCTACTCACAAACAAACTGTCCTTTTTGAAGTAAAACACTTAGGCAAGTATTTGTGAATCAAAAATAGCCATTTATTATGGGTCATAAGAAAATAAAGAGGAAGGCAATGCTGGAGAAACTGGTGAAATTGGCGAAGTCTTTGTACCCCAGGGCACACATCAACTATTTTACAGGCAAAATTGGGAGCCTGAGGAGTCCATATAATAGTAAGCACATTCTGGTCCAGGACTCCAAGAGATCAGGAACAGCAGCAGATGACATATATGTCCCCAGGCTGGGGTCATACAACAGCCTGCGTCTTTTGTCAGACCAGACTGAACCCAGGCCATCACACTCTTTTCTTTCTTCCACTCTTCCTTCCAGGCTGTGGCTGTGGTGTTGGAGTTGTGGCAGGAGGTGGAGGACGATGGTCGAACTCACACAGGTGGGTTTTGGTTGTGAGTTGGCCCCTCAACCCCTTATTTAGGATCAGATACATAATTTCCTCACAGATGAGGAGTTGGCCCTCCTCCATTTCCTGCATTTTGCATGCAGCCTTGGAGGTTGCCTCCCGAATCAGCCCAAGTGCTGCCTCCTCCACATTCCTCCCCTTCCTGGGCCTTTTGGCTGGAAGGCGGAGGGGAGGGACCTGGGATTCGGTCTAGCTGCAGGGCCGTGCCACCTCCTGGCTGCCACATTCCACAGCCTCCTCCTGGCTGCCACATTCCACGCCCTCCTCCTGGCTGAAGCTTTCCTGTGTATGAAAAAGGGACATAGTTTTAGTTTTTTGTTCATCAATCACACACAATTTTCAGCTCATGACTGTTGCAAATTGAATGTTAACAAATAGAAAAGACTATCATTCTGAACCCAGCATTTTTCATTCTTGTCCCAAACATTTTTGGCCACTACTGTCTATTGATATGTAAAACACTTTATTAACCACTTCCTGCCCTGCCTATAGCAAAATGACGGCAGGGCGGTGGTTCAGTTATCCGGTGGTCCAGGATAACAGCCGCCGCGCGCCCGTGGGGGCGCGCATCGTGGTGATCGGTGGAGCGGTGTGTCAGTCTGACACACCGCTCTACTGATCTCAGTAAAGAGCCTCCGGCAGAGGCTCTTTACCACGTAATCAGCCGTGTCCAATCACGGCTGATCACGATGTAAATAGGAAGAGCCGTTGATCGGCTTTTCCTCATTCGCGTCTGACAGAGGCGAGTAGAGCAGAGCCGATTGGTGGCTCTCCTGACGAGGGGGTCTGTGCTGATTGTTTATCAGTGCAACCCCCCCTCAGATGACCACACTGCACCACCAGGGACGCCACTAGGACCACTAGGGAAAGGGGCAACATGTAGATGGCCAGGTATGTACCCCATGGCCATCCACATGTTCAAATTAATGCCCAATCTGTGCCCACAAATGGGCACTGATTGGCACCAGTATGTACTAACACATCAGTGATCCCCAGCAATGCCACCCATCAGTATCATCAGTGCCACCCATCAGTGCAATCCATCAGTGCCACCTGTCAGTGCCCATCATTGCCACCCATAAGTACCCATCAGTGCGGCCTATGAGTGCCCATCAGTGCGGCCTATGAGTGCCCATCAGTGCCGCATACCAGTGCCACCTATCAGTGCCCATCAGTGCCGCCTATCAGTGCCCATCATCAGTGCCACCTCTTTGGTGCCCATCAGTGCAGCCATATCAGTGCCCACCATTGAAGGAGAAAACTTACTTATTTACAAAAATTGTTAACAGAAACAAAGAAAAACTTGTTTTTTTTCAAAATTTTTGGTCTTTATTTGTTGCGCAAAAAATAAAAATCCCAGAGGTGATCAAATACCACCAAAAGAAAGCTCTATTTGTGGGAACAAAATGATAAAAAATTTGTTTGGGTACAGTGTAGTATGACCACGCAATTTGTCATTCAAATTGCGACAGCACTGAAATGTAAAAATTGGCTTGGGCAGGAAGGTGTTTAAGTGCCTGGTATTGAAGTGGTTAAATCAGCAATTAGTGATCAATAATAACATCTAGTTATCATCGTTAAGTTTACGACTAGAAATATGTAGAACAATGGTATACCTGGCTCAAGCTGGGCTCCTCCACTTCTTCCTGGCTGGAAGGCCCAGGTTGGATGTTGGAAGCCTCACCTGAGGTGGAAGGAATCGTGGAAGGAAGAGTGGGAGGTAGGGTTGACAGTGATTGCCTGACTTCAGTTTGATCTGACAGAAAACAAAGTCTCTCATAGTACCAGAGTCTGGGTACATAAATGTCATCTGCTGCTGCTCCTGATCTCTGGGAACCCTGGACCTTATTGCACTCCCTATTATAAGTGCTCCTCAGGCCACCAATTTTGGCCTTCAAATAGGGGATGGTTTCGTGGGGATCTGCGGCTTCACCAACTCCAGCAGTTTCTCTAGTGCTGCCTGCCTCTTTTGTTTATGAGTATAATGTGGGTGTTTCACCTGCCACAGACAGGGCAGCTCCTTGTAGTTGTCTATGAATAGGGGGAGGAAGTTGTGATCATTGAAGCCATCCATTTTCTCTGCAAGACACAACACAAGACAAACCCTAATGTCAGGCTAAACTCTCCTAATCTTGTCACAATATAGGCCTCAATCTACAATCTACAAGCAGTATAGGCCACTGATGCACCAAGTTCAAATTGTACCTTCGTTATCACGCTCGGTGCTCCCGCTACTCCTTCCTCCGCTCACAGATTGTACGTACGACGCATGCGTGTTGCGCTTTATATACACTGCGTATGCGTGAAACTCCGCCCGCCCCTGACCTTCTATCTAGTATATTCCCCGCCTCTCTCTTTCGGCGCAGTGGGAGAGCACATGGTGGAGAAAGAGCAAGTGCATGCAGACAGCAGCAGCAACGACGAAAGCCCGGAGCCACGAACGTCCCGATCCCGGAGGAGATTTAAGGCCTCAAATATGTCCTTTGTAGAGATGGTGGACATCTTGAAGAGGCCGACTATGATGGGAAGCATGGACCTTACCCAAACCCAAATGTGAGAAAGGCCAAGATCATGGCTAAAGTTGTGAAAAGTCTGCACAGGAATTTTGGGGTATTCAAGGATCAACTGAGGAAACGATGGTCAGACCTGAAATTGAGGGAGCAGGATCAGTACAGAAAGATCAGGAAACTGCTTCTAAAAAGTAAGTATTTGTCCTGTGTTTCTATTATTATTACGTTTGTGCTGCTCCATGTGTTTTTCTTTACTGTTGTAGTTTAAAATGGCAACTTTCAGGTTCGTGGGCACAGTAATCGTTCGTAGTAAACATCGTTCGTTCGCCCACTAATAAGATGTTTTTGGCAGATCCAGGTTAACTACATTTGTTCAGGCATATTTGTATTATAAGAAGTTTAGTACATTGTTGTCTAGATGGGTTTGTAAATAGAATTAAATGTAAACTTGATTCAGTGTAAGTAGAGGACACTCAGCAGCTGTTTACACATGGACGCAGGAGCACTAGTGTGGGAAACCAGAACAAATTTTTAAGGGTGTCCCACACAGGTGCTCCAGCGGATTCTAGGGGTGTCTCCATGTGTGAAAATTGTACAAAAAAGTATTCCAGCTTTAGAAAAGGAAAAAAAATGTCTTCAGCTTGGAACTCTGCCCAAAAAGACAATTGTACAACACTTCCAAGCAATGTTTCAGATTCCCAATTCTGCCCTCAAATATCTGTGCGCTAAGTATACCTTTTTTTATTCACACATGGGAGAAAAGACTCAGGACATCACAGGACACCAGGGACCCCCAACCTCATAAAGAAGGGGAAATACCAACACCACAACCAGAGGATGTGGAAGAAGGAGAGGTTTATGAAGTGGGCAAAAAAGTGACCACAACAGGTGAATGTCTGAGACCACAGCTTCGGGTAATAGATGTATGCCTGCATATTTATAATACATGGTGTGTTTTAATTATTTTAGGTGATGTGGATGTTGTGGAAGAAGAAACTCCTTTCACAAGTGCAAGTGCACACGTCCTCATCGGGGAGATCATGGTGTGCAATCGAGATTTACAGAAGATCAAGGAAGACATCAATGATGTTGAAAAAAGACTCAGAAACATCATTGATGTTTTAGGCAGAATCTAAAACACATTCTTCCATTTGTTGATATTTTTAAAATTTTTGAATCTCTTTTGAAGTATATTGAAAGCCAAATTTTGAAGATGCACACAGTGTGTCAACATGTGCTATCTGCCATAACGGGATATCAATGTACGTGTTTTGTGGGTGCAACCCCTTCCTCGCAACTCAAGTAGCTGAGAGGAACGGGTTGTACCCCCGAAACATGTCTATTGATCCCCCATGATGGAAGCTAGCACATGTTGACATTAGGCATGGGATCAGGAGGGAAATCCACATTTTGACTCTCAATTTGTGTGCATCTTCAAAATTTGGCTTTCACAGGGGTGACATCACCCCATCTGATGAAGGCAAGATCAACACAGTTTGGACATACTAATGTCTGATATTGCCTTCAAATTATCAAAGTTGAACTTTGTAAGTTCCTGAGTTGTGTATTGTTTTATGGTTTTAAACATGCCTGTTTAACACAAAAAAGGCTATTTGTACTGTCAAAACCAAAAATGTTATTACAAAAATATGTTGGTTTGTTCAAAAACCCTTTTCTAATGCACATGTGAATGTGCACAGAGTAAAAAGTTTTCTACTCAACAATGTGTGGCTTCTTCTTTCAATTATCAGTTTTTGGAGTAAGTTGGTGTTTACAGTGACAATGGGGGTTATTTACTAAAGGCAAATCCACTTTTCACTACAAGTGCATTTTCAGTGCAGTTTCAAGTGCACGTTTGCAGTGCACTTGGAGTGCAAAGTGGATTTTCCTTTAGTAAATAACTCCCACAGTGCTTTATAATTTGCAACAATCAGGCCATTTTCGTGACTCACAAAAATTAATTCATGGTGCTGAAAATTATGAATATTTTTCTCAGTAATGCATTACATACATTAACAACAAAAACAAGGTGTGTGTGTGTGTAGCAGACCCACAACATAATAGTTCGCTGAAGAAGAGATTGTCACCTCATGTATCAAATAAATTACACTTGCACTACTGAAGAAAATGGCCAAAAAGAAAAGCCCATTGGATAACCTAGAAGACAGCTAAAAGAAACACAAGCAGTAAAGCAAAGGAAATCTTATTTCAGTTTAACTAAAAAAAATATTTTTAAAATGCTTCTTAAACATTTTCTGGCATATCAATGGCCCCCCTACTCACAAAGTACTCGACATACTTCTGTCTTATTTCGCGAGCGATTTGGGGGGGGGGGGCCATTACGGTCAGCTTCAATCGCTGTCAGGGTTTCTTCTTGAAGTCCGGCCTCAGGCCCAACTGAGGCCACATAGTTTATATTCTGCCATATTGATTGCCGTAAGGAATAGGCGGAGCCGCCTGGTTATTATCCCGAAAGCGTTCTCCACCACTCTTCTGGCTCTGGCCAGCCGGTAGTTAAAAACCCTCTGGTCCGGGGTGAGAGTCCTTATGGCTTCAAAACGGTCAGCTGGTCAGAACGAACTAACAGAAAGCACTGAAAAACAGAAAGGCCTAAGAAGAGCGAGCTGAAAATCAGAAACGAGCGGACAAGAACGCACTGAAAATCAAATACCTACTATAAAATACGCACTGAAAAACAAATGCAAACTGACTACACGCACTGAAAACAAGATACGAACCAACAAGCACAAACTGAAAAGCAGTGACAATCTGAAAAGCACAAGGCTGAAAAGCGCGAATTGTCTCTCACCAAACTTCTACTAACACGAGATAAACACAAGATTAGCAGAAGGAGCCCAAAGGGTGGCGCACTTGGTATTGAACTTCCTTTTTCTAGTGCCGTCGTACATGTTGTACATCACCGCGTTCTTGACGTTTGGAATTTCTGACAACATTTGTGCGACCGTGTGTATGCAAGACAAGTTTGAGCCAACATCCGTCGGAAAAAAAACATGGATTTTGTTGTCAGAATGTGCGATCGTGTGTACGCGACATAATGGGTAGATTTCACCAATGCAGCACCTGAGACATTTAAGCCAGTGAATGGATTACCCACCAAATACTCACTCTGTTTAATATGAACCTTTGAATCAATCTGTTTTATACCTGCAAAAAAGGTTTGTTAAAGTAGAATTGTGGGATAACCAGTACATGTTCCCTTCCCTTAGTAACACCTATGCTGACTAACCTAGGTAAGAAAAATGTATATACTTCCCTATTTTCAGCTCGGTCCACTCTGGTTACGTGATCCCCTGTGTCAGCCAGCCACGGCTGCAGAGGAGAGAGCACTCAACAATGACTATTAAAGCCTTTATGCCTCTATGGCCCTAAAATGCAAGTACTCCCCAAATGTCCCCTTTTTGGAAAGTAGACAGTCCAAGAATAAGTGGCATGGTGGGTTTTTTGAAGTTGTCATTTTTTTGCCATAATTTTTGGGAAATGAAGAAATAAAAAAAAAAAATTCACTTTTTTAATTTTTTTACATACTGTCACCAGTGCAGTACAGTGTTATCATATAACTGGTGTGGTGATGAACAGGGACACTGACTGGCGACAGTAGGAAAAAAAGAAATGTACCGTATTTATCGGCGTATAACACGCACTTTTTTTCCCTTAAAATAAGGGGAAAATCGTGGGTGCGTGTTATACGCCGATCCCCGCTATTTTGTGATGTGTCGGAGCGATCGCCGCCGACATTCACATAGCTTGTATTTTTAAAGATGGCGCCGCGGAGTTCGGAGAGACTCGGGGGCGCTCGTTCAGCTGAACGAGCGCCGCCGAGGACACAGTGACTGGGCGGAGCCGAGATACACATAGCCGAGGGTTCTCGGCTTTTCTCGGCGCCGTTCACAGTCACGCCCAGTCCCGCCATTGGACCTGTGTTATGTCAATCATAGGGACTGGGCGTGACTGTGAACGGCGCCGAGAATAGCCGAGAACCCTCGGATATGTGTATCTCGGCTCCGCCCAGTCACTATGTCCTCGGCGGCGCTCGTTCAGTGAACGAGCGCCCCCGAGTCCCTCCGAACTCCGCGGCGCCATGTTTAAAAATACAAACTAAACGTTTGTATGTCGGCGGTGACAAGGCTGCACGGACCACTGGGGACAAGGCTGCACTGGGGCAAAGCTGAACTGGGGCAAAGCTGAACTGGGGCAAAGCTGCACTGGGGACAAGGCTGCACTGGGGACAAGGCTGCACTGGGGACAAGGCTGCACTGGGGACAAGGCTGCACTGGGGCAAAGCTGCACTGGGGACAAGGCTGCACTGGGGCAAAGCTGCACTGGGGACAAGGCTGCACTGGGGCAAAGCTGCACTGGGGACAAGGCTGCACTGGGGCAAAGCTGCACTGACAAGGCTGCACTGGACACTGGGGAAAGGCTGCAGATGAACACTGATGAGGCTGCGTTGATGGGCATTTAAATGTAAGTTTTTTTTCCTTAAACTTCCCTCCTAAAAGTTTTTTTCCTTAAAATTCCCTCCTAAACTTGGGGTGCGTGTTATACGCCGGCGCGTGTTATACGCCGATAAATACGGTAATCATTTTTTTTTCAAATGTATTTTTTTATTACCTTTTTTTATGATTTTTTTTTAAACACATAGGGGGTTATTTACTAAAGGAAAGTGCACTGAAAGTTCACTTGGATGTTACCATAGTAACACTTTACAACACTGGGGAAGTGTTCAAGATTTTTTTTTTTACACATTATGATTGCCTATAGCAGTGAATTACATTGCTATAAGCAAGCATTTTACTGAATGAAATGGATTCAATCAGTTACACAGTTACATAATTACATAGTAGGTGAGGTTGAAAAAAGTCCATCAAGTCCAACCTGTGTGTGATTATATGTCAGTATTACATTGTATATCCCTGTATGTTGCGGTCGTTAGGGTGCTTATCTAATAGTTTTTTTGAAACTATTGATGCTCCCCGCTGAGACCACCTGCAGCCTAGAGGGGACAGGGAGGGGGGCGGGACGAGCGCCGACAGATTACATACAGTGAGATCTCCTATGATAGACAGAACAGTGGTTCAATGACGGCCGAAGAGATGGGACTTCCTATTACAGAGGCTGCCAAGTAAACAGGGGATTCTCACTGTATGTAATCTGACAGCATTTGTCCCGCCCCCCTCCCTGTCCCCTCCGAGGCAGCTAAAATTGAAGTATTGGCGTATAACACGCACACGCTATTTGCACGCGATTTTCATGGTGAAAAAGTGAGTGTTATATACCAATAAATACAGTAGGTGACCATTTTTTTTTAGGCATGCTGTGTGAATGGGAACATAAAACAAACATATAGTGGCCTAAAATTTGACTGCAAACATTAACTCATGCGGCATTTAACATGTGTTTTTTGTGAATTGCATGTTCACGAGTTAAATATCGCACGAGTTATTTATTAATTTATTTTTGTTACCTGTTTATTAGTATTTTTCTTCATCACAGATACATAATAGAACAAAACAAACATGGAAAACAAAAGAAACATATTTCCA
Source organism: Aquarana catesbeiana (assembly GCF_042186555.1). Classification (NCBI taxonomy): domain Eukaryota; kingdom Metazoa; phylum Chordata; class Amphibia; order Anura; family Ranidae; genus Aquarana; species Aquarana catesbeiana. The sequence goes on from NC_133335.1 coordinate 68,305,403, forward strand.
GAATTCATACAACAAAAACATATCACATTCCAAACACATAAATAAAAAAATCCCAATCCCCATCCATCCATAAGCTCCCCTCACCATTCCTTCTTTCTTGAGTCATCATACCTTAATTATTCTATAATGATCTATTTATCCCTATGTTTCCATCTAGTCCTAAAATAAATGGTGTCAATCCTGGTAACAACAGCCAGGGTCCCCACATTTCACCAAATGTATTTGTTGAACCCCCATTCTTATATACCTGTCATTCTTTTAACAATACACCATTCACCTGTATCTGAAATTCCTCTTATGTTGGGATTCTGGAGGATATCCATTTCATTGCTATTAATTTTCTTGCAATAAATAGATGTTATTTTAACTCAAATAATCACGTGGCCTTTAAAGTGGTCAGGTAGTATATTCAATGATCGGAGTAGCTTGAGCCCCACTTCCACATCTGTGACTACCGTGGTGTTGCCGTCGTGGGTGACTGTTAGTTTAACAGGGTATCCCCACCGGTATGGGATATCGTGATTACGGAGGGCCTTGGTCACTGGCAATAAGGCTTTTCACTTTTGCATGGTGAATTGTGAGAGATCTGCAAATAATTGGATATGTGCAAATCTTTCTGGGGGTTGTTGGTTTTTGCAGAACGCAGACATAAGTTGTTCCTTAGTTTGATAGAAATGTACTCGCATCAGCACATCTCTGGGTATGTTATCTGGGAGATGTGACGGCTTTGGGAGTCTGTGGATGCGATCGATGTGGATTTCATTCTCTGAAATGGTGGGTAGGAAGGTTTTGATTAGATCCTGGGCATACTGCTGGAGTTGTGGAGGAAGAACAGTTTCAGGAACCCCCCTAATCTTAAGGTTGTTTCTTCTTGACCTGTCTTCAAGGTCGGCGACCTTTGACCTAAGCCATGTGATCTTTACAGACTGGTCATTATGGGCATCAATTAGGGTGCTGTGGGATGCTGCAAAGTCCCCCATTTTATCCTCTATATGGTTGACTCTCCTTCCCAAGGCTCTTAGTTCAGATTTGAAGTTGTTTACACACTGCATCATGTCTGTGTGCATGGAGCTGCGAAGGGAGACAAGCATGTCCTTTAGTGTGGTGTCAGATACAGGCTTACCTGTTGTGAGGAATGCTGTGAACGGGTCCACCAGCTCCCTTTTGTCCTCCATAGAGTCCGGGTTCATGTTTCCTTGCTGGATGTCTTCTGCCAGACGAGGTTTCGACTTTGCTGGGCTGCGGGACATAGGTGTAGAGCTGTGCGTTGGGCCTGCTTGTGAGCCCGGGCTTGACGTCGCAGACCGCGAGCTGCCTGTGGGGGAAGGAGGGTTGCTCACCACGCCGGCGCAATCTTAGGGGAGGATCGCGGTCTTTCAGCTGGAAGAAATCCGGTAATTTCTTCAGCTGTGCTGTGTCTTTCCGCTTGCGAGTCATCCCGCTGTGTCGGCAGAGCTTTTAGGCTTGTAGTGGTTGTGAGCAGGGTAGCGGTCTTGTCTTGTCCCTAAAATCTTCAGTTCCTTTAGCTGAAGCAGAGCGGTAGGATTACACGTCCATTCAGCTGCGTGGTAGCCACGCCCCCCCACGTGGCATTTAAAGTGGAGGGCCACCCTGAAAAAAAAAATTACACCAAAAATCCTAAAAAAAATAAAAAAAAAAACATTTTAAAATTTTTTTTTAAACTTACCTAAACCCTTGTTGCTAGGCAGTCTTCCTAATCTGCCTCTTCCTTTTCCGCGGCATCTTCTGTTCCTCGGTGAGCGGCCCCATTATCTTCTGGGAACTGTGTGTGTTCCCAGAACACCACGGGGCCATTCACAGAGCGCCGTGCCGCTTGTGCGTGCGCAGTAGGAAACTGGCAGTGAAGCCGCAAGGCTCCACTGCCTGTTTCCCTTACCTAGGATGGCGGTGCCGGGACCCGAGAGCCGAGGGACGGGTCGGCCTCGGGTGGCTGACATCGCGGGCACCCAGGACAGGTAAGTACTTATTTAAGGTCAGCAGCTACAGTGTTTGTAGCTGCTGACTTTTAATTTTTTTTTTTTAGGCCGGAATCCCGCTTTAACTCTCAAGGCCCATACACACGCTTTGATTTTCGGACGTCAGTTGTGTAACGACGACCGATCGTCCGCAAATCTTACCGTTGGTATGGTGCTTTCGACAGACTATTTCACTTTTTCGGCAGACAAAAGCTGGATGTGCAGACTATAACATTTTTGGCGGATGTGAACTCAACATCTGATTTTCGTTTCATTAGTATGGTTTTCGTACGAAAAAAATAAGAACAAGACTATGCTCAGAAACGAAAGAATACATACAAATACACAACTATTCAACACATTACATCACTTCTGACGTATTCTGTCAAATAAAAATTCTTGTACTGTTAGTAACCTCTTCATTTTCGACATGAGACTAGCATGCCACAAAAATCAGACATTTTGTCGTCTGAAAATCAAAGCGTGTGTACAAGGCTTTAGTGAATTGAGCCCCGTATGCAAAGTTTAGCATGCAGTAGTTCAGAGCAGAAAAGACTATAATGAAATGGTTGCTATGGTTACTGCACTCCGGCTCCTCATCTTATTAAATAACCCTTCTTCTGTTCTACAGTGTCCTAGTTATATATAAGTGACCTTCCTAGAGCTTGGAGAACCTTTTTCTTTATTATGTATAGGAATTAGAAAAGGGGGCACATGTAATGACATATGTCAGCAAAAGAAAGGAGAATCAGTGTGACAATGCCACCATTATTCCAGCTATACCTATCGAACAAAAAAAAGTTATTGACATTGTCTTAAGCTGGGTACACACGGACCGAGTGTCCGGAGACATTTGCCGAATCAAAAATGGCTGACATTCGGGCTGTATGTATGTCAGTCTGTCCAACAGAAGCCGACTGCTTGGCCAGCAGAAAATCAGTAGCCGACCGAATCCCGATCAGCGCTCTCAGCCAATGGCAGTGTTCCGGTGGGGGGAACATGAATGCAGAATGTGATGGAATAGGGTGGCTGCTCTCTACTCTTTCTTGATGTCTGCCTCCTTGGGGTTGTGCAGCCTCACCTTCAGTTTCCTCCTCTGCTCTTTCTGGCACAAGTCACATTAGTGACCTCATCATCATCATCATCATCTCCATCTCATCCATCTTCATCATTAGCACTGGAGACAACTTGGCAATACACTGCGGCTTGGGGAACATGAATGCCAATTTGTCTACGTGTTGCTCCCTCTCTCTAGGCTCATGTTCCTGTCATCCCCAACCTCAGAACCAACATATGAATCCAGTAATGGCTGGACATCATCAAGGAGCAAGTGGCTGACGCTGTGGTCAACAGTGTTAATTTTGTCGACTAAAACATTTTAGTCAACTAAATGAATACTATTTTAGTCAGTAGACTAAAATGGGACTAAAACTAAAATGCCATTTTAGTCAGAAAACTAAGACTAAAACTAAATTTAAATTTGACTTCAAAATTAACACTGGTCTGTAGTGCATGTTCATACCTCAATAACATAAATAATAACATATAAGATTTTTCACTCCAGCAGTATATAATGAGAATTGTAGAGAAATGTTTAAGGCATTACAATTTCATTACACCCATTAGATTTTAGATGACTAAAATGAGTTTTAGTCGACTAAAATGTACTGGAGATTTAGTCGACTAAATAAGACTAAAACTAAAACAATTGCAGAAGACTAAAATGGGACTAAAACTAAAATGCCATTTTAGTCCTAAGACTAACGCAGCGTACACACGATCGGACATTCTGACAACAAAATCCATGGATTTTTTCCGACGGATGTTGGCTCAAACTTGTCTTGCATAAACACGGTCACATAAATCTTGCGAAATTTTGAACGTCCAGAACGCGGTGACATACAACACGTACAACGGCACTAGAAAAGGGAAGTTCAATAGCCAGTGCGCCACCCTTTGGGCTCCTTCTGCTAATCTCGTGTTAGTAGAAGTTTGGTGAGAGACGATTCGTGCTTTTCAGCCTTGTGCTTTTCAGATCCTTACGGCTCTTCAATTTGTGCTTGTTGGTTCGTATCTGGTTTTCAGTGCATGTAGTCAGTTTGCATTTGTTTTTCAATGCGTATTTTATAGTACGTATTTGATTATCAGTGTGTTCTTGTCCGCTCGTTTCTGATTTTCAGCTTGCTCTCTTCAGGCCTTTCTGTTTTTCAGTGCGTTCTGTTAGTTTGTTCTGACCAACCGACCATTTTGAAGCCATGTTGCGGTTACATACTCGTCGTAGAGTTCGTGCTGTGCAGGGGCTTGGTGTTGGGGTTCTTATTACTTTGACCCAAGCCCAGTCCATGAACAGGGAGGGGAGGAGTTCATGGACCAAGAATTGGTTGCTCCAGCGTGACCAATTCTCGCACATGTCTTTGTTGTGGGAAATCCAGGAGAATAATCCTGATGATTTCAGGAATTATCTCCGGATGACGGACCCCATTGATGAACAAAAAACTAAAACTATGTTCTTTTTTTCATATACAGGAAAGCCTCAGCCAGGAGGAGGGCGTGGAATGTGGCAGCCAGGAAGAGGCTGTGGAATGTGGCAGCCAGAAGGTGGGGAGCGCAAGTGGCAACCAGGAGGTGGCCAGGCCCAGTAGTAGCCTGACAGAATCCCAGGTCCCTCCCCTCCGCCTTCCAACCAAAAGGCCCAGGAAGGGGAGTAATGTGCAGGAGGCAGCGCTTGGGCTAATTCGGGAGGCTAAGGTGGCCCTCAGAGCCACCCTCACTCTTCAACAGGCCTTTGCCTGCATGACTGCCAGCAAAATGCAGGAAATGGAGGAGGGCCAACGCCTCTTGTGTGAGGAAATTATGTATATGACCCTAAATAAGGGGTTGAGGGGCCAAATCACAACCAAAACACACCTGTGTGAGTTGGACCATCCTCCTCCTCCACCTCCTGCCACACCTCCAACACCACAGCCACAGCCTAGAAGCAAGTGGGGAAGAAATAGTGGAAGTAAGACAAGAAAGTGATGGCCTGAGTTCAGTCTGGTCTGACAAAAGACGCAGGCTGTTGTATGACCACAGCCTGGGGACATATATGTCATCTGCTGCTGTTCCTGATCTCTTATAGTCCGGGACCGGATTGAGCTCACTATTATGTGGACTCCTCAGGCTACCAATTTTGGGTGTAAAATAGTTGATGTGTGCCCTGGGGTACAAAGGCTTCGCCAATTTCACCAGTTTCTCCAGCGTTGCCTTCCTCTTTTTTTTATTATGACCCATAATAAATGGCTATTTTGTATTCACAAATACTTACCTATGTGCTTTAAAAAGGACAGTTTGTTTGTGAGTAGGCAGGTACATTTCCAAAATACAATGTCAAATTAACAAGGGACACCAACACAAACCAACTTCCTTGAGGTTAAAAAAATACAAGATAATAATGGTGTTGTGGTAACTTGACACACAAAACGAAAAACAATATTATGGAGAGCACTAGAAAAAAAACAAACAAACAAGGAGATCTTGAAAAAAAAAAAAAAAAAACACTATAAACAAAAATTAAATATTATGGAAATCTGACGAAAATCAAAATATAAAATATTCAGGAGATCACGAGAAATAATAAAGAAATCATTTTTTCAGAACTCTGTGTGAATATCAGCAGCAAAACAACTTCATTATTCTAGCATTCGGATTCTGAGCATGCTTGGAACTTTGTGCATCGGAATTGTGTAGACACAATCGGAATTTACGAGAACGGATTTTGTCGACGGAAAATTTGAGATCCAGATCTCAAATTTTGTGTATCGGAAATTCCGATGGAAAATGTCCAATGGAGCCTACACACAGTCGTAATTTTCCGTCGGAGAATCCGACCGTGTGTACGGGGCACAAGAATAAAACTAAATCGAAATTTGCTGCACACAGAACTATATGGCGTTAAATTGGCAGTAATGCACACAGAACTATATGGTGTTAAACTGGCAGTAACGCACAAAACTGTACGGCATTAAACTGGCAGTAGCGCACCCAAAACGATGTGGAGTTAAACTGGCAGTAACGCACACAGAAGTAAATGGCGTTAAACTGGCAGTAACGCAATCAAATAGACGGTGTTCAAACGTCACTACACTGATGCTATCTGAACTGTCCCTACTCTAGCTATACACTAGTGTCAAGGTTACTGACATGGTCTCACTACACTACACTGAAACTATCTGAGCTGTCGCTACTCTACACTAATGTATGTATGAATGACACGGTCTCACTACACTACAGTGAAACTATCTGAGCTGTCCCTACTCTAGCTGCACACTGTGCAAAGCTGAATGATGGTCCTACTCACTACACTCACACTATCCCTAGACTGACACTAAACTAATATTCTACAGTGACAATTGAAGCAAAATAGCACAGTATAGCACACTAATAGCACTGTACAGAGCCCTGTTCTATTTCTCTCCACGCCGAAATCACACTGAAAATGGCTGCCATTGAAAGAATACTTTTATACTGTGGGGCAGGAATGAGCCATGATTGGATAAAGTCATGATGACAGTGTCCAATCATGACTCTGACAGTGCTCTGTGCCCTGATTGGCTGAAGCTTTCACTGCTTCAGCCAATCAGGGCATGCAATGCCCTGTTCAGCGCTGCAATGCATTGTGGTTGGTTCGGGGGGCTGAACAAATGGTCAAACAACCCCTTTGTTTGGCTGTTCACCGGACAAAGAAAGTTCGGCCCGAACTTTTGCTCGGGCCGAACCGTTTGCCCATCCCTATCGGTAACAACCCATGCAATCCATAAAGAAACCAAAACAAATAAGTTCAAAAATTTTTTTTTTTTTTTTTAACAACAAGGTTGGTCTTTATTTGAGAAGACATCATGTAACAGTTATCATCCATAAATTGAGCTCTTATATACAATCCAGGAACAAGCAAGTTAAAAAACATTAATAAAAGGAGAAATAAAAATCAATGTAAGAAGAGTAAGCTGTACAGATCAGCACATTCAACACCACATATAATTTCCCATGTGCACATGTTCTACAATGTCAGGTTACAAAAGTATTCCTTGTCTGGGGGGGGATTGTACCAGCTTATGCTATTGTCACAATATCTTGGGGCGGTGCCTTACTCGTCATGTGGTGGGATATTAGAATTGTTGAGTCCAAGGTAACCATATCTGATCGAACTTCTGTGGGCAACCTCTGTTAGTGTAGGTCATCTTATATAGGGGTAGCACAGCGTTAACAGTGGAGTCCCATGCCTCCACCTTTGGGGGAGACAGAGAAGCCCACTTCTTAAGGACTTCCTTCTTGGCACAGAACAACAGCAATGAGATGAGTATTTTTGTATACTTAGGTCTCTGATCATCGTCATGGATGCCCAAGAGAGCCAGTTCAGGTGATACCGGCAATGTTAATCGTAAGCGGATATTGATGCTTTCAAAAATCGCTGCCCAGAACTTCGTAATAAGGGGACAGGTCCAGAACATATGCATGTACGTGCTATCAGGGGACTGACATCTGTGACAGTTCGTTGACCTATCAGGGTAGATCTGGTGCAGTCTCTGTGGCGTGTAGTATACCCGATGCATAAACTTAGTTTATAGCAACTTATCTCTATAAGATACCACTAACTTAGACCCGTCCTCAAAGCACTCCTCCCAAGTCTCCCTATCTAGGCTGGGAATGTCAGCCTGCCACTTGGCCCATAGGGTGTTCATTTTAGGTGAATCAGTTTCTAATAGGGCAAGATATAGGGTGGAAAGGGTCTTCTTGAGAGTCTCCTGTGCCAGAATTCCCTCAATGGGATCCGTTTTTAAGCTTATAGGGTTGGGGAATTGAACCCTAGCTGCATGTCTCAGCTGATGATATCTGAATAACATTCTCCCGGGGAGTCCATATTTCCCTGCTAAAGCCTGAAATGAAAGCAGTGTCCCTGAGTGGATAACATCTTGAAGGACCTTAATCCCAAATCGGGCCCATAACTGCGGGTCCGGTATTGTCCTGAAATGAGGGAGGGAAGGGTTCCCCCATAGTGGAGAAAAGGGGGAGTACTGGCAAGGACGTAAGAATCTCTTCCTGGCCACTGCCCAAACTTTGAGGGTTGCTTTGGTGGGGCCTGGAAGCGAGGTGTAGGCCAAGGGACCTCTATATACTATATTACCTAGTTCTGTGAGGGAGCCTAAAATAGCAGCTTCTAAACATGTAGCTGCATTCGACCTGGACTGCTCAAACCACCATCTCACAGTGACTAGTACTGCTGCCCAATAGTAAACCAATAGGTTAGGTAGTGCAAGACCCCCACAATGAACCGGAAGCTGTAGAGTCGATCTAGCTAATCTGGGGGAGGACCCTTTCCATAAAAACGAACCAATGCACACATCCAATTCTTTAAATAGGGAGCCAGGAAGCCACACTGGGCAATTTCGAAATACATAATTGAGTCTAGGTAGATATAACATTTTCAATATATTAATGCGCCCTAGCAGATTAAATGCTAATTCCTTCCATTTAGAGCAATGCTCTTTTAGCCTTGTGACAATAGGCTGAATATTAGGGCGACGAAAGGCCTGGAGATCCTTGGTTACTATAATCCCCAGGTATTTAAACTCCTTTACCCACTGTAGCGGAGTTGATGGCACTGCTGCACGGGCCTGAGAATCTATTGGGAAAATGACCGATTTGGACCAATTAATTTTGACCCCCGAGAACCTCCCGAACCTATCAAAGATCTCCAGTGCTGCTTGCAATGAGGCCTCGGCGTCATGCAAATACAGCAATGCGTCATCCGCATATAAAGAAATTTTCTCCTCCAGAGGGCCAACCCTGAGACCCCGCACGTCGCACGATTCCCCTATCAGGATAGCTAGCGGTTCAAGAGCCAGCGCAAATAAGCTAGGCGACAGCGGGCAACCCTGCCTCGTGCCCCTCTGGAGGGGAAAATAATCGGAAAGGGTGTCATTTGTACGGATCCTAGCCCTGGGAGATTTATACAGTAAGCCTATCCAATTAAGAAATTTAGGGCCGAACCCAAACCGCTTCATTATTTCCCACAGATATCCCCATTCCACGGAGTCAAAAGCTTTCTCCGTGTCTAGGGAAGTTATGACTCTAGTACCGCCATTGTCATGGGCCGTATCAAGATTAAGAAAAAGTCTGCGTATATGGATATCGGTACCTTTCCCCGGCATGAACCCCGTCCGATCCTGATGAACCAGGTCTTCAATCACTGTGGTCAATCTGAGAGACAGGATTTTAGCCATTAACTTGGCATGTGCGTTTATGAGAGATATGGGCCTATAGGAGGCACATTCTTCAGGGTCCTTACCGGGTTTGGGCACCAACACCGCCTCAGCCAAGGGTATAAAACTGCGAAAGGAGAGAGGCCAGTCTGGGGGCCAACAGCTCCTGGTGCAGTGAGTAAAACTCTATGGGTATACCATCCGGACCAGGGGCTTTCCCCGCCTGCATGCAACCCATGGCCGTCTGAATCTCCTCCAGTGTTATGTCCTCATCCAGAGCTTTGCTTTGGTCTGGTTCAAGTGTAGGTAATGGTATGAGGTCTAAATATTCAGACAGGTCAATGGCTGTGTAGTTTACCCTAGAAGAGAACAGCTCTTGGTAAAATTGTAAGAATCTATTGCTAATTGTCTCAGGGGTGGTTAAGAGTGTACCATCCGTGTCCCGCAGCCTACCTACATGAGTCGTTGCATATTGCCCTTTGGCTAACCAGGCTAGAAGCCTACCATTTTTGTCCCCGTACTCAAACACCCTTTGGGCGCAAGCCAACATAGACTTCTTAGTGAGGTCCACTCGCAGCAGCGACAGTTCCCTAATGGTGTATTGCCAGGAGATGTAGTTATCTGAATTCGGGGTTCTAACATACAATTGCTCTTTTTCCCGGGTCTGTTCTTCTAGTTTCCCAAGAGACTGCACAGATACCCTTTTTCTATTTGCAATTTTCCTAATATATTCGCCTCTCAACCAGGCCTTAAATGCATCCCATGTTATGAGCGGTCCAGAGGAGTCTGCATTACTCAGCCAGAAATTGCATAATGCCTCTGGCATCTCCTCTTGGATCTCTGTGTCCATAATCCAATATTTGGATAATCTCCACAACCTCGGACCCCCAGGTGGAACCGCCTGGACCGTCACCAGCAATGGAGCATGATCTGGAGAATGCAGCGGGAGAGAATCTCAGTGGACACTGTCTCCCGCAGCAGGTCAGATGAAGCAAAAGCCATATCTATACGGGACAGTGTCCGAAAGGTAGTGGATAAGCAGGTGAACTGAGTATCCGAGGGGTGGAAATGGTGCCAGAGATCCATCATATGAAAGGAGGACACCCATTGCGACAGACTGGTATTAGTAGAGGGAGAGGGACGAAGCCTGTCTAGTTCATTAGACATGACCAGATTAAAATCTCCCACTAGCAACACTCTACTGACATCATATTGTATAACAGTTTGCATCAGGGTATGAAGTAAGGTAATATCAGGGGGAGGAGGCAGGTATATTCCTACAATTATATATGGAGAACCAGCAATTAGTGCATGCACAAGAACATATCTGCCCCCGGGATCAGTTTTAACTGCAACTAGTTGGAAAGATAGGGATCTATTCACCAGAACACTTACTCCTCTGGCGTAGTTGAAATAGGAAGCATGGTAATGGGCAGGGACCCAGGCTCTCTTTAACCCCAGTATCCTGGCACCTAACAAGTGGGTTTCTTGCAAAATGCATATTTTGGGGTTATGTTGCTGTATGTATTTAAGCACTAGGGACCGCTTTATTGCTGACTTGAGACCCCTGACATTCCAAGACAGCACTGTAAAATTAACCATACTTCCTACAGAACCATGAATGAAGGATATCATAATACTGAAATATGCTGGTCTCATCCGCAGGTGCGCAGCCTCCCACCCTCCATTGCTCCCCAGAGCCCGCCAAACTGTTGGGGCACGGTGACTGCACATCCCCGGACAGCCACTTGTTGCACAGAGCAATTAGAACACATAGACCAACCATGTATACCAGTAACCTTATAAGGAACAAAACAACCAACTTAAAGATGGCAACGGCCATCCAACCCCCCCCCCCCACCCCGTGCACCCTCAAACATCAAGGGGCACATGACCCCAAACAAAACTTAGACAAATCCAAAAAAAAATTTGGTATCGGAAAGCGTGGGCCCGATTTAGGACATTCCAAAGTTTGTACTTTGCAGCCAAAAAGAAAAGGGGAAAACAGAAAAGGAAAAAGAAAATTCCCCACTGGGTTGAGTTGCTGGAGAGTTAATAAAGGAAGGGAGACTTATATAGACATTCATAATATGTTCCAGACCAGCAACTGGGTTGTGATAAGGCGTTTGCGCTAATCTGTTACATTGGGACTTCGTCTCAGGGTACAGTACAGGAAGGGTCACAGTTAGCATAAGGATTAACTTAGGAAAAGCAAGTCCAGGCCCAACTGTATCCAAATGCATTCAAGGACCAAAATCTGGGTTCAATCTGTACAGGACAGCATCTTTACCTCCTCAGCGCAGAGCCCCTGACCGCAGCTTCAGCAGTCCCAAACAGAATGAAACAAAAAAAAGAACTAAAAAAGAAAATGAAGGCTGAGGGCAGAAGAGCTTTAAGGAGGCAATGTCTCCAGCCACGCGCCGGCTTCTTTAGGACTGGTGAAGATCCTTACCGTCTTTCCATCGACTACACGCAGCTTGGCGGGAAATAGGATACTATAGCGAATCCCCTTGATTCGAAGAGGCGCTGTCACAGCGTCAAAAGACCGGCGCTGCCTCTGTGTCTCCATCGTGTAGTTGGGGAACAGCATGAGCTTCGCGTTGCGGTATGGGATGTCACCTGCTGCGCGGGCCGCTCTCAGGAGCTCGTCCCTGTCTCTGAAATTTAGCAGTTGTAGGATTAGTGTACGGGGGGGGGGCTCCTTCTGGTCCCCGGCCTCGGCGGTACTCGGTGAGCCCTCTCCACCGTAAAGTAGGATGATAGGTGCGTTGCAGGAAGAACCGACTGTAATAGGTCCTCAGTAAAGGCAGTGGGATGGTGCCCCTCAAACCCTTCCGGGAGCCCAACAATGCGAAGGTTGTTCCTCCTGCTCCGATTTTCGGCATCCTCTGCCTGATATTCCAGAGCCTTCACCTTCGTCTGGAGTGCTCTGATAGAGGCCTCATGATCGGTCACAGTGTCCTCAGTGTCACCAACCCGCTGCTCCACCACTGTTATCCTGGATCGGATTTTATCCAGGTCTTGCCGCATCAGCCCCCCGTCTAACTGTACAGCCTCTATCTTGGACGTAAGCGCTGTCTGGCACATAGTGATAGCTGCCATTACCTCAGGTATGCCTGGTGGAGCGGCCTCCTCGTGGTCAGTCTGCGATGCCATGTTGCTAAGGCACGCTGGTGTAGGCCGCTGATCTGGAGATGGGGTCGCCTCAATGCCGGGGGAAACTTTAGCTTTTTGCCCCGTTTTGGGCCTCCAGAGGTTCTAGAATGCATGCAGAAGCTGTCAGCCGATTAAAGTGCGATTTGACCCAAAAACGGATGTTTAAACGGATTCCTCTCCAGCAGAGCTCAGAGAGCACGTCTGCTCAGTCCACTATCCCGGCCACGCCCCCAACTAAAATGTATTTAATACTTCGTACAACATCCTTTGTTGGTAATGACAGCTTCAGGAAGCCTCCTGTATGAAGAAACTACTCGCATGCATTGCTCAGGTGTGATTTTTGACCCATTCTTCCACACAGTCTTCAAATCTGGAAGGTTACGTGGGCCTCTTCTATGAACTCTGATCTTTAGTTATTTCCATAGATTTTCCATTGGATTCAAATCAGGTGATTGGCTGGGCCATTCTAGCATTTTTATTTTCTTTCTTTGAAACCAATTGATAGATTCCTTGGCTTTGTGTTTGGGAACAATGTCTTGCTGAAATGTCCACCCTCGTTTCATCTTCATCATCCTGATAGATGGCAGCAAATATTTATTAAGACTGTCTAGGTACATTTTTCCATTCATAGTTACATAGTCAGGTTAAAAAAGACAAGTCCATCCAGTTCAACCAAAAAAAAATACACACATTCATTCTAGGTCTAGGTACATTTTTCCATTCATAGTTACATAGTTAATCAGGTTAAAAAAAGACAAGTTCACCCAGTTCAACAAAAAAAAAAAAAAAAAAAATACACACATTCATCCTTCCTTCAATAAAACAAAGTTTGCCACGGTATGCTGAAAAACAGCCCCACACCATGATGTTCCCACCTCCAAACTTGGAGTGATGTGCAGTGCCATTTGACCTCTAGACATGGTGTGTATTATGGCATCCAAAGAGTTCAATTATGGTCTCATCTGACCAGACTATATTCTCCCAGTATTTCACATGCTTGTCTAAATGTTGTGCAGCAAACTTTAAACGAGCTTCAACATGCTTTTTCTTCAGCCGTGGAGTCTTGTGTGGTGAGCGCGCATACAATCCATGGCGACTGAGTGCACTTATTGTTTTCTTTGAAAAAATTGTACCTGCTAATTCCAGGTCTTTCTGCAGATTTTGACACATAGTCTCTTCTGATAATTCTTTTCACTCCAATGTAAGAAATCTTGTGAGAAGCACCTAGTCGTGGCCGGTTTATGGTGAAATTGTTCTTTCCACTTCCAGATTATGGCCCCAACAGTGCTCACTGGAACATTCAGAAGTTTAGAAATCCTTCTGTAACCAATGCCATCAGTATGTTTTGCAACAATAAGGTTGTGAAGGTCTTGAGAAAGCCTTGGTAATGAGACACCTTTTTATAGGCCATCAGTTGAGACTGAACCAGATGATATTCATTTGCACTGACAAGGGGCAGGATTACTTTCTAATTACTGATAGATTTCAGCTGGTGTCTTGGCTTTCCATGTCTTTTGCACCTCCTTTTCTTCATGTGTTCAATGCATTTTCCCTGTCATTCTATTTTATTACACATAACTTCATTTCTTCATTTTATTACTTCATAACTTCATTTCTGAACTTATCTGCTTTGGTTTCCTTCTATGGGTGGATTGCATGTGTTGTTACCAACATGTGGTGAAATTTTCATGTTAATAGCGTCTTTAGAAATATATTTACCTAGAAAAATGGTAACTTATTTTACCCGCTGTATACATAAACCCTAATTTTACTGCACATAGTTTGATAAAGGATTGTGTATCAAACAAACTGACGTGTTTGTCTTCTAGAAAATATTGTTTTCATCCTTTTTTCAATCTCAGTGTTGCTGGTCTCCTCCAGCCTCTTTCTTTCTACATCCATCCGCCCTCCATGTCACAGGGCAGGGTCTTCCAATGTTGTTGAGGGCAGAACATGCCTGTGCAATGAGCGTCGACACACACAGCTGTATAGTCTCTATCAAAAGCACATTGACAGGGTGACAATGTAATAAAACATTTGGGAGACAGCAGCAGAGCATTGTCACCCTATAACAGAAAGTGCCTGAACCCTTATTGGAGGATTCCCTTTTATTAAAACCTCTGAGATGTTAGTGACTGGGTCTTAATGTACTACAAATAGATCAAAAGGGAGCAAATAAGAGAAGTTCCTTGTCAGGGTTTCAAAAAAAAAAAAAAAAAATAAGTCCAGTCTCTGGAAAACGTGTTGCTTATTATCTTGCCCTACAGCCCATGCTATCGTGTCACCAATATCTACGCTGCCTGTAACCCTTTCCTGCATCTATAAGGCCAGCAAAGACCATCATAAACAGACACATTTTGTGGCTACAAGTCCCCAGCATGATGCAGGTTTCTTGGTGCCCTTTATATATTTTATGAGCGATGCCGTCTTATTGTGTTTGTCCAGAAACAAGAACAAATAATGCAGATTCTCTACACTCCTCCAGTTTCTGTAATATGGAGGGGGGCAGATAATATGCACCATACATTCCTTCTGTGTCATCCTGCTGTAGGAGTAACAGGTTACGTGTTCTAAGGATTCTTTTTACTGTCTGAGATCTGGGAGGGGGCGCCTTTTCTATACATCTATTCAACTAGACTTGCTATTCTTCCAGGAGAAAAGTTACAGTTTTATAAGATATTCCACCAGTTGAAAAGAACAGAAAATAAATGATTTATTATGATTCGTAGTATTTTCATGTATATTTAGGTCTGGCCTGGGTATATGTGAAATGTACATTGCTGAACATCTGGGATTTAGAACAGCAGTCTTGGGTTAGAAACAGAATTGTTGATTCCTTTTGTTTCGGACACCTGGCTTCAGTTTTCTGTTAAAACCTAAGATGAGCAAAGGTTATGTCAAGGCAAACTTTAAGGAAAAAAAAAAGGTACTGCAAGTACAGAAGAGTACCTGTTCATGTGCCATTGAGTCAGTGTTTTCCCAGCTTCCTGTCTGGGATGACAACACAGTGCCTTTGCCAAAATGAGAGCTCAAGCTGTATAGTCAGCCTGGCTTATTGGACTACAGAATTCTGACTATTCCCATCCCAATCCATGTGCATACACTTATTTCCCAGCAAAACAATTATATTGCATTGGCTCCCAAAAACCTGCCCACAAAGTGTGTGCAGAAAAGGGCTCTTGGTAGATCTAGTTCTGGGGGTGTGTCAGAGTTATAAAGAACCAGGCTCCCATCATCTGCTCCTACAAAAATTTAGATGCTATCATAAGGAGTATGAAAGCAGTTTCTTGTACAGGACATGGTAAGAAATTAATGATGGGAGATGATCTTTAGGGATAGAGGAAGAATCGGGGGTAAAATTTGCTTATGCCTATGCAAATCTTTTAAAAGAAAACAATTTAGCACTCCTTCTAAAAGGCACCAGTATGTGCAATGGAATGGTCAATCTCAGTATCTACAGAAAAGAAGCAGATAAGTATCTTCAAAAAACTTTCTGGAATTATTCCAACTTACCTATAGGGCTTATCTGTACCGGATGTGCGATAATGCATTTTGCTGCATTTTCCAACATGGGTGAAACGTATGGACCTGGGGAAACTCGTTATTTTTAATACAGTCTGTTCACATCAAATGCTGCAGTGCCTTGGAAGAATTCCTAAGTGCAGAATTTTGGTTGCATTAAAAGTTTGCCTTATTAGTTTACACAAATGGAGTCTTTTACATATACAGTATCTCACAAAAGTGAGTACACCCCTCACATTTTTGAAAATATTTTATTATATCCTTTCATGTGACAACCCTGAAGACTTTGCTACAATGTAAAGTAGTGAGTGTACAGCTTGTATAACAGTGTAAATTTGCTGTCCCCTCAAAATAACTCAACACACAGCCATTAATGTCTAAACCACTGGCAACAAAAGTGAGTACATCCCTAAGTGAAAATGTCCAAATTGGGCCCAAAGTGTCAATATTTTGTGTGGCAACCATTATTTTCCAGCACTGCCTTAACCCTCTTGGGGATGGAGTTCACCAGAGCTTCACAGGTTACCACTGGAGTCCTCTTCCACTTCTCCATGATGACATCACAGAGCTGGTGAATGTTCTAGACCTTGCACTCCTCCACCTTCCATTTGAGGATGCCCCACAGATGCTCAATAGTGTTTAGGTCTGGAGACATGCTTGGCCAGTCCATCACCTTTACCCTCAGCTTCTTTGGCAAGGCAGTGGTTGTCTTGGAGGTGTGTTTGGGGTCATTATCATGTTGCAATACTGCCCTGCGGCCCAGTCTCAGAAGGAAAAGGATCATGCTCTGCTTCAGTATGTCACAGTACATGTTGGCACTCATGGTTCCCTCAATAACCTGTAGCTCCCCAGTGCCGGCAGCACTCATACAGCCCTAGACCATGACACTTCCACCACCATGCTTGACTGTAGGCAAGACACACTTGTCTTTGAACTCCTCATTTGGTTGCCGCCACACACGCTTGACTCCATCTGAACCAAATAAGTTTATCTTGGTCTCATCAGACCACAGGACATGGTTTCAGTAATCCATGTCCTTAGTCTGCTTGTCTTCAGCAAACTGCTTGCGGGCTTTCTTGTGCATCATCTTTAGAAGAGGCTTCCTTCTGGGACGACAACCATGCAGACCAATTTGATGCAGTGTTCGGCGCATGGTCTGAGCACTGACAGGCTGACCTTCAACCTCTGCAACAATGCTGGCAGAACTCATACGTCTATTTCCCAAAGAAAACCTCTGGATATGATGCTGAGCACGTGCACTCAACTTCCTTGGTCGACCATGGCAAGGCCTGTTCTGAGTGAAACCTGTCCTGTTGAGCCACTGTATGGTCTTGTCCACCGTACTGCAGCTCAGTTTCAGGGTCTTGGCAATCTTTCTATAGCCTAGACCATCTTTATATAGACCAACAATTCTTTTTTTCAGATCCTCAGAGAGTTCTTTGCCATGAGGTGCCATGTTGAATTTCCAGTGACCAGCTGGAGAGAGTGAGAGCGACAGCACCAAATTTAACACACCTGCTCCCCATTCACACCTTAGACTTTGTAACACTAATGAGTCACAAGACACCGGGGAGGGAAAATGGCTAACTGGGCCCAATTTGGACATTTTCACTTAGGGGTGTACTCACTTTTGTTGCCAGTGGTTTAGACATTAATGGCTGTGTGTTGAGTTATTTTAAGGGGACAGCAAATTTACACTGTTATACAAGCTGTATACTCACTACTTTACATTGTAGCAAAGTGTCATTTACAAAAATGTGAGGGGTGTATTCACTTTTGTGAGATACTGTATAGTGCACCTAAAACGAATGGGAAAGCAACTTGCTTCAACAAACCAAGTGCAAGCTTCCCACGTACATCAGAATATTGGCTGATTTAGGTGACAACTGTCCTACCTGGATTTCATTGGCCATTATTTACTGCTATCCAAAGAGAAATAAAACACATTCAGGGGAAATTAATAAACCAGTAATGCCACTTTTCTGGCGGTATGGCCCATTTAACATGGTCTATGCCTAATTCATGAAAGCCTTGCACCAGTTTCGGTCCAGTTTCTGACGCCTGCACCAGATTCAGGTAGTTTGCCGCTTTTAGAATCTGTCGCTGTGGCTGCAACAGAAAAGAATCTGGCAGTTTGCAGATAAGCAATAGCAGTGGCAATGGCAGTAGCTAAGTTGACTTACAGGAAAGGGGTGTTGTGTGTTCATTACTTTATTAATATGTTTCAATGTATTTTACATTTACATTATTGGTTGCTAGGATGAAGGCTGTCCAAGTCCTAGCAAACCAGGATGCAGGTTATGCTGAACTGACAGTGGGCGGAGTCTGATGGGGAACTCGGCCACTACTCAGTCCAATAACAGCTTTGGAATCTGCCTACTGCCATCTGCTTTCAATCACGGGAAGGACGGACCTGATGGAGAACTAGTCTCTCAGAGTTTTCCATCAGGCTCCACCTATCCGGGGGCTCAAATTCATGGCTACTGTGCCTGTTGGGTGGGTGGAGCATGATGGGGAATTCTGAGTCTGCTTCCCTACCAGGCTCCACTCACTCCTAGTACAAAATTCCTCAGCCATGAGCCCCTCAGTGTGAGGCGCAGTGCCTAAAGAGGTGGCCAGTATAGACTTTCCAACTTCAGTGCCGGCATGGATAGATTCATGTACCTGTCTCTGACTGGTACGTAAATTCAGTGCAAGCACTGTCATCTTTGGTGCTGCACCCCCCAGAATATGTCTACACAGGTTTATGCACATATCTGTCTCCAAAAAGATCCTTCGGTAGTAGAGAGAGCCGGCCATCTGACCGCCATCCTATTTCTATGGTTGCTTTTAGGCAGAACCTCGTTTCCTTCCGTGACAACTATTGTCAACACATTTGAATGCTGTACACATAACGGAAAACATGCTCTGGCACTCTGGATTTGAGCAGATTTCTGCCCCAGTCTCTCAATAGGGTTATGTAGTGGTTAAACAACTATGGTCTGTTTGGTTCTGCTTTGTGCAGTTTTCAAAGGCAGGAATGTTATTTTTGGAAGTCTGCACAGGGTACTGATTGCTGAGGATCCATGCCAGGTTTGCCATAAACAACTTTTATTCCCACCAGATGCGGAGAAAATCAAACCAGAGATAAACTTGTACAGATGAGAGGAAGGGGAAAGGGGGTGTCTGTAGCCCACACTCCCTCTACCCTGCCTAAAACTAAAACAGAAGGATGTGCAGAGCACAGAAGGAACAAAGACAGGAGAGGTAGAGGACAACAATAAATACCACAGGGAGGTGGCTTAAAGGGAACCTGTTGCAAGGTAAATATGGAGGCTGCTATTACTGACCTCTCCTGAAGATGTTAGCTACCTGGCTGCCATGCTAACCTTTTTTATAATGAATCACTGACCAGAAACAAACGTGGAGGTGAAGACTTCTCACCTTCCAGACCTGCATGAAGCAATTGAGGCCAGAGAGTCCACATGACAGCTGGACAATTACCACTTATAGAAGGTGGTCAGTCATGACAGCACCCATATTCTGTCAGGAAAGGTTCACTTTAAAGGGAACTTGTCTGCATAAGTGTGTGACAGCTGCCACTGCTGAAGTGTTTATAAAAGGCACAAGTTCTGAGGCCATCATCCCGATCTTTGGTTTACTAATTTCTGAATCACTGGTCTGAGTAAGCATGCAGCAAGTAACGTCTTGGAAAATCTATTATGTAAATACTGGTTTTGACTAAAGAAAGGACGAGGATGACTGCCTCAGAGCCAGCACCTTAAAACAAGTTAGCAACACATCTCTGGTATTTCTATCCTGATGGATTCCTTTTAAAACCCCACTACGGGGCTGATTTACTAAAAGAGTAAAGGCTGTACATTTTGTACATGGAGGTCAACAAAAAAAGGTGAAGCTGTGATAACGTTGGATACCCAAACAATTAGAAGGGTAGTTAAATAAAAAAAAAGATTTCCTTAAGCCGTCAGGGACCGGGGCAATATTTGAACCATCTATGGAAAGGTGGTTTTTACCCCAGTCAATTCATCGATCGACTTGGGTAAACCCAGCGCACCAGATTTTTACATGCAATTTTTGCCAGCGGCTATAGCCGCTAGCAGCAGGCACTGAGTTCTGCCAGCAGGAATGGCTCCTGGCACAGCCGTAGCCCCCCTCCTGCCCGTCAGAACACAATAGCTCTGCAGGAGGGATTCCCACATCAACACTGTGAGTGTCTGAATCGAGCGATTTTCTTTGTATCATCTATGGCTGCCTTAAACATGATGGCAAGGTTGAAGTGAACACAGCTTCTGAAGTTTATAGTCTCTTCTCCTGTAGTGACTTAACCACCATGTTTTAGCACAGGGTAAATAGGTGTGCTGAGATAAATATTCATCCATCTGTAGGCTACCACTCACTTGATGCTCTGCTGGCATGGTTGGTCCAAACAGCATCTGGGTTGCACCAAATTCAATGCCTGTTACAAAGAGTCAAGACTTTGAAAGCCTATGATGTAAATGACCCCTGGGGGAATGAAGGCCAGAACATGCGTCCTGAAAGCTACTAAGGCTGGCCAAACACAAGTCATTTTCTTTAGTTCAACCCCCGTTGGTTAAACAAAAGAAAATGAGTTGATTCCCCCATCCACACACTTGATGTGAATAGGGGAAAATCCCTCCTCTTGATCTTTTGTATTTTGACAGTGGGGAGATTTCCCCGTAGTCAGAATACATTCAGCCGGCTATAGCTGGGGGCACTGATCGAGAGAAAATTTTCTAACCGGCTTGTTGTACACAAGTTGATGGATAGGTGTTAGGTGTGGATAAACTTGTGTAGAAACAGCCTGCCTATACAAGGACTGAAATTTGTCCGGTCCCTGCTGAACTTGTCGAATTTTGATCCATGTATGGTCGGCTTAAGAAGTTGAATTTTTCAGATAATTCAGAACTTGCTTACCACCATTCCACCCATCTCTGCTTGTAGGGTTATATGGAGTTCCTTTTTAAAGAAGAATGGTGGTTTAATGGACAAACAGTATTTGCTTAGAATAGGATGTGCTGAAGTTACATAGAAATAAGCTAATCAATGCTATAAAAGTAACTTTTTTGGAACTCTAAAAAAACTGTTTTTATATCTATACAGAAGTGAAGGCTTATACCCTCTCTCATATTTTTGGTAGGGCTGTTACTGATTAAAATTTTCGTGTTCGATTTATAAAAATTTTTTTAATCGATTAATTGACTAATTTCGATTAATTATAACGCACATACAGATCCAACTACTTTTAGCTAATCTCCTTGCATTGCAACTCTGCATTAGCCAGTGGTAAATGTGGTATACACTAAATACAATCACCCGACACTAGTTAGTTTCCACAATTTATGACTTAACTTCACAGTTCACACAAATACGTTTTAAATTCAAACTGTAGCACTGACGTAAGAAATTTTTTTTTTTTTTTTAAACTTTAAGAAAAACGTAGAAAGTTAGTTTAACTTTAACTTAATTATATATCTAGTATATTGACTGTCAAATTTGGTTATCAAATTTGCCTACACTTAGCTCACTGAATGATCCCAGTTAACCACATCCATATTTACCATCACTGTCCAGGCTGTCCGGTGACGTCACGGACATCGACGTCACCGGACTCCTCCCCCCTTCCTTTCGTTAGCAGACGGAGGCACTTGGGGAAGGGGGGAGGATCCCCGACGGAACTCCCTGAAGACCCGGAAGCCAGGGGAGAAATGAGTACCAATCAAAAGAATTTTGATTGATCAAAAAAATTAACGATTAATTGAGGAATTAATCTTTAATTTCCACAGCCCTAATTTTTGGTGCTAAGGATGTTCCAGGGACCCATGGGGTTACACTGAATGATAGAGAGCCACCCCTTAAAACTGGGGATTGCACCAGATCATAGATACCTTTGAGTCCAGCACTCCACCAGCACCCAGAATTTTACTGCTGTCCCTACTTGGAAAATAAGGGGGGAAAAAAAAACAATCTGTCACCTGGAGTAGTCAGGAAAACTCAAAATGAGGATAATTGTCAAAGGTGGGATATTCGTTTAAGGTCCATCTGACAAGTGTTCTGTCAATCTATTTATGACCTGTGATTACATGGATTAAAAAACGGACTGCAATGTATCCCTATAAGTCGCCTACGATCAGTCTGGGATGTCCTGCAGAGATGGAACAGAGGGCACCTGTGTGAAAGGGGCCTTAAAATATTTCATCTCACTTCCCCTCATAACTCTGGGAGGTGGCTATAACAAATACTAACAGAAGATCTGCAAACCAGAATAGGTTTTTGGCTGCTTTTCCTCCTAATAATTGCTTTTACCACCTTTTTTTCCCCAATGTAGAACAACTAGCATGCAATCCAGCGCCTGATGCTTATAAAAATATTTGTATCTAATCCCTCCCCATCACTGACTGCCAGCTTGTACTGGGAAAAATGGGGGAAAACTCCCATTACATCAACAGATCTGACAAAAAACATTAGATCAGTACAACTGCAACACATAGAGAAGAACGTGTGTCCATGCTGTTTTTTTTTTTTTTTTTTTAATTCACCCATATCTGCCTGTTAGAGGTATGGGAAACACAAAAAGACAAAAACTTTATGTATTGTGGAATGTTTTTGATTTATTCTAGTCATTTTTATAACATGTTGTTTTCGAAGAGAGAACAATTCTGCTTTATATGTAGAACAATGTGCAGTGAAGGGGATTTAGTTGATACATTTGTATTAATTTGAAAGTTTTGATGTGGCGGAGCATATTCATACCAGTGGGTGTGGTGAGCATTCTGTTTAGGGTTGTCACCTGTCCGGGATTTACCCGGACAGTCCGGGTTTTGAACCATGCGTCCGGATTCCAGGCGGACTGAAACCCGGACACATTATTTAGACCAGGCTGTGGCTCCCCAAGTAACAAAGATAGTCGCACACAAATCTGTTGCTGTCAGGGAGCTGCGGGCAGCTGTCTGGGGGCAGGTTCAGTATAACTGGGGGGGCAATTTGGCCACACCCACATTTTGTTGCAGCACACTATGTGCACTGCATTACTACTCTCCTTGGGGCACCCAAAGGTGTCCCAGGCTGCTAAAGTGTTCAGGTTTGGCTTGAAGAAAAGGTGGCAACCCTAATTCTGGTGTGCATCATACATACACACTCCTATTTTGCCTTATTTTTACGTTAAACTTACTTTTGTTTCATTTAATTCTATGATAGACAGCACATTGCAATGTACTGCACTATAATAAAAGGTTATGTTTCCATTATTTTATAGTAATGCACATCAACACAGCATGCTGCAATGAACAGACCCAATCCAAAGCAAAGCCTTTTGCTTTGCCTTTGCATTAGGATGGCATTGAGCAACACTGTCCAACAGGGCTGGTGTAAATGAGCCCGATTTCCAAGCAGTTAAACTACATATATGGGAATGGTTTATTCTGCCAAATAATTTGTGATATTATCCATCCAATCCTGAGATCTACACAGCCCTTTTTCTTTACTGCTGTTATGCAGTACAGACTGGTCACACCCCCAGCTCCCAGCCTGTTACTGGACAGCCAAAGAGTAGCAGCAGAGTGATAAATGATCTCACTCCTCCTGTCAGAATGTTCCCTGTCATCCCATCCATGCATATGCCCCTAGTACTGCCCCTCCCTCCTCCAAACCTGAGTGCCGCTGTACAGAAGATCATCAAGACAGATCAGGTATTTTCATTAGATGCATTTACCCACCTCAATACCACCGTACATATATATGTGGCCTAATATTGGTTTGATCGGTTATTTTGGAAGCCAGAAGAGAGACATGAGGCCTAAAAAACCCCAGATCTCTCCAAAAAGAGGGCCTGTCACGGCCCATGCTATCACAAGGGATGTTCATCTCTTGTGATAGCAATAAAGTTGATTAAAAAATAAATAAGGGGACAGTGTAAAAAAAAAAAAATTAATGTAAGCAAAATAAATAATAAAATCTAAAAAGATGCAACAATGCATTTTGCAACAATTGCAAAATACAAAAATGCAACTGGCCCCCTGTGCTCATGTGCAAAGGTGAACGTGCACATAGGTCCCGCACACACATGTAAATGGTGATCTTTGCCATATGTGTATCACTGTGAACATCAGAGCAAGAGAAATAATTCTAGGGCCAGACCTCCTGTGTAAGTCTAAACATGTAACCTGTAACGGCTTTTAAAAATTTTCCTATGTATAAGTTAAAGCGAAGTTCAACCCAAACGTGGAACTTCTTCTTATTTGATTCCTCCCCCCCTCCGGTGCCACATTTGGCACCTTTCGGGGCGAAGGGGGAGCGGGTACCTGTTTTTTTACAGGTACCCTGTCCCCACTTCTGGGAGACTGGGCCATGGCGATGTAAGCCATCACTTTGGCTTCCCTCCTCCTTCCTCTCCTTCTGCCGGGCTAGTGAGAGCGCAGCGCACTTCACACATACGCAGTAGGGGTTCGGCCATGAAGCCAAAGGGCTACACTGCCGGGATCCCATACCCACAATGGCAGCGGCAGCACCTGACCAGCCAATACAAATATCGGCTGCGGTGCCGACATGGCTGGACTTCAAGATAGGTAAGTGTCCTTATGTTAAAAGTCAGCAGCTACAGTATGTGCAGCTGCTAACTTTTCATTTTTAAAGAGGGGGCGGAATGCCTCTTTAAGATACTGTATTTTGGCGCTATTCCACTGGTATGCGCAATTTTACTTGGTGTAACATCATCTTAAATTTTTTCCCAAAATTGGCTAATATATTGTGTTTGTGTTTATTGAAATATATTAAAGTTTATTTTCCCCCAAAAATTTGCATTTGAAAAACTGCTGCAGAAATATTGTGTTACTTAAAATGTTATTCTCTAAGGCTTCTGCTTAAAAAAAATATATAAAATGTTTGGGGGTTCTGGGAAAATTGGTGAGCCAATCACACAAGCAGGAAATTATGTTTCTGGGGGGTGGCCAGTACACATTCTGTGTACAGAACAACTGTAGCCATATTGCTTTGCATTTATAGAAAATTACAGTGGCCGTAGATTGAAAAGGAAAGGTAATTTTTAATAACATTCAATTACAATATGACTTGTATCGCAATTGTACACGCTATATTTTTTCTTTTTTTTGCTATTTTTTCCCCCCACGAAAGTGGAGTTACCCTTTAACTTTCACATTTACATTATAACCCCATTATTGATGTTTATCTCAGGTACAAGGTATCTTAGCAGACATTATCGCGTGATGATATTTGAATGATCAAAAAAGCCTGTGATGCAACATATAGGCCACATAGGATTACCAATAAAGTGATAGGAAATCATTCCAAATGTCACAACAGCTCCTTTTCACATACAAAAAATTTCTAGCATGTTAAACTCTGTAACTGGCCACCAACTATTCCCTCTTATGCGGAGAAGGAGAACGGACTTCTCACTGCCTGCAAAACTGCATCTACTTCCTGGCTGAGGGCTGCTTGACACCACAATGCAGTGTGCTGCATTTTTTGCTTTAAGGCATGTTGTGTTAGGTAGCCCACTCTTTATAAATTTCCTGTCATCACATTGCAATGCTTTACAAGAATAAATAGCTATTGCGATTTGTGCATTGTGATGGGCTACAGTGCAGGGGGCCCAACTGACAACGCATGACAACACTCATACAGTGTATTGCCGTGCATTACCTAACATACCTATAACATGCAAACAATTCTGAGTCAGGGAGATCTCAGAGGCCCTTAAAAATTCAAGTAACCCCCACCCCTCATAGTACACAGCAAAATGTTTCCTATCTTTCATACACACATTATTTCACAGCTCCACCACCAGATGACAGCAGAAATGCTCAGCTCTGTTACATAAAAAAAGGACAATAAGAATGTGGCTGTTTGTGATAAAGTGAATAGGTGAAGGGCGAGGAAGGCAGTACAGTAAACCTCCTGTGTGTTCTAGGAGAGGAAAAGAGCATGAGAGGTAAAGAGACCTGACATACAGGAAAACAGAGATAAGCAGCCCAGATAAAGGTATACTATACAGCTACAGACTAGTGAAAGGGAGCAAAGACACGGCTGATTAGAAAGGTAATAATACAGCCACAGAGCACACAGCATTCCTTCCCAGTCTGTAGAGCTGAACCAACTCCAACCCTGGCCCCAGCACCTCCGCTATACCACGTGCTCCGCTCTGTGCCAGAGAAGGTGTGACTGGGGCACATGCCAATGACATGTCACCTCTGATCTGCTGGAAAGCCGAATGCTGCCTGTGACGCTGCCAGAGCCAGAAGCTCCTCCACACGTGGTACTTGCTGCCGTAAGCAGCATCTGTTACCGTCGGCAACAGTAGCCTAGCAATGCCCAGAATGATGCAGCAACCATTACTCATCATGTCTGATGCTACAGACAGCTTCATCTCATCTCTCTACAAGAACATAGCATAGAGTTACTGTGTTTACTAATTTAATACCTGCAGATCAGTCATAAAATATGCCATTTACTGGAGAAAAAGGAGTACAACTGTTGTATTCTAAATTGCATATAATAGTTATCAATGAACATTAAATAAGACTCAGCAAAAGAAAATAATATAAAATTATTATATAGAAGGATACCCTTAGATTCTCTAACTTCAAAAAATTGCTTTCCGCTACTGTGCTTATCCTATTCCATATAGCAGGGGTATATAAATATGTGACATTAATTTGTAACCTCTGTTAAGGAGATTTTTTATATATATATATATATATATATATATATATATATATATATATATATATATATATATATATATATATATATATATATACATACACACACACACACAGTATCACAAAATTCACAAAAGTGAATACACCCCTCACATTTTTGTAAATATTTTATTATATCTTTTCATGTGACAACACTGAAGAAATGACACTTTTCTACAATGTAAAGTAGTGAGTGTACAGCTTGTATAACAGTGTAAATTTGCTGTCCCCTCAAAATAACTCAACACAGCCATTAATGTCTAAACTGCTGGCAACAAAAGTGAGTACACCCCTAAGTGAAAATGTTGAAATTGGGCCCAATTAGCCATTTTCCCTCCCCGGTGTCTTGTGACTCGTTAGTGTTACAAGGTCTCAGGTGTGAATGGGGAGCAGGTGTGTTAAATTAGATTTGGCGTTATTGCTCTCACTCTCTCCTACTGGTCACTGGAAGTTCAACATGGCAACTCATGGCAAAGAACTCTCTGAGGATCTGAAAAAAAGAATTGTTGCTCTACATAAAGATGACCTAGGCTATAAGAAGATTGCCAAGACCCTGAAACTGAGCTGCAACACGGTGGCCAAGACCATACAGTGGCTTAACAGGACAGGTTCCACTCAGAACAGGCCTCACCATGGTCGACCAAAGAAGTTGAGTGGACATGCTCAGCGTCATATCCAGAGGTTGTCTTTGGGAAACAGACATATGAGTGCTGCCAGCATTGTTGCAGAGGTTGAAGGGGTGGGGTCAGCCTGTCAGTGCTCAGACCATGCGCCACACACTGCATCAAATTGGTCTGCATGGCTGTCGTCCCAGAAGGAAGCCTCTTCTAAAGATGATGCACAAGAATGCCTTCAAACAGTTTGCTGAAGACAAGAAGACTAAGGACATGGATTACTGGAACCAAGTCCTGTGGTCTGATGAGACCAAAATAAACTTATTTAGTTCAGATGGTGTCAAGCGTGTGTGGCGGCAACCAGGTGAGGAGTACAAAGACAAGTGTGTCTTACCTACAGTCAAGCATGGTGGTGGGAGTGTCATCGTCTAGGGCTGCATGAGTGCTGCCAGCACTGGGGAGCTAAGGTTCATTGAGGGAACCATGAATGCCAACATGTACTGTGACATACTGAAGCAGAGCACGATCCCTTCCCTTCTGAGACTGGGCTGTAGGGTAGTATTCCAACATAACGACCCCAAACACACCTCCAAGACAACCACTCTCTTGCCAAAGAAGCTGAGGGTAAAGGTGATTTAGTGACCTGGCCAAGTATGTCTCCAGACATAAACCCTATTAAACATCTGTGGGGCATCCTCAAATGGAAGGTGGAGGAGTGCAAGGTCTCTAACATACAACAGCTCTGTGATGTCGTCATGGAGGAGTGGAAGAGGACTCCAGTGGCAACCTGTGAAGCTCTGGTGAACTCCATGCCCAAGAGGGTTAAGGCAGTGATGAAAAATAATGGTGGCCACACAAAATATTGACACTTTTGGGCCCGATTTGGACATTTTCATTTAGGGGTGTACTCACTTTTGTTAGACATTAATGGCTGTGTGTTGAGTTATTTTGAGGGGACAGCAAATTTACACTGTTATACAAGCTGTACACTCACTACTTTAAATTGTAGCAAAGTGTCATTTCTTCAGTGTTGTCACATGAAAGGATATAATAATATTTACAAAAATTTGAGGGGTGTACTCACTTTTGTGAGATACTGTGTGTATATATATATTTATATATATATATATATATATATATATATATATATATATATATATATATATATATATATATATATATATATATATATACACACACACACTCACAGGCCACTTTATTAGGTACACCTGTTCAATCGATTGGTAACACAAATTGCTAATTAGCCAATCACATGGCAGCAACTCAATGCATTTAGGCATCTAGACTTGGTGAAGACGACTTGCTGAAGTTCAAACCATCAGAATGGGGAAGAAAAGGGATGTAAGTGACTTTGAATGTGGCATGGTTGTTGGTGCCAGGCGGGCTGATCTGAGTATTTAAAAAACTGCTGATCTACTGGGATTTTCACTCACAACTATCTCTAGGGCAGTGTTTCTCAACTCCAGTCCTCAAGGCGCCCCAACAGGTCATGTTTTCAGGATTTCCCTCATTTGAAATGTCTGTGGTAATTACTAAGGCAGTGAAACTGATCAAATCACCTGTGCAAAATAATGGTTAGCCTGAAAACATGACCTGTTGGTGCGCCTTGAGGACTGGAGTTGAGAAACACTGCTCTAGGGTTTACAGAGAATGGTCCAAAAAAAAAAAATATACAGTGAGTGGCAGTTGTGTGGCCGAAAATCACTTGACACTTCATTTATGAACACTGATATTGGGATTGCCGTGATTTAATGTGAGGAAAGAAGTTGACAATATTGTATATTTTGTTATTTGCACACATGGATTTATTATATAAGCACTGGATGTAGTAAGATATATATTTTATGATACATTTATTCAGAGAGCATTAATTTGCACAAAGTATCTTATACCAGCAGATCAATTATATATTCCTTCTTATTCATTGCTGGCAAAAAAGTTTAGCGTGCCAATGCTCTTGCTGCCATTATTACATAAGGTCAGGGATACTAAGAAGGGCACACCACACATTATTACAGATTGATCTGCTGTTGTGATTCTTATAAGCTTGCTTGGTGTATTGTCAAATCCATTGCAGTATTATACCCACACATGAACTTTCAGACTATATCCAGCTCCATCTATCAACAGGCAGTCAGACGCACACCCACACAGGTGCAGTACAGAGGCCGTTGCTCGTGTAAACACTGGCTCTGTATGTCTTTGTGATTTACATTGAGACTTGCAGCTGTGCACAGTGCGGTGTATAGGGAGAAATGTAGGTACAGGTAGGGTGCACAACCTTGCAGCTATGAGGAAGTAAGTGCATCTAGCATACTATATGGCAGGGAGTGGCTCTGCTGGAATGGCCTCTATGTAAGGATAAACAGTATATACATTAGCACGTTCACATACGGAATATCAAAGGTTGTATGGGGTAAAACAAACTCTTTTATTATTCTCATAAAGATAAAGTCTGTAGGATCATATGTACCTCCTGTCTGTGTCACTAGGGCAGGTTTTATGGAAGTTAACTCATGTGTCACCCAGCCAGAGCAAGGACAAGTCTTGAACACCCTTGTCTGTAAACTTGTGGCTGGAGGAGAGTTCATGGCGGTTTGCAGAGGCTGCGTCACCCCAGCAGTGGAAAATCCAGCACTTGTATTGCTCATGTCTGTCACCTTTACTCGGGAGTGACATTATCCCATACTTGATAACATTCTAGTGCGTCATTTTTTAATAGGGTGGAGAATGCCGAATTACACAAATCACCTTGCTATTTACCTGTCTACTTTTAGTATTAAATAATTCTGGTATTTGTAGTAATAAAAATTTAGTACTTTGGCTAAAAGAACTACGAGCCCTAAAATGTTAAAATGATAAATAATGAGTATTTGTCACAAGGCTTAGTTCATTGTGCCCAAAGTCTCTACACCTTGTACTACCTTATTAACCTATATCTAAAGCCAGACATTTTTCATTTTAGATTAGGGATAAAACCAATGCCTTCTTATTTGGAAGTGAGAGGATATATTTTCAATGTAAGGCAAGGCAAATTGCCTATTAGATACTTGTCATAGGAACTGGAAGATTTCCCCTCAATTCCTCTTCTGGTAACAAATCAATACATTTTAAAGTAAATTTCATTTTCATTTCCAGTGACAATGATAACAGAGACACGGATAGCAGCACAAACCTTGACAACCGTTCTCACCCCCAACCACCATATCCAAGTCCAAAAACAAAAACTTTTGGCTTTATGTAAACCTAAACCTCTATGTGGTGACATGCAGCAGAATGTAGTCCATTATATTACTGATTCTAAATTGCTATAGGCACAAAAACCATCAGCTGACTTTCAGACCAGCGAAGAATAAGCCACAACAGATGCAGGTTCATTTTTCTATTTCAATAGTTTTTTTATTGATTTTTCACAAAGGGAAATGGATACAGCAGTGGTACATAACAGTACAAAAAACCCAAGAGTGTGCTGTTTAACACAGCAACATAGAACAGGGAAAGATACAGCAATCAAAGAACTTTAGTTGTTTCTATAAAATATAGTGTATGCTAGGTATCTCAAAATACCCATCAAACAGGGAGAGGAGGGGGAGTGTAGTTGTTGCTCGGTTATGATGTTCCCTACTACATTATCTTACCCATAAATATGTCCCCTTTAGAGGAAGGCAGAGTGGACTTAAGTGTTTATAGAAGCACAGTATTGGGTAATTAAGAGGGACTGAATAGGCAAGGGAAAGAGCTATTAAGAATAGTGGGGGGATAGAGTACAAAAGAGAAGAGCAAGAGGGGAGGGAGTACCTTCTAGATGTCCGCTTCCATCTATTCCATACGTCTGCCTTTATCCAGATGGTAGTTGTAGATCCTGAAACACAGGGGTTCCATACCCCTTTCAAACATCAATTGTTTGTTTTGTAATACTCTAACAATTTTTTCATTCAGCATAATCTATGTTAATTTGCGCTTCAATAAAGACAGATCAACCACAGCTCTCTTCCAGGCTGTGGCAATTGGTATCTTAGCTGCTAAGAATATAAAATGGATTAATGTTTGTGCCCCTTGGGGATATTTTCAACTGGTTTGTTTAAAAGCAATCAAGCATTCTTGATGATATTTACCATGATTACTGAATTTATCCTGCATCCTGAATCACCTGACCTTAGGGCAGGTCCACGCCTACCTGGCCACATCCACAGGAGCGTTGGAGAAAGAGTGCGGACACTGGTGTGTGTGACGGGGTCCGAGAGACGATCCTCTACAGGAATAATCCACCAGATTTGGAAAATGAGATAACATGGGGCTTAGGACCGCCTTGTGAAATTTCGTGGAAACCAAGGGAAACCCAATCTGGTCTGTAGTGGGTGAAGTAACGTAGTTGAGTCACAATGTTATACTTCCTGAAGTCCAAGACTCCCAATCTACCTGATTCTTTGGGGGTATATAGTGTGCTGCGGGCCATTCTACAACCTCTGGAACCCCAAACAAATGTAAAAATCCTGATTTGAACTGTATTGAGTACATTCACAGGTACTGGTATGGGTAAGATTCTAAAGTAGCATAAAAGTTTATTTAGAACTGTCATTTTGACCGATGCTATCCTATCCAACCTGGCAAGGGGGTAGTTGACTATGTCTCCCCCTCCTCCATTACTCTGCCAAAGTAGGGTGACAAAGTTGGTTGCCATGAAAAAGAATATTGGGATTTAAGGTTCTGCAGGACAATGTGTTCTAAATTGATATTCACTGCCTCCAACTTGTCCCAAATGACTAATAGCCGAGAGATCTGCCCAAATTGTTTCTGGTGAGAGAGCAGATTTGGGGAGTGGTGTGTGAGGAGATAATAAATACCAATAGATCGTCAGCAAATAATGCACATTTATGAACTCTATTCCCACTTTCTATGCCTAGAATATTAGGGTCACCACGAAAGCAATGTCCAAGGTCTCAAAGGCAATAACAAATAGGAGGGGGGAGAGTGGACATCTCAATAATATTGGGACAGTTGGAGATGTATCTAAGGAGCGCAGAGAAGAAAGGAAGTTTGGACCAAAGTTCCATCTTGTCAGAATTCGGAAGAGGTAGGACCAAGATGTAGTATCAAACACTTTGCGTATGTCTAATAACAAAAACATTCCCTTCCGAGGTCCTTCCGCCATCCCAGAGAAATGTAAAAGTGAAATGAAGTCAATTGACCCTTGCACTTGATCAGCCACCTATGTGGGAGAAAGCCTACATGATCTACATGAATGTACTGTGCTATAGTCATTGTCTAGTAGCTTAATGTTTTGTTAACAGCTTTAGGTCTCTGTTCATTAAAAAGATTGGCCTGTAATTAGTGATGTGACTGTGGGGTTTTGCACCTCCAGGTTCATTTTTTAAAGGTGGGGTGTGCCTCCAGGTTAATTTTTAAAGATGTCAAGTATGATTGGAGTAACTCACCGAATGAGTGATCAGTCCCCGTAATGGGAAGAGCTCTCTCCACACTCCTCTCCTACCCATACTGCCAACCATCATACCCTCCAGACACTCCTCTCCTGTACATACTGCCCAACCTCATACTCTCTACACACCTCTCAGGCACATATTGGCCATCGTCATGCCCTTGCACTCCTCTCCTGCACATATGGCCCATTGTCATACTCTCCACATATTGGCCATTGCCATACCTTCCACATGCCTCTCCTACGCATACTGCTTGCCGTCATACCCTTCGCACTTCTCTCCTGCATATACTGCCTGCCATCATGCCCTTCAAATGCCTCTACTGCCCACAGTCATGCCCTCCACACTCTTCTCTTGCACATCCTGGCCATCGTCCTACCTTCTACCCTCCTCCCCTAGACATTCTGCTCTCATTTCCTCGACATTCCACTACTGCACATATGGACCATCATCCTACCCTCCACAATCATCTCATCCACATATTATCCACAAAACAGTTCCTGAGCATTGCTGGTCATATCCTAAACCTTGATGGAATGGGTACACTTTTGCTAGTCTTATTTAACGGTAGAGGAAAATATCTGTGTTGCCAAGGAGAGCCAATAAATTTACTGCTGTCGTTTTCGAATGTACCTTAGAAAGTGAAAGCAAGTTTCTGATTGGTTGGATTACACCCTCCACTTTCCTTTCAACCAGGTTTGAACATTGAAGCCCACTACTTTCAACCTCTCAACTGCTGTCTGATGCATGTGATCACAGCAGCCATTCACCTACAAGCATGGTTTCTTGTAAGTCAGTGTAAGAAAATATGTAGGAATTACTCCTGCGCTGCAGGGGTTACGTTTACAGTGGACACCTCAGTGAAGATAAATATCTGCAGAATTCCCCCCTTAGTCCGCCTCTCCCTCTCCTATCCCCCCCCCCACTGGTAAAGTACATGCTGTACCAGACAGGGGCCTGGGCAATTTGCCAGCTCCTGAGGTCTTCCCAGTTCATGGCTCTGAGCCAAGGCCTGCATCCCGACACCTGAAATATCCCCCTGGTGACAGGGAGGGGACGAACACGAGAGAGGAGAGGCAGTCACGGGACAGGGAGCCTGGGGATAAACATCCGTCTCCTGCTTGACCTCAAGGGCCAAACAGTTACCTTAACTCTCCCTTGTCTCAGCCAAGTTTTTCTGTTTTTAGATTGTCAGCTCTTTGGCCCCAGGGCTCAAAGCAAGGACAAGGTCTTGAACGAAAAGTGGAAAGAAAGAGGAACATAAACAAGCTTAGAGGGAACATGACGTTGATGTGCTCTTGAGACTAAAGTCTTTGCATTCTAGTGAGTTTCAGCTATACAAATAATCTGTAGGCTGTGCTGCTATGCTCTCACCCCCTCCCCTTACATTCTCTATGTACTTCCAGAACAGTGAGCTGATAATACAGCCGATACATGGGAATCCTTCTGCATGGATATCCTGGATGGGACTATAAGGGTCACATAATGTCTGTGTAGTGTTATCCATCATCCTGCAACTTACATGACCTGCAGAGCTAAAACTGGAAGCTGCTGCTCCAAACTTTCCAAGTTGTAAGACGTCCCTTATCTACCATGTCACACACTTTTAGTACTGCATAAAAAGGGTAAGGAGAAAACATGGAGGCGTAACTACAGCATCCAATAATATTCTAATTCATTATCTAATGGAGAAAAAAAACACTGATAGGGGTCTATGTGTACCATAAGGGTTGCCTTGACCATGAAGGATGCAGCTTGTTGTAGGAATGGCCTTAAAATGTGTGGTTTGCTTGACGCATACAAAATTATAGTAAGAGCTTAGGTAGACGGGGTTGTTGTCAAACACATGCATTTCAAGCAAAAGGCCTGTAACTTAATCGAATCTCAGTAGGACCTGCTGCACCCAAAGAAACACAAAAGGGATCATATACTACATATTAGAACTGTCATCCATACTAGTCCACTAAATGAAATGTGAATTTGCTGACCTCTGTTTGATGTGTGTTTTACACGTGTAAACAGACAGCTGGCATTCATATTTAATGAAAAAATAACAAATGGATATTTTGTGGTGTTTACTGCTCACACTTGATGCACACTTAGTAGGTAACCCTACGTGCCTCTAGAAGCTTATTACTTCAAAAGCTGCTGCTCCTCTGGTTAGAATTCTGGAGCACACTTGCATCCCTGCCTGCAAGCAAAGTATTGCTTAATACCCAAGCCTGGCCAGAGAACTGGCTTTCAGGGAAAGGTGTTTTTGCACACTCCGGCAATGACTAGACAATGGTGGACAGTAGCAAAGCACTTATGAAGGTAAGGGTGGAAGGCTTCATCACTCTTCCAGCAGACAACCACATTGCTAATAAAGCCTTGGTGGTGGAAACAAGAATCCTGGAGCAGCCAGTGACAGGAACCCAATAAAGTGAAATCTATTGCATTTAACCCAGGTAACGATCTTCACTGGCCCTTACATTTTATTGAAACAAGCCCAAGCAGGCCATATACCAGAGCGTAGAAACCCTATATCTGCCATGGTCACTTATGCTTAGACCAGACATAAAGGACTTTTATTAGGGCTTATTCACACTATATGCATTGCAATAAATTGCAGTGTGCGTATCGGCAATGCGGTACGGGCCTTTCCTGAGAGATATAGACAGAAGTCTGCTTCATCCTGAGTTGGTGTTTGAACATGTTTCCATGTTTGTTTTAACATTTATGATCTTTAGTATATTTCTACTCAAAAATGCAAGGTTTCCTTGGCAGTCAGCCTACTGTATGTACAATGAACTTCAGCGGCTTTGTGACAAAGCTTACTGTATGCATCCACACACAATAAAGAGGAAGAGTTTGAAATCTGCTCATGTGCACCAATATACAACCTTATATATTAAAAAAAAGCATTGTGCAGTAAGTCATAGTAACCAGATTTAAGCTGGCCACAGAAGGTTCAATCATCACAAGTAATGTTCCCAATTTTGACAGTCCCTTGCGACAACTGAGATGTTCCTGCTGCCCTGAGTGAGTTAGAGGTACTATCTGCCAGGAGGACGATCCAACTATGAAACAGAGGAAACGACTGCCTGTGCACAGCTCTCAGCATTGGGTATTTCAATGACTCCTCCACTGATGGCAATGGTTAAAAGCCTCAAGAGTTTATTTTTTTTCTCTTCCTGATGTGTCCTATCAGGGTGATTCCACTTTGCTTGCTCTCCCAGAGACACAGCAGGGATATAAAGCGTGGGGATGTTGTTGCCAGAACAGGTGTCCCCACTGGACCTCCCCCCCCCCCCCGCCACGGACAAATCGACAACAATTTTGATGGAGACAGTTGTGGGTGGAGACAACAGAAGGTGTCTATGCCTCTACATATGGTGGGATCATGAATAACGAATGTAGCCACCATCAACAGGAAGTGAGGTCACAGCAGCAGAAAAAGGAATTTGGAGATTTGGAGGAAGCCGAAAGCAATAGAAGGTCATTTTTTTTTAGATAAAAATACATACTTGAATAGAATATATTTTTTTAAACCACAGTAATGCCATGTACACATGACCAGTTTTTCCGTCAGAATGAACTCCGAAGGTTTCTCCGACGGAATTCCATTCAAGCGGTCTTGCCTACACAGGGTCAAACCAAATTCCGACCATCCAGAACGAGGTGACGTACAACAGCCAGTAGCTTCCGTCTCGTACTTGCTTCAGAGCATGCATAGTTTTTGGTCCGTCGGAACAGCATACAGACGATCGGTTTTCCCGATAGGAATTGGTTCCGTCGGAAATATTTAGAACATGTTCAGAATTTTCTAAAGAAAAAACTGTCCGATGAGGCATACACATGATTGGAATAGACAATGAAAAGCTTCTGTTGGACTTTTTCTGTCGGACATTCCACTCATGTGTATGCGGCTTTAGTGTCATTTTAGGTTCATTCATATGAAATGTCCAACATTCATAAACATAGCAGTGAACAATACATAACCCTGCTGCACCCTATACACAGCAATCAGCAACACACATCAGTCACACTTCCTCCAAACCCAGGTACAAGCTATAAGGTGATTATTGTCCCCGCACAGC
Organism: Aquarana catesbeiana; assembly: GCF_042186555.1. Lineage (NCBI taxonomy): Eukaryota > Metazoa > Chordata > Amphibia > Anura > Ranidae > Aquarana > Aquarana catesbeiana. The sequence continues at coordinate 68,342,183 of NC_133335.1, forward strand.
CTGGTACAATTTATGTATGTTTATTCAATGATAAGGAAAGGCTTGGTGTGTATATCTAGATCACGTGGAAATCCTATCTATACAATATAGGACTTCTCTATCTACATCCACCTGCTAAATAAAAGTGACCGTGAGCCTTAGTTTGAAAAGGGTTGGAAGTGACAGTAACAGCGTTGGTCCCGGGAACTAATCAGATATTCTTTTTTTTTTTTTCTAAATATCATCAGAAAATGTAAACTGAGTTATGGTTCTGCTAAAGATCTCTGGACAAAATTTAAAGTGTATGTTACCCCAAAATGAACATTGTCATGTTTGTGTTTGTTTTCCTGTGAATATGTGTGTAAATGTACCACATTTTGTTTAGCTGGTGATCCTAACAATCCCCCTTCTGTCCTCCTGCAATCTTAACACGTCAAGCATGAAGCAGATTGGTGCTTGCACGGTCAGTTTGTGTAGCCAGGCTTCCCTCTTGAAGATACCAGTATCTCCTGTAGTAAGTATAGCCAGTCATGCTCCCTGCTGTAACTTGGTGTGCTCATTTACATACAAGGTCATGGAGGTGGGTTTTAATACCGGGCTGTAAGCATATACAGTCTGTGCCCATTGATCTGTGCTAGTAGTTTGCCCGCTCAACGCTTTGTGCATTGTGACAACCTGTCATTAATAGCACCCAGTCACTGTTTACAATGGGGAGCCAGGACTGAGCTCTTGGTCGTGTAATTGCTGTGATAGCCAATCACGGAAATCACAAGATCAGGAGGCCTGCCTGCAGCTAAGGGAAACCTACATATTGGGAACCTAGCCCAAGAAAATATCATTAAGTGAAACAGGCCACAAAATGGCAAACATACTCCCCTTGTGCATACTACTAACAGTAAGGCCTTGTTTCTGCATAAGTAAAACTGTTACCACTTCTACCTTACAGAACTGAGGTCCCTATCTGCATGTACTTCCTTGTGCTTGCATGGGTTTTCTCTGGGTACTCCACTTTCCTCCCACATTTCAAAGACATTCTGGAAGGTTAAATGGCCCCTGACTAAATTGGCCCTAGTGGAGTATGCTTGTGAGTTAGGGACCTTATGCCGCGTACACACGAGCGGACTTCTCGTCGGACTGAACTCTGAAGGACTTTTCAACGGAGTCTGACGAAACGGACTTGCCTACACACGATCCCACCAAAGTCCTATCGTTTTGAACGTGATGACGTACGACTGGACTAGAAAAGGAAGTTCAATAGCCAGTAGCCAATAGCTGCCCTTGCGTCGTTTTCGGTCCGTCGGACTAGCATACAGACGAACGTGGTTTTTTCCGATAGGAATCGAGTCCGTCGGAAAGATATGAAACATGTTCTATTTCTAAGGTCCGTCAGATTTTTTGACAGAAAAGGTCCGATGAAGCCCACACATGATCGGAATGTCCAATGGATTCGTTCCATCTGACCTTTTCTGCCAGAAAGTCCGCTCGTCTGTACGCAGCATTAGACTATAACTCCTTGAGGGCAGAGACTGATGTGAATATACAGTATGTAAAGAACTGTATAAACTGTCAGCTCTATATAAATACATGTAATAAAACACCAGATTCTTAAAATCAAAGAAAATAAAACCAATCAGGCAATCCACTTTAGCTGTGTATGTAAAGAGGCAATACTGGAAAAGATCAGACTGGCAAGTGCTTTCACACTGGGGCGCTGCACTGGCAGGGCATCACAAAAAGTCCTGCCAGCAGCTTCTTTGTAGCGGTGGAGGAGCGGTGAATACACCGCTCCTTCACCGCTCCTGCCCATTGAAAACAATGGGGCAGCGCCGTGATAACGCCAGCAAAGCGCCGGCGTTTTACAGGCGGATTTAACCCCTTTTCGGCCGCTAGCGGGGGGTTAAAACTGCCCCGCTAGCGGCCGAATAGCGCCGCTAAAACAACGCTAAAAATAGGGGCGGCTTAGTGTGAAAGGGGTCTAAGAGGCATCTGGCCTTCAGAAATTACGGAACGGTCTGGAAAATGTTGGAATGTTTTAGGCTCCTCCACAACTCCAGCTGGACAAGTTGATTGCTGGGATGTGGACTACAGTGTCTTCCAAGACAACCTGTACAGGATTGGGAAAGATGAGAGCGCCATAACAGTTGAATAAGTGCAGTAGAGGATTTTATTTAAAAAGATAGAAATCCAATGCGTTTCAGGGGCTCAAAACTCTTCCATCAGGGAGCATATTGCTCAGGTGCAAATATGACAGATGGAGGGAGCGGGAGCTGCTTTCAGGAACAATTCGATTTTGGATCACTAAATCTTGGGAGTTCAGTGTTCCTACAATACACATCTACCATTCCTCAAAGACAACTGGCACCCACATTTCTCCTCCATCCTCTGCACAATTAGGATATTGCCTAATGTGAACTTTCACATTATCCTTTTCCTAGAAAGATCGTTCAGCACAGTGCATATTGCATAGCACAGACCATGAAAAGGTCATTTAGTTTCTGACTGTCTCTTATTACATATTAGTCGAGTCTGCCACATGCTAACAAGTCTGCTGATCAGAACAGATCTTCTCTGGTCTGTAAACAACATTTTCTTGGGGATTTTAAGGGCAACAATGCCCAGAACACATAACACAAAGACAAGATCTGATCTCCACCCTTTTATCCCTCACCATACGAGCCCTAGTTCCCCTCTCCAAAACTGACAAGTGTGTTCTGATGAGATAACGCACCCATATCCCCTCCACTTACGCAAAACAAGACAATGATAAGCATATTCATGGTATATGGTGTTGTACTGAATAAGATAAAGGAAAAATCAGTGGGGTGTGATAAGGATTCTGCATTTTACAAAACATTCACAAATAAAAAGAATATATAAAAGAAGGAAGCAAAAAAAAGTGAATGTGGGATAATAAATTGAATGATATTGGTACAGACAAATATGAAGTCTGCCATGCTAATCAAATGGCTTCATCCCTTTCTGAGCGATGCTCAAAGGCACAGGTTCACCATAACTGCGGTAGGTTTTACCCCCTTCATGACCAGGCCTTTTCATGCTATTCAACACTCTGCTACTTTAACTGGTAATTGCGTGGTCATGTAACGATATACCCAAACAAAATTTATATCTTTTTTTTCCCCACAAATAGAGTTTTCTTTTGGTGGTATTTGATCACCTCTGGGTTTTTTATTTTTTGCAATCTAAACCAAAAATTTAGAAAAAAAAAATATAAATATTTTTACTTTCTGCTAAATAACATATCCAATAAAAAAATTCTTCAAATATTTTGGCCAAAATGTATTCTGCTACATGTCTTTGATAAAAAAAATCTCAAAAAGTGTATATTGATTGGTTTGCTGGAAAGTTATAGCATCTACAAACTATGGTGTATATATATTGGAACTTTTAGGGACTTATAATGGGGCTACAGTAGTGCGGCGGACAATCTGACACTGGGGGGACTAACTGCCATTGACATTACCAGTGACACTAATACAGTGATCAGTGCTAATAATATACACTGTCACTGTACTAATGACACTAGCTGGGAAGTTGTTATCATCTGGGGCGATAAAGGGGTTAAATGTGTGCTGCTTTTAGCCCTGGTTCACACTGATGCGATTTGACATGTCAAATCGCATGCCCATGTCAAATCGCATGCCAAATCGGCGGCAATGGAATCCGAATCGGTGCTACGCAGAATTTGCGGGGCTGCACCGATTCCCAAAAGTAGTTTCTGTACTACTTTCAGTGATTTTGGGGTGTAATTTCCATTGACATCTGTGCAGAAACCCGCACAGGTGTCTAGGTGTGAACCTAGGCTTACTAACATATCTTTGTTTCCTATCCTTACTTTGCAGGGATAAGAAACAGATAGATTCTTCCCTCTGTACAGAGCCCTGTGTTGACTGACAACAAAGGGCTGTGGGCTGTGATTGGACACAGCCGATTAGCAGGTCCCGACTATGAATCATTGGCTGGAACTTACTGACAGACTCCTGCTATGTAAAATCACAGCGGGTGGGGGCTGGGGGGGCGCATACACATGCCCTAAACCTGGAAGCAGGCAGTGCCCACAGTACATTGTGGGTGGGCAGTCTGACAGTAGTTAAAGTAGAACCAAATTCAAAACTTTTTTCATTTTGGGAGAGTTTTAACCCCCTCGGTTCTTTTTTTTTTTTTTTTTTGCCATGTGTCCCGCTGGGGAGATTTGCCTTTATTTCTTGTCTTTCAACCACAACAAGAAATGAGATTAAATCCTTTCAAAGTGAGGGAAATCCCTGGTAGTCACCAGAACTAGTGCCTCATAATAGAGCAAAATCTTCTAATATCTATGTTCTGGTGACCACTTTTGGTGATAACAGTTACCAGGACAAATTGAATGAGTGTATCCCCCTAATGGTGACACCGACTGCAACAAAAAACCTGACAGGTGTTCTAACCCCCCTCCATCTAAAACTAAACATATGACTTCAGTTAAACTTTAAAAGCTGAATATAAATAGGGACAGTCAGTCAAGGGCCATCTAAAATCCCGAAATGGAAAATATAAGCATCATTTGTGATGACCAGGCAGTAACAAACATTTGTGCACATTAAAAGTGCTCATTATTGCATGCAAACATTTCCTGACATGCTAGAGAAAATGCCCACAGGTTATGCAAAGAGAGAGTGTGGAGGCTGCAGGCGCGGATCACTGTCTGGAGGAGCTTAGGTAACCCCTACCACTGATTGGTTGAATGGTGACAATAACTTTTTTGGCACCATATTTTTTAGGCGCAATTTAACCACTTTACTGCAGCAAGTGTGGTTTTAGCTGGCACATCTAGTAGTAAACCCTGTGTCTACTATTCCTAGTCTTTCTCTAGACATCGCTGACAAACAAAGCAACCCAGCATTTTCAGACTGTCTGATTCACACAGACTATTGCCTTTGACGTTGTGGGAGGTGACTGCTTAGGCTGTGTGTGATTGCGGCACGCTACCCCCGCCTCGCTTTCTGACGTTTCTGCCAGTGCCGGCTAAACAGGCTCAGGATCCATGCTGGCAGAGGATCCCTATTTATACGTGAGCGAGGGATTTCCCCTTCGCACAGACACAAAGCAGTGCCAAGCCCAACGTTTTTAAAGATTACAGGGCACTGGCTGTGCCAACCTTCTCTCACACACTCAACGCTCCTTTATTACGTCGACATACAAAGCATGAACAGAGGTTGTGGCTGCTCTGCCTGTCACATGACCAGCAGGCACAACACAGGTACAGAACAGGCAGCGACCCGGCTTAATTAGATATTAAAGTTCCGCAAAAACTGCTGCATATTTAATTAGCCCCTTCCGTTCCTGCTGACTCTGCAGTTCATTTCCTGCAGCCTGTTTAAATTCAATAAAGAGCTGAAATCAATCTTCAATTTATTTCTCTATAAAATAATGCCATTGCACGCTGTGCTGGTATAGATCCCCTTCTTTAAAAGCAATGGTAAAGTTAAACTATCAGCGTTTCTTTACAGGAAGGGACATCCACCATTGTCCTGTATATGTAAAAAATACCCAACCACAGACGTAACTAAAACCACAGGGTCCTGGAGCCAAAATGAACCTGGGGGCCCCGTGTATCTGATACAAATTCCTTGATTCTCCTGTGCCTTCACTGTGGTTCTGATTTTTAAGTGGAACTCCATCCAAAGCTTTTCATTTCTAGTTTTGGAGAGAGGAAGGATTAGTCCCAATTTTATTGCCAAGTGAGTTTCCGTAGGGGATATTTTATCAGACTCCCTGCCCTGAAGATTTACCAGACCCTACCAGCAGTTCATAGTGCCATCAAGATTTGACAGTCTTTATCAAGTCCTTACATAGGTCTTCTATTGCATCTCATTGTTATTCGAATAACAGCCGCTGCTCAAGCTTTGAGGAAAGGGGAGGCCTTTCCCCTGCAATGCATTGGAAATATTAAAGACCTCTGAGTGATATGAGCTTTTGTACTCAATACCCACCTCTGGAGATTTAACAGCAAGGGAGAAGTTGCCACCAAAGCTTTTGACAGATGCTAAAAGAACAGGTAGTCCTCTCTGCTCCTGTTCTGGTGACAACTTTAAAGTCTTTCTCTCCTGATGAGAGTGGTCACTAGGACACAAGGCAGGAGTCATTTCCACAAAAATAGGAAAAAAGTTGGTGGAGTTCTGATTTAAAAAAAGAGGTCCACTTAGTTATTGTGAGTTGTGGTGGACTACCAAATACACTGCAATGGTGTGGATGGGCCCCAAGACTCTTAAATGCAGTGTTATTTGTAAAAAAAATTAAATAGGAGAAAAAAAAAATGAACAATGTACCTTATTTACATCCCTACACAGTACTGGAGCCTCTTGTCGCAAGATCCAGTATCCTTGGCTTTTCCAGGATCTCTCCAGAATGCCCAGTGATATTAACCTTACCTGAGCACCATGGGAACCAGGGGTGTAAGGCAAGTAATCTTTCATTTTACTCTTAACGTTTACAATTTTTAATATTTATTGTGTACAGTGCACATGTCAGCACATGTATGTTGGTATGCGATGGTGATGTGCGCTGTGGTGCTTTTTTTTTTTGCATTGATGACAATGGTCATAATACAACAGTAAACAAGGCATTTTGTCTTGTCCATTAGTTGGGAATGCTATCACACCACAAACCAACGTGCGTGGTGTGAACAAGCCCTACAAGATAAGCAGACCTTGCATTTTCAAGTCTCCTCTTTTTCATTCTTTATTTAAGGACCAAGCCTTTTCTGGAACTTTTGTTTACAAGTAAAAATCCATATTTTTTTGCTAGAAAATTACTCAGATCCCCAAAACTTTTTTTTAGCAGAGACCCTAGAGAATAAAATGGCAATCGTTACAATTTTTTAGTCACGCGGTATTTGCGCATCGATTTTTTGGAAAATATACGCTTATAATTAATTTTAATGCAAAAAAAAACACAATATATAACCCAATTTTTTGTAATTTATAAAAGATGATGTTACGCCAAGTAAATAGATACCTAACATGTCATGCTTTAAAATTGCACACGCTCGTGGAATGGCGAGAAACTATGATGCTTAAAGTAATTGTAAAGTCTTGTTCTGTTTTGTTTAAATAAGAAACATGTTATACTTACCTGCCCTGTGCAGTTGGTTTTGCACAGAGCAGCTTGGATCCTCCTATTCTCAGGTCCCTCCCTCCTGTCGAGTGCCCCCACAGCAAGCAGCTTGCTATGGGGGCACCTGAGCAAACTCACAGCTCCGTGTGTCCATTCAGACACGGAGCCCCAACCCGGCCCCCTCTCTCTTCTGATTGGCTAACTGAATTTGATTGACAGCAATGGGAGCCAATGGCACCGCTGCTGTGTCTCAGCCAATCAAGAGTAGAGCCCCGGACGGCTAATACACTCGTGGACATAGCTGGAGAGAGATGGGGCTCAGGTAAGTAATTAGAGGGTGCTGGGGAGGCTGCTACACACAGAAGGTTTTTTATGCATTAAGATAAAAAACTTTCTGCCTTTACAACTCCTTTAAAAATCTCCAAAGACAGGGCTTTACATTTTTTTATAGGTTACCGGTTTAGAGTTACAGAGGAGGTTTAGTGCTAGAATTAATGCTCTCACTCTATCGTTTGTGGCGATACCTCACATGTGTGGTGCGAACACCGTTTACATATGTGTGCGTGACTTACTTATGTGTTCACTTCAGCACGCAAGCATGAAGGGATGTGTGTGCTTTCAATTTTTATTGCCTTATTTATTTTTTATTTTATTCCTTTTACAAGGAATGTAAACATCCCTTGTAATAGAAATAAGGGATGACAAGTCCTCTTTATGGAGAGATCTGGGGTCTATATGGGGTCTTTGAAAGCAAAAGATAAAAAAAAGTTGATCTTTTTCTTTAACCACTTGCTTACTGGGCACTTAAACCTCCCTCCTATCCAGACCAATTTTCAGCTTTCAGCGCTGACTCACTTTGAATGACAATTGCGCGGCCATACAACACTGTACCCAAATGAAATTTTTATCATTTTTTTCCCCACAAATAGAGCTTTCTTTTGATGGTATTTGATCATCTTTGCGGTTTTTATTTTTTGTTATAAAATTTTAAAAAAGGTAATGTTTCTCCTTCATTGATGTACGCTGATGAGGCGGCACTGATGGGCACCGATAGTTGGCAGTGATGGCACTGATGGGTGGCAGTGATGGGCACTGATGGGTGGCAATAATGGGCATTGATTGGTTACACTGATAGGCAGCACTGTTAGGTAGCACTGACTGACATTGATAGGTGGCACTTGTGGGCATTGATAGGTGACACTGTGGGAACGGTGGCAATGGTAAGTGGCACTGGCAGGGGGTACTGGTGACACAATTGAGGCAGAATTGCCTCTTCCTCTTCGGGACCGATGTCCCTTGCTGATAAGCCGATGATCGGCTTTTTTTTCTCCTCGCACTATCAGCGTGAGGAGAAAAAAAACGATCACAGAGCTTTTGTTTTGATCATGTGATCAGCTGTCATTGGCTGACAGCTGATCACATGGTAAGGGGCCGGGACCGGCCCCTTACTTGGATCGGTGATCACCCGAGTCTCAGTGACTCGGTGATCACAGGGTGCGTGCACAGGGGAGGCCGTCATATGACGGCCTCCCGGGAATTCATATCCGCGCTGTAGCCGTAATTTGGCTATACCGTGGATGTCAAGTGGTTAAAGAAAAGAAAATGGTTTACTTCTGCCCTAGACTGAAAGTGACATCATGACGTCATTCCGGTCCTCTTCTTAGATCATAAAGGTAATTAGAGACGATCAAATCTCTGTTTAGCTTTATGGCCAGCCACACGGACTGTCGGATTGTTTACTGGGCTCGCTAGTATGAACGGTAAACTCAAGAAACACCGGCAAGTGGCAGGAGGGGGGATGACCTCCACTTCTAAAAGTGATCAAGCGGCTAATTAGCTGCTCTGATCGCTTTTATGAGAAACAGAATCACCGGTTGAAAAAAAAAAAAAAAATACCGGGGTTATGGCTGAGAGCCTCAGCTATTACCCCAGTAAACCACTTGAAAGCAGCAACGTATATATACATGTTGCGGTCAGCAAGTGGTTATAAGATATTTCACATCTTTGTTGGAGAAAATTGCACCAGCTACAATCTACAATCTGATTGTTACCTCTGCCAATTTATAGATGGATATCTAAGCATCTACAGACCACTAATGTGCTGTTAGCAGCTGTACTGAAGAATGTCTACAGGGCTGTAACTATGCGTGATTGGGAATCCTCTCTAACCTCCATCTCAAAAGGAATTATTCTCACATTGAATACAAACTGTTTAAATAGCAATTATAATAAAAGATTCCTAGAGAATATAATGTATACACATTCAATATACAGTATTTATCTAAATATTACAAATCAGTGCTGGGCTTCCTGTGTTTTTAAGCCCCATAACAGTCGCAAGGTCTACGGTGACAATCGTTACAGTGTGGGCCGGGGTGTTAAACTCAACTGCATCAGCATTTTGGTTGCCATCACAGGGCTGGTTGTATCTGTAAAGCTAGATATCCAGAGCAAACCCCACTTACATCAAATGTCAAGAGCCCCCCACCATCAGAAGTCAAAAGTCCCCCACTCTCACTTACGTCACAGTGCACGCTGCTTACCTAAGGCAGCTGCCAGGAAAAAGCTGGTGGCGGAGCTGGGAAGCAGAATGTACAGGGTCTGGAGGAGAACTAGAGGAGGGCTTGAGTCAACTGCCAGAGTCTGCTGAATGCTGAGACCAGGGGAGGCGGAGATGAGGGGGTGCTGTGGCTGCACAGGATCTGTAGGAGGAGTTCTGTCCTCTTCTCTGCTGCCAACTGCTGAGACAGGAAGGGGGGGGAGGCAGAGACTAAGATGAGCTTCTCCGCAGCTGCACAGCTGCACAGAGGAGAGTGGGATCTAGCACAGGATATCTGTCCTCTCTGCTGCTGACTGCTGAAACAAGGTAGGGCTGGAGACGACGGGGGTGCCGCAGCTGCAGAAGAGATGTGAGGGCCACATGAACTGACCGAGCGGGCCGGATTTGGCCCAGGAGCCTGGTCTTTAACACATGTGATGTAGGCCTTACAGGAAAAACTATTAAAGTTGGCCATCTTGTAGTAATGTTCAAATGCTGCAAACCAATTGCTTAGCGATCTAGCTTTAAACACGTTGACACAGACTGAATTCAACTTAATTCTAGCAACAAAAATGTTAAATAGAGAAATTCTGAAATGAACACACACAACTACCAACTTTTTGAGATGTGAAAAAGGGGACACCTTTTTAGCAAATTATTTTGTTATAGGAGACATCTTCTCCAATCATGCAAACCATCAAAAATACCAAAAAATAATCTGTTCATCCCAATGCTGCTTGATTTAAAGTATAGCTAAAAGCAATGAATTGTTTATTTTTTTTTTATTTTGTATAGGGTTGAGAGGGATTAGAACACCTGGCACATTTTTATTGATGCCTGTACTCCTGTCAGGGAGAGTCACCCTCTCTGTTTGTCCTGTTCACTGTTATCACCAAAAGTGAAAGAAAATCCCACATTTAGGGTCATTACCAGGTCAGGATTAAAGGGGAAATCTTCCAAGGGCAACGTTAGTTCTGGAGATATCTAGGGATTCCCTCACTTTTAAGGGATTTTCTTTTACATCTGGTTTTGCCTATGGGACAGGATTTGAAGGGAAAACCTCCCAAATGTTCACAGATGTCAAAAAAAATAAATGGCCAAGCATTATAAGCCTCCCTTACTCTATCCCAAATATAGAAAAGAATAAAGTTTTGCCTTTAGTTTTACCACCAAGTTTTATTTAAGCTAGACCTTACAATAACAAATTTGCTGAAGGTTGGGGTGAACTGTTAGTTCAATAGCACGGGTCTGTTTAACCTAAACAGGGGATATTTGAAGATGAAGCGGAAACAGTCCCACCAAGTGACAGACAGCGGATAGTTGGTAGCTATGGACATAGATGTGAGGTGATCCCACTGTTTTTGGCCCGGTCCAGAGATGATCTCATCAATATATTATCAGGGGGTGTCTGCAAAGCAACAATTCTCATGGGGAACAACTGGTCAGCCAGGTTGGAAAACTTTGTGCAATAGCTACTGATCCCCTAAGACAATTGTGATCAACTTACTAGTTATACTATAGGAGGCCCTATGTGAAACCTCTGACTTCAGCAGAGGGCCACACATAATATTTAGTGAATATAAAGCTAAAGAACCTGCAAACATGCAATAAGAAATGGTCATAGACTACAGGCATGCTATAAAAGATAGAGACTTCGAACCAGGGACATGGTCCAGGAGGCAGACAATGATCAGCTTCCAGGATTTTGTGTCAAAGCTTAATTGAAGAAGCTGAAGTTAGAACCTGATTGGCTACCATGCATAGCTGCACTTGATTTTGCACTCTCCAGTTTTAGTAAATCAATCCCAAAGCAAACACATTATATTAGACTGATACAGATCAATGATGTTGCAGCCCCTTTACAAATCAACATTTCCACATTTGTGCATCTTAATGGACAGCACATAAAAAGGTAAAATAGCGTGAAAGGAAGAAACAATCTAGACGCATTAACTACAAAAGGCCAGTTTAAGGAAATTTCCTTCACTGGCCTAGGTAAAGAAAACACAAACGAATGTGTGCAGAGGCCCCCTAAGGCCCAAACAATAAGTTCCATAGGGCAGACTGGGCACCAGGGCCGTAATATAAGCAGCACAGAAAGTGTTTAGATGCTCCTTTCTCCACAGGCACCCAGCTCACAACCTGACCCCAAAAAAATCAACCATTACGAAGAACACCAAAACTGCCCGGTTAAGCCCAATAGCATAAGAATGGAAGCTTCTACCTTTATCCAAAGCTCTTGAAATTCACACATTTGTCTGTAGCTCTCATTAAAGGGTCTTCCAGTCCTTTCACTCCTCTAATTACCTAAGTGGACAATAAGGGCAGAGGCAAAACCTATACAAAAGTGTAAGAATAGATGAATGCCTCTTTATCACTTCCTGCTGAGTTCCATATCTCCGGCTATAAAAGGATTAATCCTCTGCAGAAAGAAATAGTTAATTGTGTAACAGAAACCATTTGCTGCTCATATGTTGGGGGTGTGGCTGCGATTTGAAGGATCCACGAGTATCTCAGTGTACTGAGCTGTGTGTGTCTGCGGCCCGCCGGGACAGGTGGGGGAAGATGGAAAAGCAACTCTTATTAACCCCATTTTGTAATGGAGTACGGGAAACTTTGAGCATGGTTACCCTTATCACAGATGAGAAACTCAATATTATTTCAGACTTGTATATTAAGACAAACAGCATTGGACAAAGTAAAGTATAAAGAAACTGAAAAAACATATTAATTACTATAGATACTCTAACGTGAAGGTGACACAGGTTTACTTGCTATAGCATGTATGTGACAAGCTATGGACCCCCATGCTGAGATATTACAGCATTTGTCAGCTCAGCATGGACTTTGCACAACCCTTTTCAGTTAAAAAGAAAAACTGCTGTACAAAGCTCATCTGACGTTGTGCTAAATGATCACAAGAGCCAGTAAGGACAAAATGCTCAGTTAGCTCATTATTACTGTAAAAGTAAAGCTCTAAAGCCTTCAAATAATGTGAAGTAACACTTAAAGGGAACCTGTTAGGGCATACATTTGTCCATTGTAGGCTTGGTTTTGAAAGTGTAAGCTTTTAGGAGGTCAATGATCCGTAACAAGATACACATACTATACACATGCTTGTTCCAGGTCAGTGACTCAACAAGTATTAGAAGGGGGAGGATAGTTATAACTTTAAAAACAAGTCAGCAAGGGCAGCTTCCATTTTTTTATTTTGACAGGTTCTTTCCAAGTTGAATGGCAAACACCTTAACCAATGCTGTGCCCTCTGTGAGCCGGCTAGAAATAGGCTCACTTTATTCTACCCTCTCCAGCAGCACACACACGCCTTTCCTTTGTAATCTGGGTGCGTCATTAAGCTGCCTTGAGAATGAGAAGCCACCCTATGTAAGGGCTGACAGCATTTGTTTTCATTCACCTCCATACATAGGTGTTCGCACAGGGTGTACACCCTAATCACCCTACACGAAGCAGATTCCCCCCCCCCCCCCCCGCCTTGTGCGAATGGTACCGATCTCTCCTGTGTCTATTTCTAATGGAAGTTAAACTGTGTTTTCTATGCTTCAGATTGTGAATGAACAGTACGCCGATCAGCACAGAGCACTTCCCATTCATTCACTGTCCAGTGCAACTGAGAAAGGAACTGGGGAATCTCCATCCCTGATATATCACCAAAGCCCCCCCAATACACACAAGGCTGTTAAAAAAACTGTAAAAAATAATAATAATAAAAAATAAACTTTTGCCCCAATCCACTGGTCTACTGACACCAACCTCTACCCTTCTGACACATCCACCGTTCCACTGACACCGTCCACATTTTAAGTATATATTTATAGTATATATACATAAATACATACACACACGCATGTGTGTTTGAGCTTTGGGGTGCACACTCTAATGCAATAGGCTGCGCACAACTATGCCTCCATAAAAAGAAGTATCAGGTAGTTTCTGTGCTCACAGTAGCTAAATGGTGAGGAGGGGGGGGCAGGGCGCATAGAAAAGATGAATTTGTGTTGCTGGAAAGGTGGGGGATTTAAAGCAACTATTTGTCCTGCATGGGCAAATCAAAGGTTTGTTTAAAGATGCTATGCCATATCACTGTGCTGTACTGCCTACCTAGAACGCTGATGGAGAACCCAGAAAAACCCACAACTCCTCCCAACAATGCAATGCTTTTATCCTGAGCAGCCGACTGTCTTTCCCGAGTGCTGCCACATGGGGGAGTGCTCACTTTTGTGCAATTACCTCCCATAAAAGTAAATTTTCTTCAGGGAGATCCAGCAGTTCACTGAGGGTGTGGGTTAGCACTGTGATGACATTCCCCTATAGTGCCTGATATTTAATTTAAAGCGTTTCTTACCCCAACACTTCATATTCCTGATATGTGCCTGCTGTACCATGTACTTGTATGAGAAAGTATCCTTTTCTCTTTGAATTGCTTAACCTGAATGGGTTGATCAGTTTAAGCATTAATCACTTTAAGCATTATTATGCATTGTCTGAATCACTTTAAGCATTAATATGCATTGTCTGAAGACACTACATAACTTTAAAGAGTAATTCCATTTTGTTGAGGAAAAAAAACATTGCCCTCTGGGTGATCTTTGTACATTGCAGAGATTTTTAACCAACTTTGTTGCAGATTCCTTCCTGTTCTTCACATTTCTGGGGGTGTTTTGTACACCAATTGTGTACAGAACGTCTCCAGGATCCCAAACTCCATTGAATTTTATAGAAAATTACAGTGCTGCAGCTTGAAAAGTAAAGGTCATTTTTAATAACATTAAAATTGCAACATGGCTTGTATAGCAATTGTATATGCTATATATTTTTTTGCTATATTTTTTTTTCCATGAAAGTGTAGTTGCCCTTTAAAGAGATACTCCAGCCTGCAGCATGTTCTTTTCTAATGCTATAAAAGTGTTTCAATTACAGCACTGTGACATATGAATGTATATATTTCAGAGCAATTTGCGTTATTATCTGCAGCCTTTGAACAGTCCCTGTCCAGACCTTCCTCACATGACTGCTTCTGTATAGGAACATGAGATTTTCTTAAGCTATAGAAATCATAAAACAGTCATTGATTATTAACTGATTTGAAAAAACAACAACTTTTTTTTTGCTCGTTATCATGTAGCTTCCAACTGTCCCTGATTTCAAGGGACTGTCCTTCTTTCAGAACAAAGTACTGTAGTAGCGATATTCCTATCGTACATTTTCCTAGATAAGGCTTTAGGAGTAGTGGGTGCTGCAGCAACAACCAGCTGGAACTGGAAACATCACAGAACAAATGCACATATCTGCCAGCACACCATGGATTATCAATTACGTCCAAATCTTTACTGAAAAATAATCACATCACAGAAGACATAGTGCAACATTTCGGAGCTACGCAGGACGCCTTCCTCAGGCAAGGTGGTGTGGTGTGCTGGTGAATATGTGCATTCATTCGGAACATTTGTCCCTCGTTTTGGTCTGATCTATATACAGGCGGCCCCGGTTACAAACAAGATAGGTCCTGTAGGTTTGTTCTTACGTTGAATTTGTATGTAAGTCGGAACAGGTACTGTAACTCCAGCCAGAAAAAATATTTTAAAGTTTTTTTTGGATAGCATAAGGAAGGATTAACACCCATGTGACTTTTTTTTTCCTGTCTGTGCCCCTGTTCAGAAGATTTCACTTCACTTTTTGTCCCTTTGACAATTGGATTTTGAAAATTTTGGGTTGTGGTGGAAACAAGGATTGGTGATAAAGCTACAGTGGAGACACCTTTTTCCCATAATAACTCTTATGGGAGTAAATTTCCCTTCCTAGGGGTAGATTTCCTCTCACTTCCTATTGTCTCCCTCCGTCTGTAAGTAGGACTTGTATGCAAGTCGCATGTTTGTAATTCGGGGACTGCTTGTAGTTGTATATAAAATGCACTACTCATCCATCCATCAAAAAGTGTTTCCCAGTGCTAAACCTTTCAACCAATTTCTAAATTGCTGCTTTTGTAAATTCCAAAAGCCTGTATAAAGGAATAGTACTGGTAAAAAAGGCACATACTTTTGTTAATAGGTGTCCCTCATTCCCATCTCAGTAAGCTGGGAGGTAGGTTATCAGTTATTAAGGACTTTGGGCTTTTTATTGTGTAAAATCATTGAAATGCTGGCTCCTTATCCAATGATCACTGTGTAGGTAATCACAAACCAAAGGTGTGGGACCTTCTTTAGCCGGAGTACATAAAAACCTGAGAATCGACAACTCGCTTGGCTAACTGCCTGGCTGTGTACTGTGTCAATACTCCCGAGCAGGGCTGTGAGGCCCGGCTTTCAAGGCAAAGACCTGAGACAAGCATGCAACAAATTCAATTCAAGGGAAAAAAAATCTGGATTTCTAATATACTTGTTCCAAGTCAGCAAATCAGAACTCACTGAAACCTGACAGCACAACAGCTAGCATTTTCAGAAGGACAGCAGTGGCTGTCTAAAACTTGTGCATATACCAGGTCTCCTTTAAAATCAACCACTGACATTATTAAAAGTTTCAAAGACGAAAGAAAACTTTTCAAAAATACTGATTTGATTTTATGCAGATCTAATGACTTTGAGTGACATTTTTGCACACATCGGTGGGCCTGTTATGTATGGACAGTGCAGTATATACCTTCCTACTTTTTGTATGTAGGAACACTAATGGTCACTTATATTGTACATGTATGTATTGCGGTGGGTGCTGCTAAATGCATCAGGTAAAAAATGAGTGGACGTTCATAATAAAATGTCAGTTCACTCAGCTCCATCCAAGACATTATTCTGCAGCTCTAGAATGCCACGGTGGATAAAACACAGCAGTCATTCCGATAGCTTCAAGGAAAGATGGTGTGAGCAGTGGTTGGACTTACAATCCAGCAGAAAGTCTGGAATGGTTTGTGAACACAGGACATTGACAAATATGGTGTAACAATTGGCAGGATCCCAGGATTTTGCATAATCTCCTCAACCGCCTATTCTTTCGTTTTCTATCAACCACTGCATGCATTCGTGTTGGGTCATGTATTGAAGGGCTTTATGTTTATTAATCATCATATCCATAAAGTTTAAAGATTCTTTTTTTCCCAAGAAGCACTGACTGATTTCCTTTATATAAAAGTCTTCTTTTCATTACAAATGCAGGCCTGTTTAAAGGGAAAGCCCTCTCAAAACTAAAAACTACTACTACAGAGATTTTGGCACTGGAGTTCATGAATGATGTTAGAATCTAGTAAATAATTAACAGAAATGACCCCCATCTTAAACTGAAATACTTATTTAGGATAAAATGTCTCTTCATACCTATAAAATATACTGATGGTTTACTTTGTGCTGGCATTTATGGTATGAGCCCTTATACAAAGAGGGATTTCTGTATAGTCATAAAATTGTGCCTTACAATCTACATGCACTATAATCATTCTCAACGTGTTCAACGGGCTGCCTCTAGGTGGCGACACCAAGTCAGATGTTCATCAGCTTCTCTCTGTGATGCTAGAAGTGATGATCCAAGACAGGCAATGCAAATTATATTCCCTTTTGCCCCATCTGCCACCTTGGCACACAGATTGCTCTGGACTAAACCAGCTAAGAGGACAGGGAATGGCCATAGAAGTCTTGGCTAGGCGTGACCCAGCAGGTACAGCACAGAACATTCATACATTTTAAAACAAAAAATCTTAATAGTACATTCATAGTTGGTTCAACACTAAACAGGGTTACAAGTGAAAGATTCAATTGGAAATGTAATTTTAGATGTCAGTGCTAGGATTACAAAATGATTTTGCATGCAGCCATCTTGAATAATTACCCAGGATGTTTAGGTCTGGAACTCCCAAACATTTTCAGCTCCCTGCTACACATTTGGATATATAAAGAGAACAAGTTATTAGGGGTCGACCGATTATCGGAGTGGCCGATTATTGGGATGCCAATATTCACATTTTTCAAATAATCAGTATCAGTTAGCAACGTACCAATACTGGTCAGACCTCCCTACCCCCGTCCCCGCGTGGCGCGCGCTGCAGTCTCTGCCAATCTCTGTCAGCGGTGCGGCAGGCAGCATAGAGATGACATCATTTCTCACTGCTCATCTCGCATCACCGCTGTTCTGACCCTACAGCAGGACCGCGGGGACCACAGATCTGCAGCCGTGGGCGAGCAGCGAGATAGTTACGTCTTCTCTCACCGCCCGCCCGCATGTGGAAGTTTACCCACTCGGACGTCGCTGTTATGGTTTGGCTTATTCAATAATCAAAGTAATCAATCTTAATTATTATACTATTCATGTGTCTGTAGCTAACTCCTCCAAACAATGAACAGCTAATGGCACCCAGCAAACACTGCAGCTGTGCTAAATGTAGAAAGTTCAATTTATTTTCCTCTGTAATCTACTACAGGGATATCTCCGAGGTGACCTCACAGTGTCACTGAGCATCTACCGCTGAAGCCTGTGCTGTGTTACTTGCTTCGTTTATCAACAATCACATCCAAGGCAAATTTTGGTAGCGGTATACTGTTTTTATTTCTTTTGCCACCTGGGCCCCTTGACTTTTAAGTTCACTACTTACTACTCGTACTCTGGAAATAATAATTAACACTATATACAGTACATAGCACAGACATAAGATATACTATGTTTGATGGGTCATGTTCTGTTAACGTGATTACCCAAACTTTATCAATCTGTATCTGAGAAAAATATTTATTTGCACATTTCAGCAGAAGAAAGTGTTTTTTTTTTTATTTCATAATTGCCTCATCTGGTTAACAATACAATTCGTCTGAAAGCAATTATTTCCCTCTTACAGTGGGGTGACCTGATTGACAAACAATGGCTTGTTAACCTACCATAGGACAGAGATGAAAAAGCTGAACCTCTGTATGATTCAATGACAATCCCAAATAAAAAAGCGTGACGTGGCTGAACAAAGCCAATGATCAACACAAAGGTAAACATATACTCTGAGGTCCATAACCATTGTGGGCCAAAAATGAACAAAACCAACCTGACAAAGACCTGAAGATCACCTGAGACACCATGATAGCTAGAGTTATCCAGCAATTCTAGGCTGTAGCATCAGTTTTGAGCTAGCAAGCAAACAGTACATTTTCCTCCATTTAAAACCATTAAAGCATTTTTAAAAATTATTTTTAACTTTAAAAAAATACTGGGGGGTGGAGTTTTGCTGTAAACCCCAGTAAAATATAACAAAAAGCATGTTTTTTTAATCCAGATGTAAGTATGCAATCTGCCGTATATGTGGGATCCCCATGGAAGTTGGAAATCACTGTAATAGGCACTACACGGATCTCTACTGCGTTCCAGGTCCCATGCCAATTGGCTGCTCTGCCACTTTTTGAACACAGGAGGTCTCTCGATTCTGAATGAACAACACTCACAGAACACTGCATTTTTTCAATCAATGCAAAGTTTTATACGGTTAGATGAGGTGCAGACTATGACATCACCACTCTGCCTTTTCACCCCCTCCAGTCAGAAAAATGCTTTGCAACCATTGAAAAAATGCAAAGTGTTCTCTGAATGGCACCCATGCTGAGCAAGTGACCACTTGTGCTCACTAAGCAGAAGGGCAGCCAGAAGCTAGCAGCGATTACTTTGGTAGTGGTGCCTACTACCATGATTTCCAGCTTCCTCAGGGCTCCACACAGTATGGAACATGCATTGGCTGGCCATACACAAAGCCAATTTGCTGCTCATCAGGAGAAGACAGTGATTATTGATAGCGGCTATAGCAGCAACTTGGTACATTCAGCTTGCCGATACATGGTTCGATCATGTATGGCCTGCCATAGTTACTAACCATTCAATGATAGGACTTGAGTCAAATGCAAGCCAATTGTTTGCTATAGGTATCGCACTATGTAGTCAAGAACAATATTGAGTAGCTCAGCTCCAGGGCGTTACTCAAAGGTTCTAGGCCCCTCTTGGATGTCCCAAGGTATTAAGCTGACCATTGATGGGTAAAATTTCAAATGAAATTTCTTAGGAAAAGGTTTAGAAAAATCTGTATGAAAATTTTCCAAATATTCATTTGTCGTTCAAAAGATTTAACTTGCTTTTAACATTTGATTTTGGCACTTTGGACTTTACCGAACGAAAAGCACATACACTGTTAGAAATTTGTTCGTTTGAGAAAAATGTTTCCAACCTGCTCCTTCAAACTTTCTCATCACTGTGGTTGAAAACGAATGCCAATTTGACCTCACTAATGATTACAACAGCAAACTCTAATGCCGTGTACACACGGTCAGAATTTCTGACAACAAATGTTCCATGTGAGCTTGTTGTCAGAAATTCCGGCCGTATGGAGGCTCCATCGGACATTTGTTGTCGGAATTTCCGACAACAAAAATTTGAGAGCTGGATCTCAAATCCTCCTACAACAAAATCCGTTGTCGTAAATTCCGATCGTGTGTACACAATTCCGAAGCAGAAAATTCCACACATGCTCGGAATCAAGCAGAAGAGCCGCACTGGCTATTGAACTTCATTTTTCTCAGCTCATCGTATGAGTTGTACGTCACCGCGTTCTTGGCGATCGTAATTTCCGACAACATTTGTGTGACTGTGTGCATGCAAGACAAGTTTGAGCCAACATCCTTCGGAAATAAATCCAGGATTTTGTTGTCGGAATGTCCGATCGTGTGTACGCGGCATTAGAACCTTTTCCCAAGAATTTTTCTCTGAAATTGAACACATCTATGGTCATCTTTACCTCATGGAAGCAGATGGCCCCCACAGGTTAGGAAAGGGGATCTTTATTTTATGTTGTCTCCAGACAAGCAGGTGTTTAGAATATCCACATAAATCTAGCTCAGGAGTGGCCAAATCAATAAACAATATTAAACCACCTCCATGGAGTGTTCCAGTGGCAAAATGGTTAATATGTAATGTATACGGCCTTCCAGAGGGACTCTAACTGGAAGCAGTTTTCCCTATTTCTGAAGCAGAACATCACTGCTATGTGTGTGAGCCAGGAATGGGGAGTCATGAAGAGGCAGGGGTTCATAGGGATCTGTAAAATCAATCTTCTAGAGTACAAGGAGTGAGTGTGTGGGAGACAGCACTGTGCATTGAGGTAGCAGACAAAATAGGACTGTATCAGCAGGATATAGCCATGTGCCCCCTAATTAGTGAAGAAGTAACTTTTTATCTGAATAAATAGGGAGAATTAACTGAGGATTCTTTGTACCAGATAAGGGGTAATATAAATCAACAGAAGTGAGGAATAACTGTGCATTGTCACACTGGGAGTAATATATATCTTCCACCATGAGGAAGAGGGGAGAACTGTATCCTTCTACTACACTGCCAAAACAGTGGGGTATACAATAAATTTGTCTTGCAGAGGAAGAAGAGAGGAAATTAAATTTCATCCCAAAAGCACTCTGTACCCTAAAACAAGGAGTTGTAATAAAAATAGGGCCTTCAGAGTCCAGAGCATTTCTCTGCACAACAAACATTACATTGAAAATGTGTTCTGTGAGATCTAAATAGAAGAACCACGGGCCACATTACTAGATGTGCACTTGCAATGGGACCTGTAAAATAAAAGACCATCAAGGCTGCTGTTAAGGCATTCAACTTTTTTTCAGCTTGCAAAAGTACCTCTGTGCAAGCCTATAGGGGAGATTTACTAAAACAGTCCAGCTGGACATAGTAACCAATCAGTTTCTGGGTTTTAGCCCATGTTCACATTGGGCCGATTTGGCAAATCGTCGGCTATTGCCAGCAATGGCACCATCCGAATCGGTGCGATGCTGACTTTTGCGGCGCCACATCGATTCCCAAAATTAGTTCCTGTATTGCTTTTGGCGACTTCGGGGGCGATTTCAATAGACATCTGTGCATGAACCCGCACAGATGTCTGTCAAATCGCCCCCAAAGTTGGACTGCATTTCTGGTTTGAAATTGTGCAAGTTCAGCTGAACTCGCAAGATTTACCCACCTCAATGTGAATGGACTGATTGTCAAAGCTTAATTGAACAAGCTGAAGTTAGACGCTGATTGGTTACTATGCACCAGATTCTGTGTACACTGGTTTTAGTAAATCTACCCCTATGTGCCCATGCACACGTAGGCATTTACAGGCATTGTGGAAAAGAAGCCTTTACAGGCAGAACCCCCCCCAAAGGTGCATTCAGAAGTAGCTGAAGCACATTACCACTACGGACTACCACGTGAGCATTAATGATAAATTATTATTCTGGCCACTGGAATGCATTAATGCAGTTGACACACCTAAATGTGCTTAAATGTGCCCAAAAGCATGTGTAATAACTGGCTTTTACTATGTTTCTTTAAGCAGCTTGTCTCCTGCCAGAAATTCTGGCATTCAGAGGGGCAACCATGGCACTACCTGCCTGGAGTTTGTATGTTCTCCCTGTGCGGGTTCCCTTCGGGTACTCCGGTTTCCTCCCACACTCCAAAGACACATTGATAGCTTCATTGGATCTTGTCTAAATTGGCCCTAATATGTGCATGCAGGAATGTGAGTTAGGGACCTTAGATTTTAAGCTCCTTGAGGGCAGGGACTGATGTGAATGTAATATATATATATATATATATATATATATATATATATATATATATATATATATATACACACACACACATTGTATAAACAGCTGCGTAAATTTATGGTGCTATATAAGTACCTGTAATAAATTAATACATGTATGAAAAGTTAGCTAGTTATCAATATTTCCTTTTCCCAGGCAGCCTTGTATTCTTCTCCCTACCTATTCTGGACCCCCCTTTTAAAAAAAATAAAGTTAATTTTCT
The DNA here is from genome assembly GCF_042186555.1 of Aquarana catesbeiana. Classification (NCBI taxonomy): domain Eukaryota; kingdom Metazoa; phylum Chordata; class Amphibia; order Anura; family Ranidae; genus Aquarana; species Aquarana catesbeiana. The sequence continues at coordinate 68,364,639 of NC_133335.1, forward strand.
TTTTTTTTAGGTCATATTCTGGACCCTTATGCTGCATACACACGAGCGGACTGTCCGGCAGAAAAGGTCCCACGGAACGATTCCGTCAGACATTTCGATCGTGTGTGGGCTTCATCTGACCTTTTCTGACGAAAATTCCGATGGACCTAGAAATAGAACATGTTTCAAATCTGACGGACTTGAGTCCGATCGAAAAATCCGTTCGTCTGTATGCTAGTCCGATGGACAAAAAAGGACGCAGGGGCAGCTATTGGCTACTGGCTATGAACTTCCTTATTCTAGTCCGGTCGTACGTCATCACATTCGAAACGATCAGACTTTGGTGTGATTGTGTGTAGGCAAGTCCGTTTCGTTGGAACTCCGTCAAAAAGTCCTTCAAGTTCAGGCGGACAAGAAGTCCGCTCGTGTGTACGCGGCATAAGTCAGCGTTTGGTTGGGGTTCTGGGAAGGAATGTCCAGTCAGGAATCCTCTCTATCTGAACCGTGAACCTTGAGGCTGATGTTAACACAGACAAACAAGGACAAAGACCAGTAACTGTAACCTCAAAACCACCTTTGGGATGATGAACACTTTAACCAGGAAGAGATTATTGTACAAAGCAATGTGAATTACAGCATCCAACATGTATTCTTCTTTCAGTGTCTGACTTCTGTAAAGTGATGAATGGTTGATACCCATTGTTATTGTGTTACTTCATTTTGCAAACTGTCTTTACTATTTGTATCGATTCATTGAGGACGCTACAATTTGTTCTAGCAGCTTTGCGCAGACAACTGCATGGGCTTGTATTTCTGCATTTATACAAAAGGGCATCTGTGATGTGTCTATTCTTGGGATTTTGTTACATGTGTGTACAAAAGAGCACATCTGAGGACCACATGAGAGGCAATGCAAAGCTTATAGAGTGAACAAAGGCATTCCAGCGGCTGCAAAAGAACTGTTACAAAATATAAAAGACCTTCAGATTCTCAGTGTAACAATATTCATACTTTTGCTTTTGAAAATTGTAAGGTTTGGGAGCGCAATTTTAGTTTGTTTTTATCACCCTTGCCAAATTTTTTGCTTTGCACCTATAGGAAATAAAACAAAATAGGCAGCATGCAAACACACTGCTAACATTTGTGCTACTGCTGTGTGAACAGGTCCATAGCAGATAATGAGCATGTTAGTTTATTTGCATCTTCATTATGAATGCATACAGAAAAGGTAAGGTTAGAAAAGCACACCTTACCACTAACTGGTGTAGCTGTTCCTCCCAATGCAACGGAATAGGACATCTAAAGCCCCATACACACGGGCCAAATATCGTCTGAAATCAGCTGGTACCATAGATACCGGCCTGTGTGCAGGTCATTGTTTGACAGAAGCCGATCTCATGACCAGCTTCTGCTGAACGAACATGCTGGAAAACCAGCAGCTGATTGGCATCTGAACACTGAAGCACAGCAGGGAGATCACTGTACTAACATTGAATAGTTAGTACATTCTATGCATTAAGATAAAAAGCCTTCTGTGTGCAGCAGCCTCCCTCAGCCCCCTAATACTTACCTGAGACTCAGCTCCATCCAGCGATGTTCACGAGTGTCTCGGCCATCTGTGACTCTCCATCCTGATTGGCTGAGACACAGCCACGGCGTCATTGGCTCCTGCTGCTGTCAAAGTTATTTAGCCAATCAGGAGAGAGGGGGTGGGGCCAAACTGGGGCTCCGTGTCAGAATGGACACACAGAGCTGCGCTTGGCTCGGGTGCCACATAGCAAGCTGCTTGCTGTGGGGGCACTCGACAGGAGGGGCCAGGAGCACCGAAGAGGAAGATCAGGGCTACCCTGTGCAATACCACTATACAGAGCAGGTAAGTGTAATATGTTTGTTATTTTTATAGAAAAAAAAAAAGCGAGACTTTACAATCACTTTAAGACTTCATGCATACAGCTGTACAACATGCAGAGCCTGTGTAGTCACTCTCCCAGGACCCGCAGCTGGCACGTACAACCGCCCATTGAGATGAATTGGAAAATTCAGCTGTACATGGTTATGCATTGGAGGTTGCATAATGGCCCGCACACTAGAGCTGCACAATTAATCGTGATTAATCGTCAAGAATCGTTATCGCGATCTTAACTAAAGTGTTTCACAATTCTTTCTATGCAAAGAATTCTCTGCTCTTCTGAAGCCACAGCCCTCAAAAGAAAGGAAGAGAAAAACCAGGCAGTCTGCCAAGAAACAAAACATTCTTTATCAATGTATAAACATTGTAACAATTTGTCAATGGAATAGACTTCTTGTGTAAGTGAAAAAAGTTTTACCACTTAAACACTAAACCTTTTTTTCACATTTGTTGGTTACAAGTTAAAATAATTTTTTTTGCTAGAAAATTACTTAGAACCCCCAAACATATATATTTTTTTAGTAGACATCCTAGAAAATAAAATGGTGGTTGTTGCAATATTTTATGTCACACTGTATTTGTGCAGCGGTCTTTCAAATGCAATTTTTTGGGAAAAAATTACTTTAATGAAATAAATTAAATGAATTAAATTTAATGAAAAAAAATCTAACCAGTAAAGTTAGCCCTTTTTTTTTGTATAATGTGAAAAATTTTACGTTGCGAGAATCGATAGAGAAACATGATCTTTTTATTCTAAGCAAAAAAATTGTGATTCTCATTTTGGCCAGAATTGTGCACCTCTACCGCACACGTACGATTTTCGGATCGTGTGTACACTACTTTCGACAGCCGTTCATCCGATCTTATTTGATCGGACATGCATGAAAATTTTCCTTGTATGATTCCAGATCATACGATTTTCGGTTAGTCAGTATAGTTGTCGCCTGAAAATTCAATACAAATACATTACAACACATGGCATCACTTCCAATTTTTTTTTTTCTGTCGTACGAGAATTTTCTTGACTTTATTTAGCTATTCAATTTCTACTTGCGACTAGCAAAAACGGTCGTACGATCAGTCGTATGATATTCGGATCATGTGTACAGGCCATAAGGCACCTGCACAGACATATGCTATGAATACAGACAGTGTGCATACGATTGCCTGCATGCCTTATGCAAACCCCACACAAATTCACATACAGCTGCATATCCTTAACCGCTTCCGGATCAGGTTGGCTCCCCTGTGCGAAACCACGTAGCTATACGTCGGCTTAACACAGTTAACCCCTTACCGCCCTCTAGTGTTAACCCCTTCACTGCCAGTGACATTTTTACAGTAATCAATGCATTTTTAATTGCACTGATCGCTGTATTAATGCCAATGGTTCCAAAAATGTGTCAAAATTGCCCGATGTGTCCGCCATAATGTCGCAGTCATGATAAAAAACCCAGATCGCTGCCATTACTAGTAAAAAAAAAAAATTAATAATAAAAATGCTATAAATCTATCCCCTATTTTGTAGACGCTATAACTTTTGCGCAATCAATATACACTTACTGCAATTTTTTTTACCAAAAATATGTAGAAGAATATGTATCGGCCTAAACTGAGAAAAAATTAGCTTTTTTTAAAAAAAAAAATGGGGATATTTATTATAGCAAAAAGTACAAAATATTGTGTTTTTTTTCAAAATTGTCGCTCTTTTTTTGTTTATAGCGCAAAGAATAAAAACCGCAGAGGCGATCAAATACCACCAAAAGAAAGCTCTATTTGTGGGGGAAAAGGGACGTCAATTTTGTTTGGGTACAACGTCGCACGACCGCGCAATTGTCAGTTAAAGTGACGCAGTACCGAATCGCAAAAACCGATCTGGTCAGGAAGGGGTTAAATTTTTCCGGGGCTGAAGTGGTTAATTTATCTTTTTGGGCTGCTGTGCGCAAAAGCTACGGGTCCTGGGAGAGTGATTACAGATATTCTGTATGCTGAGCCACAATGGCAGCAAGTTGGCTGCAATGTAGCTCTGCCCTTTCCCATTGTCTTCCCAGTCGGGGCACGCCTGACATTTGATGGCCAATATGCAGAATAGGGGAAGGGCAAGACCATGAATGCTCTGTTACACTTTAACCCAATATACCACACTACAGGTTTGCTTTAAACAGTATTTGGTTCTTCTAGTTTACTACAAATTCACAATTACAATGAAAGGACAACTGAATGCTGGAAAATGTGCCCAAAAAAAGGGTGGGCAGAGGGCAATGGACTAGGCAGCAGCCATGCCTATGGTCTCTCGGTAGCTGATCTTTTCCCCATTACTGATTATCATGACTTATGTTGTACAGTGTACCTTTTCCCATCTTGGTAGAGGCAGGGCTTTGCTTCCACATGTCAGAGCCTCCAGCAAGGAGAACAACAAGCAGCACACTGAATCTCAGTCCAAACCTCCTCAGGGGCAGCAGTGTCTTAGTTCTCACAATGCAGATATACAGCTATGAAATTGCAGATATGGGAGTGCCAGGGCACATTCACAAGCCAGGAAGTGCTCTGCTATATTCCAGGAGGCATTCAAAACAAAAGATACATTTTTGGGATTCTAAGGCACCCTGTCATTCAGTACATAGCACCACCCCTCTGGCAGACATCCTCCAAATGCCTTAGAAACTCCACTCTCCCCCCTCCCCTTTTCCGGAAGGGGACAACTAACTCAAAAAATAAATTTTGATATTCTGTTTTTATCCAATGTCTGTCACCTTTTTAAAGATATTCAGCAACTGGTAATTAAACCTAACTCTAGCAGGCAAATAGCTGAATACATGTTTTAAATACCTAAACGTAAACTGTCCTACATTCCAAAGAATGTAAAAAAAAAAAAAAAAAAAACGGTTAGTGATTTATACACCATTTAGTTTAGTAAAACAATGTGTATTAAAAAAAATGCCATTTTTGTTTTCACTAAAATACTTTTCACTTTTTTATCTTTTGTTCTTAGTGCTGCAGCATCTTTACAGCGACTTCCTGTCTACAAGGATGTACTCTGCAATGGTTACATGACATTTCTCAGGGTTGTGTATTGGAAGTTTATAAGTGATTTGGTTTACATATACTTTAAGAAATACAGCGCTGCCACCTCCCTGCCTACTGTCTAGACAGTAAAGAAAAAGAGCAGCAATGCACAGTGGCTAGGAGCACAACCTAAATTGTTAGAGAATAAACTGTAGTAACAGTGATCAATCTCCCTATGGATAAAAGCATAAAAAATTGTGTTTTTTTGTAACATCTTGATGATTTTTAATTGAGACTGCCTTCTTTACTGTCACTGTTTTCTTTTAAAAAAAAGAACTCCTATTCTTTGAAAAAAAAAAAATGTTAATAACCAGGGGTGCCCGCATTTTGTAAACAATTGTTACCGCCAAGGCAGAGATGAAAGTTCTGCACTAAAGGGCAGTGTCCTCATTCTCTCCTCAACACCTCTGACTCATCAACTATAAAGAAAACTAAAGTGAAAATATGACTTTAAGGAGAGAAAGGTGCCCTGTATCTAGTTTCACTCTTTTATGCTGTTGCTATTATGCTCTAAAAGGCACACGTTTGTTTGCTTGTGATAAGCACAATATGGCAGGTCACATCAGGGCAAGGCTTTATTTCCACATGCAAAAATGTTGCTAAGCCGAGCACACACTATAGGCAGTGACCTTACGTACAATTCTAGAAAAACAACATTTCACATTCGTGGCTGATCAAGGACTGAAGCTGTGCTGTTCATATGTGTTAAACGTCAACTCCAGTTACATTTTTTTCCCCAGTTCTTGAGAGAGTGGGGTACCATTGGAACCTTAAGTCAGGCTCATTCTGCTGTCTGTGGTCCTGCTTACCCTCACAACCCCTTTCACACCGAGGGCGTTTTGCAGGCGCTATAGCGTTAAAAATAGCACCTGCAATCCGCCCTCAAACAGCTGCTCCTTTGTTTCCAGTGTGAAAGCCCAAGGGCTTTCACACCGGAGCGGTGCGCTGGCAGGACGTCAGGAAAAGTCCTGCCAACAGCTTCTTTGGAGCGGTGAAGGAGCGGTGTGTTTACCGCTCCTCCACCGCTGCTCCCCATTGAAATCAATGGGGCAGCGCTGGGATACCGCCGGCAAAACGCCGATATTGCGGCGCATTTCGGGCGGTTTTAACCCTTTCTCGGCCGCTAGCGGGGGGTAAAAGCGCCCTGCTAGTGGCCGAAATGCGCCGCAAATCCCACGGTAAAACGCCGCTAAGACCCCTTTCACACCGAGCCGCCTATAGCGTCGGCGGTAAAACGCCGCTATTTTTAGCGGCGTTTTACCGTCGGATTTGCGACGCATTTCAGCCGCTAGCGGGGCGCTTCTACCCCCTGCTAGCGGCCGAGAAAGGGTTAAAACCGCCCGCAATGCGCCGCAATAGCTGCGTTTTGCCGGCGGTATCCCAGCACTGCCCCATTGATTTCAATGGGGAGCAGCGGTGGAGGAGCGGTAAACACACCGCTCCTTCACCGCTCCAGAGAAGCTGCTGGCAGGACTTTTCCTGACGTCCTGCCAGCGCACCGCTCCGGTGTGAAAGCCCAACGACAGAAGAAGTTCTAAACTTTCCCTACTCCAAAGGCCAGGGTGGGGTGGGGGGGTGACATCTTGCTGCCTCAGGAGCAATTCAGCATGGACAAGCAGGCAACTTCTTAGCGATTCTGCTGGCTGTCAGCAGGACCACTAATAGCAGAATCTTCCATCTGACATCAGCCTAAAGCCTAGTACACGTGTCGAATGTTGGGCAACAATTCGACCCGTGTGTATTGAAGTCGGTCCGACAGAAGCTGGCGGTTCAGCCAGCTTCTGACGAAGGGGGCATGACCGAAAAAGGTCTGCCGACCGCCTCCCAAACAGCACTCTGTTTGGAGATCGCTATACTAACATCAGATAATTAATTAGTACATCAGCTCCTCGTGACCTGTCAGATTTTTTTTAGTTCAGCCCTGCTAGGTTGAACGAAAAGTACTAGTGTGTACTGGGCTTAAGAAAAAAAGACTGTTGTGTTGCCTGCAATATCTTCTCTATTGCACATTTCTCACAACCATCAGTGCCGGTCCACACCAGCATGATGCGGGAACTATCGCAATTCCAGTGCTGGTTTCCGCATCGCACAGAACTCGCAAGCAGTTCACACTGCCTTATGTGAACCGCTGCAGGTGTCAATAGAAAGATAATGACACCCCCAGATTGGTTCGCATATCGCAGTGTGAACTGTCAATTCAGACACAATTCTGGCGTGGACAAAAAAAAAAAAAAAAGGGGCCAGCACGATTTTGGTCCACATGCGATGCAAATTCAACCATACAATCTAGTATGGCTGAATTTGCATCGCACAGACATTGCATAGACATCGCGTGTGATCTGCACAGCACAGCAGATGTGTGAACTGGCACTCAAGTCCTGACAGAGCAGTCCCCAAGAATCTTTAGCTAGAGTCCTATGTGATATATTGTCATTTTCTCTAAGACCCCTTTCACACTGGGGCGTTTTTCAGGCGCTTTAGCGTTAAAAAAAGCGCCTGTAAAGCGCCTGAAAGAAGCCTCATCTGCAATCCCAATGTAAAAGCCCGAGTGCTTTTACACTGAGGCACTGCGCTGGCAGGACGTCAAAAAAAGTCCTGCAAGCAGCTTCTTTGCAGTGCTTTAGGAGCGGTGAATACACACCTCCTAAAGCGCCCCTTCCCACTGAAATCAATGGGAAGCGCCTGCAAAGCGCTTTTGGCAGCTGCGCTTTGTGGGCGCTTTGAACCCTTTATTCGGCAATTAGCAGGGGTTAAAAGCTCCCTGCTAGCGCTTGAAAAACGCTGGTAAAGCGCCGCTAGTTTAAGCAGCGCTTTACCAGGGTTTTTCAGGCGCTGGCAGTGTGAAAAGGCTCTTAGAGACCCCGAAAACCTCAAACCTGGGGAGCACATGGTATTAAAAATTACATTTTTAAAGTTTCTTTCCCTCGCCCATCATTCTAAAATGAATGTGGATACCTCTTGATACAGTGTCAGATTAATCCACCCACTTTCCCAGATCTGAATGCATGCAGCTATTTTCCTTTTATTATGTTATTATTTTGTATGACTCCCTGATTAAATGACAGATATAAACAAATAAATGGGTTATCTGGCTTCCTACACAATAGGGAATTCTAGGAAAGGCTGTTTGCTGAGTAAGTATACTTCACACACATAGGTGACAGCTGCGGGAAATAGAGCTTGTCCCTTAAATGGCAGAGTGACACAGACCGAGAAAATATGACTGCTTTCATTTGTCTGGCACAATCCCACAAGTTACATAACTGTGTCTGTGGTGATGACACAACAGAAGTATGCATTTCAGGCTCCTCAAAGCCAGTTTAAAAAAAGACTGCAGGCTTTATTTAATCATGAGCTACAAAGAACTACGGTAGGTTGCAACCCGCAGCATTTCACAAAATAACAGCATCCTGATCCTAGCATTATCCGGTGAAAAGGGATGGTCTTCAAGAAGAGGAGAAGAGGATCCAAGCACAAGAAAGGGGTTAAAGGCCAAATCTACCTGAAATCTAAACAGAAAAAAAAAATCCCTGTATGTGCCGGGCATCATGGACCCACTCCTGGGGGGGGGCTTCATCATGGCGCACTGCACTCATAGTACACAGCACAGAGGTCACTGACGCTCTCTGCATCTTTGGGGACTGCCCATCGCTGAAGAAGGTGAAAAAGAAATAGTGTCATGTGTCCAGCCTGAAAAAAGGTTTAGTATATAAAGAAAAAAAAAAACATGTCTCTAGGATGTTTGGGGGGGGGGGGTGTGAAGGAAAGGTGGAATTGGCATTTTGTTATTGCTGTCTATATGCCTTCCTGTCCTGATGTCATAGGGACAGAATAAAAGCATAAAACTTCTCAATGAAATGGCATAAATTAAAACTTATCTTGTCCCTACTCAATCCAAAGCCAAAAAAAATGTTGCCATTGGGCGTTAAGTTAACATTAGTTTAGGATTAACGTAAGAAAGCCTAATGCTGGCCATACACTTGAATAGTGTAAGGGGGCCTAATGCTGGAGATACAATGGGTGTATAAAAAAAAAAATCACCCCCCCCCTTTCAAATAATAACATTTTGTTTCTTTGCAGCCTGAATTGAAAACAGACACAGTTTTTGTTTTATCCAGCTGTATTTACTCAGTGCAACTTATACCATCCAAGTGAAAGATTTAACAGCAACATGTCTGGAAAAAAAATATATTCAAAAACCGAATCACTGAGTTGGAAAAAGGATCACCCCCTCCTAAAAATGACTTGTAAACTCAATCAGCTGTAGCTAATCACCTTCTCAATGGCACACAAAGCCATTTGACTTTCAACTGTGATCAGCTCTGGTGATTTTGATTAGCTCAGCAGGAAAAGAGCTTTCTTGGAACATTTCAGTCCCAGGTAGTGCAACTGAAGCAAACAATTAACTATGGGTGGCAAGGCACTGTCAAAAGATCTCAATGATAAAGTTGTGGACAGGCACAAATCAGGAGAGGTACACAAAAATTTCAAAGACTTGATCAATGCATAGAAGCACAGTGAAGTCTATTGTTAAGAAGTGGAAGGTATTTGGTACAGCAAAGACCCTCACTGGATCAGGACATCGCTCCAAACCGGACGCAAGAGCCAGGAGGAAACTGGTCAGAGAGGATACCAAGAGGCCTACAGCAACTCTGAAGCAGTTGCATGAATTTAAGACAAAGAGTGGTCACTGTGTGTATGTGACAACAATATCACAAATTCTTCACAAATGTGGCTTGTATGAGAGGGTTTCAAAAAATGAAAGGCCACATGCAATCACAACTGAGCATTGCCAAAACACACCTTAAAGATTCTAAGGCCACATGGAAAAATGTGTTATGTTCAGATGAGAATTTAATTATTTGGCCTCAACGCCAAACGATATGTCTGGCAGAAATCCAATACAGCTCACCATCCAAATAACAACATTCCTACAGTAAAGCATGGAGGTGGTAATATCCTGTTATGGGGTTGTTTCTCTGCAGCAGGGACTGGAGCACTTGTCAGGATAGAAGGAAAAATGGATGGGGCAAAATACCATCAAATTCTTGAAGAAAATCTGCTGCCCTTTGCCAGAAGGTTGTCAATGGGAAGAAGGTTTACCTGCCAACATGACAATGACCCAAAGCACACAGCAAAAATGACTACACAGTGGTTAAAGGAGAAAAAGGTGAATGTCCTTGCATGGCCTAGTCAAAGCCTGGACCTAAACCTCATTGAAAATCTGTGGAATGACTTGAAGACTGCAGTCCACAAATGATTACCATCAAACTTAATTGAACTTGAGCAGTTCTGCAAAGATGAGCCGGCAAATATTGCAAAGTTAGTAGAGACATATTCCAACAGACTAAAAGCTGGAATGAAAGCAAAAGGTGGTCCAACAAAATAATGACACAGTATTTAAATGTTTCTGTTACATGTTGGTATTATATCTTTCACTTGAATGTTATAAATACAGCAGGATAAAACAAAAACTGTGTCTGTGTTCATTTCAGGCTGCAAAGCAACAAAATGTGATTATTTTAATGGGGAGTGATTCCTTTCTATACCCACTGTACATGACTTGAATAGTGTAAGGGGGCCTAATGCTGGCCATACGTGGTTGAATAGTGTAAGGGGGCCAAATGCTGGCCATATGTGGCTTGAAAAGTGTAAGGGGGCCTAATGCTGGCCATACATGGCTTGAAAAGTGTAAGGAGGCCTAATGCTGGTCATACGTAGCTTGAATAGTGTAAGGGGGCCTAATGCTGGCCATACGTGGCTTGAAAAGTGTAAGGGGGCCTAATGCTGGCCATACGTGGCTTGAAAAGTATAAGGGGGCCTAATGCTGGCCATACGTGGCTTGAATAGTGTAAGGGGGCCTAATGCTGGCCATACGTGGCTTGAATAGTGTAGAGGGGGCCAAATGCTGGCCATACGTGGCTTGAAAAGTGTAAGGGGGCCTAATGCTGGCCATACGTAGCTTGAATAGTGTAAGGGTGTCTAATGCGGGCCAAATTTCGGCCAATTCCTGCTGAAATGTCTGCAATTAGGGACACAGGTGGCCCTGTCACACCACCTAGTTCGACAAACTTCAATCTAAAATTTGAATGTGCTGTAAGGAAATTTTTCAGCTTAAGAGCCGGTTCACACGGGGGCGACTTGTCAGGCGACCTAGCCGCCTGACAAGTCGCCTCCCGTTCTGTACAATGGAACCGTTCTAATCGGAGCGACGCAAGTCGCTCCGACTTAGAAAAAAGTTTCCTGTACTACTTTGGGGGCGACTTGCATAGACTTCTATACAGAAGTCGTTTTGCAAGTCGCCGTGGCAGTCGTGTGCAGGTCGCCTCGGTGAGGCGACCTGCAAGTCGTGCCGCTTCTAGTGTGAACCGGCACTTAGAGTGGCTGCAACCAATCAGATGCAATTACTGATTGGGCAGTACAATAACCGGCGGGGAGATTCCTGTTTAGCATGGACTGCAGAATCTATTGATTTCTCTATCCTAATGTGTATGTCTAGCCTAACGGCATAGTGTAACTCTAAATGCCGGGAGCTCTGTGCAGTATTGTGTCACAGCTCTAATTCTGTTACACTAATTGAAACTTTTTCTGACTGATTGCCACCCATTAAATATATGCTGGCTGGTTGCAGTGAACTAGCTATAAACATAATGCAAGAAGGTTGTATATTTGACATTTATGCAACTTTGATTTATTTATTTAACTCCTATACAGTGCAAAAATATTCAGCAAAGCCTTATAGAGAATCCTGAACTGTTTACATCTGTCCCCAGAAGAGTTTGCAATCTAATGACCATACCAGTCAAAGCTAATTTGCCTACAGAATATTTTTGCACTCCAAGGAACGGATCATGTGATAACTATATTTACATACTATATATTCTCTCCTAAGGAAATGCTTTAAAGCAGATCTCTACCCCGAAACACAATGCTCCCGCCCCTCCCTCTGCCACATTTGAATATTTTTTTTTAAGTGCTTCCCTATTTTCTTGGTTCTGCAGGGCAGGACATCCTCCTCTCTTGAGTAGATGAAAATGACTTTGGGCTTCGGGAATCGGCAGAGATCTGCACATTTTCATGCGCAAGCATGGAGAAGTGAAGGAGTTCCAGGCAGAGCCCTTTAAGCATTTACAGGTCTATCAAAAACGCCAGCACTTGTGGCGGAGGGCAGAGTCACAATCAAGGGGACTGAAGTTTCTCTTCACATACATCCTTGGTAAAGTGGACACTGTTTCAGGAAACATGCTGGATGAATAATTAGATGTGCACAACCATTTCAGCTATGTGGCTTTAACCACTTGCTTACTGGGCACTTAAACCCCCTTCCTATCCAGACCAATTTTCAGCTTTCAGCGCTGACGCACTTTGAATGACAATTGCGCGGTCATACAACACTGTACCCAAATGAAATTTTTATCACTTTTTTCCCACAGGTGGTATTTGATCACCTTTGCGGTTTTTATTTTTTGTTAAAAAAAAATGTAAAAAGACCGAATTTAAAAAAAAAAAAAAATTTTTTTTATATTTTGTTATTAAATTTTAAAAAAGGGTAATTTTTCTCCTTCATTGATGTACGCTGATGAGGCGGCACTGATGGGCACCGATAGGTGGCAGTGATGGGCACTGATGGGTGGCAGTGATGGGCACTGATGGGTGGCAGTGATGGGCACTGATCTGTTACACGGATAGGCAGCACTGCTAGGTGGCACTGATTGGCACCACTGGTGGGCATTGATAGGTGGCACTTGGGGGCATTGATAAGTGGCACTTGTAGGCATTGATAGGTGGCACTGGTGGGCACTGTCAGGTGGCACTGGCAGGGGGTACTACTGGCACATATGAGGCATTATTGCCTTTTCCTCTTCGGGACTGATGTCCCTGGCTGATGAGCCAGTGATCGTTTTTTTTTTCTCCTAGCGCGAGGAGAAAAAAAACAAACGATCACAGAGCTTTTGTTTTGATCATGTGATCAGCTGTCATTGGCTGACAGCTGATCACATGGTAAGGGCCCGGGACCGGCCCCTTACTCGGATCGGTGATCACCCGAGTCTCAGTGACTCGGTGATCACAGCGCGCCCTGCAGGGTGCGTGCACCGGGGAGGCCGTCATATGACGGCCTCCCGGGAATTCAGGTCCGCGCTGTAGCCGTCATTAGGCTATAGCGCAGATGTCAACTGGTTAAAGAAAACAATTGGACAAATGTCCCCTATCATCAGTATGTGCATTGATGTGTGCATATTAACAGTCTTGTTTTCAAGATGATGTGATATACTGGCCATAGATGGATTGAAATTTGGTGGGTTCAGCAGAGACTGGCCGAATTTCAATCTATGTGTGGCCACTAGGGATGCACCGATACCATTTTTTCACAATGAGTACAAGTACCGATACTTTTATTTTAGTACTCGCGTATCAATTACTGATACCTACCGCAACTGTTTTGTTTTAACTTCAACTGTCAGCAATGGTACAAAGCATTGAAAAGATTTTTTTTTTAATTGAGTGCTTTTTCAATGTGAAATGTGTAAATACCGGTATATGTAAATATATTTGTGTAAAAATATTCACTAACAAAGCAAACAAAAAAAAAATTTTTAATTGTTTATCGTTTATAAAATAGACGTGAACAAAAGAAAAAAAAGCAGGAAAATAATAATTAAATGGAGGAGAATAGGGAATTAATTAAGGCTGATTAGAGTAAATTGAGGGTTATTAAGGGGGTTAAACGAGGAACATTTGTTCATCCTTTTGATCTGCAAATGAAGAAACAGAAATATAAAAAAAAAGTAACAATGTTTCTTTTTATTTTCGTGTTTCAGGGCTGAGCAATGTTGGTAATAAACATTGCCAGTGTTCTGCCGAAAAAGTTCCCCTTGGCGGATAATGACCCCCCCCCTGTAGTGTGCAGGCGCAGCGCTTGCGCAGTAGGAACAACAAGGGAGCCGCCGAAAAGAGCCGAAGCTGAACACTTGAGTCAGCTGTACACGGCGCCTACGTGCCAAGACTATAGTAATAAAATCACTTTGTAACAGGCCCCTCACGGGCTCGCTATGCTTCGGGCACGGCTTCGTTGCGCTCGGCATTTTAATGTTCTAATTCTATGTCCACTTGGATGGTGGTGCTTTAACGTGGACTTAGGTTAGAATGTAGTGCACAGGCGCCGTATAGAGCTAACGATCAGCTGTTCTTCTTCGGCTCTTTTCGGCGGCTCCCTTGTTGTTCCTACTGCGCAAGCGCTGCGCCTGTGCACTACAGGGGGGTCCTTATCCTCCGGGGGAATTTTCTCGGCAAGACACCGGCTACTTTCTTTTTTTTTTTTTTGACAGCTCCAATTACCGGACTTCTTTAACACTGGGGAGACCCACTGACAGCTCAAAGAGCCGAGCCTGAAAGTATCGGTTTCAGGTATCGCTTGATTTGCACGAGTACAGATACTCGTGCAAATACTCGATATCGGCACCTAGTGGCCACTGTAGTTGTCAAGCTACCGATCGGCTTTTGTTCATCTGCCCTGTCCTAAAAAAAAGCTGCTTGACTAGCAGCTGCAACCAATGGCGCTGAGCTGTGTATTCTGACAGTGGAGGAGTCGTTCCCCCCCCCCCCCCCCCCCCCCTGTCAGAATACAATAGTGCAATTGGGAGGATTCCTCCATCCACAGGGGAATCCCCATGATAATACTGGTGTAATATAATATATATATATATATATATATATATATATATATATATATATATATATATACTGTATGTATTTTTTTTTTACATTACTTTGTTGTGAGTTAGTCACCAAACTTAAATATTCCTGTTGATTACATGATTGCCTCAAAAAGTTATTCATTTTGGTATATAGTGTGACCTTCGTATATTCCCATATAATTATTATGCTGTATATATTTTTTTGTCGGGTACCCCTTCCTTATATGTATAAAATAAAAAATATATATACTGCATGCTAGGTCCAATTTAAATTCTTTTTTATTTCAACACTAACCTGCCATTTATGTTTACCGGCCATATGATAACATTAAACAGGATGGCAGCAGCCTCCATACCCCTAAGCCTCCTCTTGTTCACCTCCGTTTGAACGGTTAAAGTTCACTTTCGGGTGTACTGCTCCTGTGCAGAGTCCAGGGAGAAATTATTAACTCTTTCCTGATAGCACTGTTCTGTTTGATCAGCCTCTGCATGCTACAGAGCCATGACCGGGGAAAGCCTGAGCTCTACATTTACCACTTATCTGTCATTTTTTGGAGGATGCCATATAAAACATATCACATTCCACACATAATATAAAGAGGCAGCACCACTTCCATAGCATTTACATGCTTTGTATGGCATAAAACAAGGCAAATCAAAAACCTTCATAACTCAGTGACCACATACTTGCAGCAAGTGTAGGAAATGTGTATGGAAATATAATCATCCATATACAGGAATCAGCAATTGCTCTATGTGTGTTATGATAGTTTCCAGTAACAGTCTGCGATGCCACACTTTGTTGGCTCTTAATGCGGATCCTCCCACGCCTAGTTTGACTTTTATTTTGCAGGGAATTACAACAGATTGAAAGTAAACTTCAGGTAGCATTATTATGAAAATTGTTTCTATTGCTAGGTCCACTTTAAAATTTGTTTTTAAGCAATGGACCAGTGAGGGCGATTCTTTAGAGGGCCACTGGTCCCAAAGTGCAAGATGCCAAATTTAGAGCTTACTCTTTAGCTTTAGTTAGTGATACTCTCTTCAGCAATGTTTCTCAACCTTTTTTCAATCAAGGCACCCTTTAAAATTGTGCACATCTCGAGGCACCCCATTCTAAAATGATGGAAAAACTAAAACAATGGACTAAACATAACCCAGCAACATCCACACTCGTAGGACACCCAACGTTAGTGATTTATTCTTCTAAAGCTGTATCATTTTTGGTTAATGTCTTCTATCTATCTGTACACTCTACACTATCTGACATTGCTGTATCATGTTTGGGAAATGTCTTCTGCTGCCATATCTTTAAACTTCTATATTTAATGCTAGCTCTATAACACACACTGCAATAGCAACCTTACTGGTGATTGATTCTCGACCCCATTTGGCTTGAGTGATCAAGAGAGGTAATTAGCTTAACAACCCGAGCCTGTGTCTGTAGCTGGTCTGGTACTGGCCATCTCCTCTCCCATATTCAGGTGCCTCAAATCAGACCCTATAATGACCAATTGAGAACTGCATGCCTGTTTAGTCTCCCTATAAATTTAAAGAAGCCTATGGGGTGGCATAGACAGGGGCAAGGCTCTGCGCAGACACCATGGCTCTTTTCTGGAGTGGCTTTGTCATGAGTGATACGCAGTTTCACCGCCGCAGTTTTAAGAAAGCAGAATAACTAAAGCTGGATGAAGATACAAGAACACTACTCCACTCTGAAAGACGACAAGCAAACCAGCATTTGACATTTATTTTATATGAAGTCAGATTCCCACTCTCTATCCAATAACATGCTCCTTCTTCTCTTCCTTCTCACATCAGTGTCTTCTCTCAAATTATCCTTACTCTACCCCTCCTCTCTACCCTGCAGCATGTACATATCACCCTCACTCCTACCCTCTCCCTACTACAGTACCTGACCGCGAGATTGTGTTTCCAGCGCGATACCATCGCGCTGGTTCTCGGCGACAGGGTACTGTGAACGTCGCGCTGGCTCGCTCATCGGGAAAGGAAAACGTTGTTTTCCTCCCGCGATGAGTGACAGGCAACGCTGACAGCTGTCTAGTATGAATCCTGAGGCGGGAACACCGCGCCAAATTTTAAATGAAAAAAACCGGCGTGGGTTCCCCCCCTCGGAGGCATACCAGGCCCTTAGGTCTGGCATGGATTGTAAGGGGAACCCCCTATGCCGAAAAATCGGCGTGGGGGTCCCCCCCAAATCCATACCAGACCCTTATCCGAGCACGCAGCCCGGCCGGCCAGGAAAGGGGGTGGGGACGAGCGAGCGCCCCCCCCCCCCCCGAGCCGTACCAGGCCGCATGCCCTCAACATGGGGGGGTGGGTGCCTTGGGGGAGGGGGGTGCCCTGCGGCCCCCCCACCCCAAAGCACCTTGTCCCCATGTTGATGAGGACAAGGGCCTCTTCCCGACAACCCTGGCCGTTGGTTGTCGGGGTCTGCGGGCGGGGGGCTTATCGGAATCTGGGAGCCCCCCCTTAATAAGGGGGCCCCCAGATCCCGGCCCCCCACCCTGTGTGAATGAGTTTGGGGTACATGGTACCCCTACCCATTCACCTAGGCAAAAGTGTCAATATAAAAAAAACACACTACACAGGTTTTAAGAGTAATTTATTAGTCAGCTCCGGGGTCTTCTTCCGACTTCGGGGGGTCTCCTTCCGACTTCTCCCGGTGTTCGGCCTCTTCTCCCGGGCCCCGCCGCTATCTTCTTCCAGCTCTATTGCCAGCGAGGGGCCCGGTCTGCTGCCGCTGTCTTGCCGCCGCTGTCTCTCCGCTTCTTCTCTTCTTTTCTTCTTCCCCGATGTTGACACGACGCTCTCTCCGGCTGGAATGCTGTTTGCGAGCTGCGGAGCCATTTATATAGGCGGTAACCCCGCCCCCTTACGACGTCATGGTCCCAGCATGCGCAGGGACTCTGGCGTCATAAGGGGGCGTGGCCCCAGAGTCCCTGCGCATGCTGGGACCATGACGTCGTAAGGGGGCGGGGTTACCGCCTATATAAATGGCTCCGCAGCTCGCACACAGCATTCCAGCCGGAGAGAGCGTCGTGTCAACATCGGGGAAGAAGAAAAGAAGAGAAGAAGCGGAGAGACAGCGGCGGCGAGACAGCGGCGGCGAGACAGCGGCGACAAGACAGCGGCAGCAGACCGGGCCCCTCGCTGGCAATAGAGCTGGAAGAAGATAGCGGCGGGGCCCGGGAGAAGAGGCCGAACACCGGGAGAAGTCGGAAGGAGACCCCCCGAAGTCGGAAGAAGACCCCGGAGCTGACTAATAAATTACTCTTAAAACCTGTGTAGTGTGTTTTTTTTATATTGACACTTTTGCCTAGGTGAATGGGTAGGGGTACCATGTACCCCATACTCAATCACACAGGGTGGGGGGCCGGGATCTGGGGGCCCCCTTATTAAGGGGGGGCTCCCGGATTCCGATAAGCCCCCCGCCCGCAGACCCCGACAACCAACGGCCAGGGTTGTCGGGAAGAGGCCCTTGTCCTCATCAACATGGGGACAAGGTGCTTTGGGGTGGGGGGGCCGCAGGGCGCCCCCCTCCCCCAAGGCACCCACCCCCCCATGTTGAGGGCATGCGGCCTGGTACGGCTCAGGAGGGGGGGGGCGCTCGCTCGTCCCCACCCCCTTTCCTGTCCGGCCGGGCTGCGTGCTCGGATAAGGGTCTGGTATGGATTTGGGGGGGACCCCCACGCCGATTTTTCGGCATAGGGGGTTCCCCTTACAATCCATGCCAGACCTAAGGGCCTGGTATGCCTCCGAGGGGGGAACCCACGCCGGTTTTTTCATTTAAAATTTGGCGCGGTGTTCCCGCCTCAGGATTCATACTAGACAGCTGTCAGCGCTGCCTGTCACTCATCGCGGGAGGAAAACAACGTTTTCCTTTCCCGATGACTGAGCCATCTCGGCGCTGGCTCCTGCAACGGGACTCGTAGGTGTCAAATCTCGCCGAGAAGTGCGGCGAGATTGACACAATATCACGGTCACCTACTGTATGGCACCCATCACCTCCTGCATTTGCTGCACCCACATGCTGACATAAACTCCAGGGCCATTAGACATGTGCGCTCGTGCACATCCCACTCCCATTTTGCCTTCCTCACACTCCTCCTCCTCCTAGTCTCAGGTGACATTTCTCCTAATCCTGGTCTGCCATTTTCCAACTGCAAGCCACATATCTAATACCCCTCCTCCTCTGGCAACCACTGCAATACACTCAGTTTAATTTCTATTCCCCTGCTTCCTCAAACAGCACACCAATCGCAGGCGTCCTTTGGACGCCTGCTCCATCTGTAACAAACTAATACCTGTACATGACCTCTTCATCTCTCATGGCTTTAACATACTCGCCATAACCAAAACCTGGCTTCAAAATTTTGACTAGCTTCTCCTGCTGCCCTCTCCCATGGAGGTCTCCACTGGACTCGCTCCCCCAGACCAAACAGACAGAACGGAGGTGGAGTTGGATTCCTTATATCCCCACAAAGCACCTTCCAAGTCCTTCTTTCCTATCCCTCCCTCTCTATCCCTCTCTTCTTTTGAGATGCACTGTATTCATCTGTTTTTTTTTCCTATTTCTCTGAGGATTGCAGCAATTTATTGGCCTCCTGGACCAGTATCGCAATTTCTTGATGACTTTGCTGCCTGGCTACCCTAGTTTCTCTCCTCTGAAATACCCACTATCATTCTTGGTGACTTCAACATTCCTGTCAATGTTAACAGCCCAACTACAGCTCAACTTTACCTCATCTTTTGACCTAACCCAATTGGACACATACTTCCACTCACTCCAATGGTAATACCCTTGACCTTGTATTCTCCCATCTGTGAAATCCTGGCAACCTCACCAACACCCCCTTTCCTCTCTCTGATTACAACCTCATCAGTTTCACTGTATCCTTGCCTCCAACCACCCATCCCTCCAAACAGCAAACAATTACTTGTAGGAACCTTCGCAATTTTAACCCTTCTCTTCTCTATTCTGCTACTGACCACCTATATGACATAATCTCTCCCCTGTCCTGACCTGGCCACCTCTGTCTACAACAGTTCACGCTCATCATCACTAGATGCACTTGCTCCTCTAACCACATGCAGAATCAGGCCCCGACCGTTACAACCCTGGCAAACTGACAACACTAGAGATCTCAAGAGACATTGCCGTTCTCTTGAACGACTGTGGCGTAAAACCAAATGCCTGCAAGACTTCACCCTATATAAATCTGCCCTTCTAAAATACAATTCCTGCATCCATGCTGCCAAACAAGCCTACTTTGTCTCTCTTTTTAATACCTTGTCATCCAGTCCCCGTCAGCTCTTGTCAACCTTTAACCTCTGCTTCGTTCCCCACCCCCTCTACCCACTAACTCACTCACTGCCCAAGAGATTGCCAATCACTTCACAGTCAAGATTGATGCAATTCGTGAGGACACCTCCACTGTGCGTACATCTTCCCCACCCAACATACCTTGCCTAACAGCACATTCAACACTCTCCTCTTTTGAATTGGCTACTACTGAAGAGGTTACAAAACTTTTCTCACATGCCCACCTTACCAATTTTCCCTTGGATCCTGTTCCCTCACAACTACTACGGTCACCCTCTTCTTTTATCCTATGATAAGTCACTCACATTTTCAATCTCTCCCTCTCTAGTGGCACTTTCCCCTCCCCTCTAAAACATGAGCAGATCACTCCCATACTTAAAAAGCCCTCACTGGACCCCACCAACCTGAACAACTTAAGACCTATCTCATTGCTCCCATTCACCTCTAAATTTCTAGAACGCTTCGTCTACAACCGTCTTAGCTCTTGCCTCAGTGAAAATAACCTTCTTGATCCCCTACAGTCTGGCTTTCGCTTGCAGCACTTCACGGAAACTGCCTTACTAAAAGTCACTAAGGATTTACTAACTGCTAAAACCAACAGCCAGTACTCTATACTCCTACTACTTGACCTCTTTGCGGCCTTTGATACTGTGGACCACCCACTCCTTCTCAAAAAACTCCATTCCCTTGGCCTCCAAGATTATGCTCTATCCTGGTTCTCTGCCTATCTATCATAGCACTCCTTCAGTATTACCTACAACTCTGTCTCCTCCCCTCCATTGCCCCTTTCTGTGGGGGTCCCCCAAGGCTCTATTCTTGGACCCCTTCTCTTCTCTATCTACATTTCCTCCCTTGGTCACTTAATAACTACTCACGGCTTTCAATACCACTTATACGCCATTGACACCCAAATCTATCTGTCTGCTCCTCACCTCACTCCTTCAGTCTCCTCTCGCATTACTAATGTACTAACTGACATATCACCATGGATGTCGCACCACTTCCTTAAATTAAATCTCTCTAAAACTGAGCTAATAATATTCCCTGCTCGTGCCCCCCTCCCTGACTTTTCCATCAAAATCAACAATGCAACCATCAGTCACTCCCCTCACGCCAGGGTACTAGGTGTAATCCTAGACTCTGACTTGTCATTTCAGCCTCAAGTCCAATCGTTGTCAAAAGTTTGTAGAATTCACCTCCGTAACATCTTTAAAATTCACCCCTTTTTAACAAATGAAACCACCAAGCTCCTCATTCACTCCCTTGTTATCTCTTGCCCTGACTATTGCAACTCCCTTCTCATTAGCCTGCCTCTTCATAGGCTATCCCCTCTTCAGTCTATTATGAATGCTGCTGCCAGACTTGACTTATCCACCTTACCAACTTCTCAGTGTCTGCCAACCCTCTCCTCCAATCCCTACACTGGCTCCCAATCACCCAGCAAATTAAATTCAAAATACTAACCACAACATACAAAACCATTCACAACTCTGCCCCAAGCTACATCACCAACCTTGTCTCTAAATATCACCCAAACTGTCTTCTCCACGCTTCTCAAGACCTCCTACTCTCAAGCGCTCTCTCATCTCCTCCTCCCATGCTCACATCCAGGATTTCTCCAGAGCCTCTCCCATCCTCTGGAACTCGCTACTTCAACCTGTCCGGCTATCCCCTACTCCTGCTACCTTCAGGCAATCCTTGAAAACTCATCTCTTCAGGGAAGCTTATCACATCTCCAACTAATCTATTACCACTTCCATCAGCTCATTCCCCACAGTGACAACCTTTTGTACCACCTGCCCCACCTATTAGATTGTAAGCTCTTCTGAGCAGGGCCCTCTTAATCCTCTTGTATTTTATTGTATCATAACTGTATTGTCTCCCTTTTATATTGTAAAGCACTGCATAAACTGTTGGCACTATATAAATCCTGTATAATAATAATAATAATAATAATAATAATAAAGCAAATACACCTTTGCACACTGATACTGACCATTATTCCAACATTTCCCTTCTCACTCAGTTTCTTGCCCTCACTAAGCTAATGTGACCCCAGTACTGGCAGAGAGGGGCAAACAAGGATGCTGTGCAGTAGGGGGTCAACCAATATAGTTTTTTCAGGGCCGATACTGATTTTCGGCCACCTCTCAGGCTGATAGCCTATTACAGGTGCCGTCACTTGCCACTCTCACCTGTCACCCATATGCAGCTTGTCACTACTTCTGGCAGCCTCTCCTCTGTGTCTGAGCAGGTAAACTTCCACATGCGGGCGGTGAGAGATGACATAACTGCCGTTCTGCTTGCCTGTGGCTGCAGCTCTGTCAAGAGCAGTCTTCGCAGCCCTGTCAAGTGCAGTCTTTGCAGCCCTGCTGTAGGGGAGGGAACAGCAGGGATGCGAGGCGGGCAGTGAGAGATGATGTCATCTCTCTGCTGCCCGCCGCACTGCTGACAGAAATTGGCAGAGACTGCAGTGAGCGCCGCGCGGGGACAGGTAGAGGAGGTCTGACCAATATCGGTAATATCGGTAAGTTTCTGACAGATTATTTTAAAAATGTGAATATCGGCCCCCAATAATCAGCCACCCTGAAAATTAGTCGACCCCCACTGTGCAGGCACCTGACGTCTTCCTTATCAAACGATGACATCATTGGTTGATAGGACGCCGGTGCCTAGAAGGTTGCAATGGTGCAACAATGAAAACCCGTGGCTTTGTATAACTAAAAAGGCAGGCTTAATCCCCCTGCTGGCTTGTATACAATTTTTGGGCAATTTTTAGGCATTTTGCCAAGGCACCCTGGTTGAAAAAGGTTGCTCTATATCTACAGTGTAGATAAGTGACTTTGGAGTTCTCTGGAAAGCACTGTGTAATATTTTAGTTCTATACAAATAAGAACTGTAAATTTACTGGTAACAGATTGTTCCATGCTTCTAGCCTGTTGGACTGCAGAGCATGCTGAGATGTGAACATGACGCCGTGCCCTGGCATGAAATTAATGATTCTCAAGCTACCTACATTTTCAAAGCTTGTATTGAACTGTCGTACAGCAAGCGGCAGGTTGCCTTAGGGGCCTAAAGTGAAGATAAGCACACTACAATAACACAAGAAGAGTTGCAATGTGATTCGACCTTTGTTTTCAGCAGCAGAGGGTTTTACTGGCAAGCATGTAAAGCCATGGTACTGTAAAGGAATACTATTGTATCTCTGTATGTAAAGCCTATAAACCTGCAAGTGTTAGCTATTGCTATGCATGCAGTAATCCCAAACCGGTAAACTAGAAATAGAGTGCCTTCAAGACGGCTAACAGCTCAGAACGATGCCTCCTATCACTGTGATTTGCAGAAATAAGCCAACGTGTAATTACAACAGTTCCTTCCTGTTAGTAAAAGACAGTCATTCAGACAATCTATATGTTGCTTAACCCTAGTTCAGTTTTCAGAAGATAAAGTGGCTGGTAGACTTTAACCTCCACATATAAAACTAACGCTAGTAATGTACTGTAAATGTTTTTATAGCGGGCCATCCAGACCGCCAAACATTTATATAACTCCAGCGTCCCAAGTTCCATTTGTATCTAAACTAACCCTATAACATAACTCCATCTCAGAAGAAAACAACCCTTTTAGCAAAAACCCCACATTTATAGGCTCCTCCAGCTAGAACAATTATAGACATGTGGGAGAATGTTAAAAAGTTCAAACCCTTGCATTCAGATTTTTCATCATCCACATATGATTTAAAAGCAGATCTCAATCACAAACAAAAACAGCTCTGCTCCTATGATCCAAGAGTAGCTTTCATTACTATGTGTAAGTCATAACATTGGAATGGTCGGAGTTGGCACACACACAGTATGACTCCAATCATTTTCAAGCAGAGCGCCACAGACCAAAACATTACTCTGAGCTGCAACTTGAAAAAGTTAATTTTTTTCCAAGCTAACAATGTGCATAGACCGATGCCTACAGTAAGCTTAGTTACTCACACCAGCCAATCAACAATTCATTTCATTGACCAAATTAGTCTATTCTGAAAGGTGACATGACAGGAGAAAACTACATTGGCTGCTATGAGTTGCTTACACTTTGCACACCTTTTTTTGCTTTTAATACTGTCTTATAAAAGAGCGGCGTACATTTAAAAAGTCACCTTAATTTAAAATACTAACAATAGTTACAGGTACATACACTATATTGTGAAAAGTATTGGGACACTTGCCTTTACACAACATGAACTTTAATGGAATCCCAATCTTAGTCCGTAGGGTTCAATGATGAGTTGGCCCACACTTTGCAGCTATAACAACTTCAACTCTTCTGGAACCGCTATCCACAAGGTTTAGGAGTGTGTCTAAGGGAATGTTTGACCATTCTTCCAGAAGTGCATTTGTGAGGTCAGGCACTGATGTTGGACAAGAAGGCCTGGCTTGCAGTTTCCACTCTTATGCCCCTAACACATGGTTGGATTTTCCAATGGAAAATGTTCGATGGGAGTTTGTTGTCGGAAATTCCGACCGTGTGTAGGCTCCATCGGACATTTTCCATCGGAATTTCCGTCACGCAAAATTTGAGATCTGGATCTCAAATTTTCCGACAACAAAATCCTTTTTCATAAATTCTGATCGTGTGTACACAATTCCGACACACAAAGTTCCACACATGCTCGGAATCAAGCAGAAGAGCCGCACTGGCTATTGAACTTCATTTTTCTTGGCTCGTCATACGTGTTGTACGTCACCGCATTCTTGACGTTCAGAATTTCCGACAAGATTTGTGTGACCATGTGTATGCAAGACAAGTTTGAGCCAAAATCCATCGGAAAAAATCCATGGATTTTGTTGTCGGAATGTATGATCATGTGTACGGGGCATAATTCATCCCAAAGGTGTTGAGATCAGGTCTCTGTGCAGGCCAGTCAAGTTCCTCCACCCCAAACTCACTCATCCATGTCTTTACGGATCTTGCTTTGTGCACTGGTCCAAATCATTTGATGAAGGGGGGGGGGGTTATGGTGTGAGTTTGTTCTTCAAGGGTTGGGCTTGGCCTCTTAAAGCCAGTGAAGGGAACTCTTAAAGTGTCAGCATATCAAGACATTTTGGACAACTTCATGCTCCCAACTTTGTGGGAACAGTTTGGAGATGGCCCCTTCCTGTTCCAACATGACTGCGCACAAAGCAAAGTCCAAAAAGACATGGATGAGCGAGTTTGGGATTGAGAAACTTGACTGGCCTGCACAGAGTCCTGAACTCAACCCAGTAGAACACCTTTGGGATGAAGTAGAGCGGAGACTGTGAGCCAGGCCTTCTTGTCCAACATCAGTGCCTAACCTCACAAATGCGCTTCTGGAAGAATGGTCAAACATTCCCACAGACACACTCCTAAACCTTGTGGACAGCCTTCCCAGATGAGTTGAAGCTGTTATAGCTGCAAAGGGTGGGCCAACTCAATATTGCACCCTACGGACTAAGACTGGGATGCCATTAAAGTTCAAGTGTGTGTAAAGGCAGGTGTCACAATACTTTTGACAATATAGTGTATGTCTACATCTCTTAACCTGCAAAAGAAAACTAGATTTCCTAGCACAAACATGACAGCACAGTCTTGGGTAAGCTCTGCCTCCCCATCCCATGGGCAATCAGTAAAAATAAATAAGGATAGGGCCTCCCACTTTTCATTCATACCAGATATATGGATCATTTTGCATTTCTTACCTTACACAAAGTCCCCACAGGTTTCCTCTCTGTTGGATGACCAGTTCCCTGAAGTCACTTTCTTTAACTAGTTGTTCGACTGACACCCCACTAACATCGCATACAATGCAGGCCTGGGGGTCCTGTACTGTAAATGATGACATTGAGCGTCCATCCACATTCTGAACCAGGAGAGGAAAAGGCCGATCCGTCAGCTGCTACAGGATGAGGTGTAAGGCAAGTATTTATCTTGATTACAACCTCCTAGACTAAATAAGCATTATAGCGTGTGTGTTTTTGGGAGGATGCATTGTTCATTTTTTGAAGTTTCTCTATGTATATGAAGCGAGAACAACTGACCTTCAAATAAAATGCTGGCTGCCTGGCTGTCATGTTGGACTGGCCCTCTGACTTACTAAACAAGAACAAGTATTCAGAATAGGACTTCTGACTTTCCTTATCTAATTACTCATTCTGGGTCAGTGACACGTACTGAAACCAAAGGGTCAGCATAACAGCCAGGCAACTGGCATATTTATAAAGAGATCAATAATGGCAGCCTCCATGCTCTTCTCTGGAACTGAATACTTTAAGGAGCAGCAGGTTTAGAATTATCAGCAGGATTCCTTGCTTGGACTACTGCAAAAGCAATGAGCTGTGTGCTGAAGAATATTGCTCACTTATATTCCATTTTTTAAATGTTCTGATAAGATCCTGAAATATTTGCATAGTCCATAATCCAAGAATGTCATTAAATCTTTTATATGTGTTGTCTTGAACTTGATGTCCTCTATACCAGTGGCCATCAACCCTGTCCTCAGGGCCCACTAACAGGCCAGGTTTGCAAGATAACTGAAATACATCACAGATGATATCATTTGCTGCTCAGTGATTGCAGTATTCTAGTCTGCATCTCCCCACGGTAATAAATAAAACCTGGCCTGTTAGTGGGCACTGAGGACAGGGTTGATGGCAACTGCTCTATACCCCTTAAAAAAAACAAAAAAAACAAAAAAAAAAACACCTGTACTGATAGAAATATGGAGACTGCCATTGCCGATCTTTTTCTAAAAATGCAAACTGCTTGGCTGCCTCTGTATTTAATACTTTCCGACTCACTGAATAGTAATGAACGCAGAGCCGGCAAAGTCGGGGAGATGGCAGAAATCCCGACCTGCATACTTGTCATTGTGACAAAAGAATGGTTTAGCACAATGACCAGACAACTAGTCTTTTCAGAAGGAGAGGTAAATAAACACTGGTAGTTCAACTGTTATCTTGCAGAATTTTTTTAATGTCAATCCATTGTAAAATACATATCAAGACTTGTATTGCTAGTCTCCTTGTGGAAATACTAATCGCCTGGCTATTATGCTACTCAGTGGCTTCAGTACTTCCAGGGGTATTGATCTCCAAGGTCCCTCACAGCTCCCACTGGCTTCTCCCGATGACCTCCATGTCACTACTGTCTCAAATGATGTGAAGGTCGATGCAAAGAACCAGCGAGAACTGTGGGAGACTCAGGAGATGGACACTCTTGAAGCTGTTGGTTTGCTAGTGAACTTTGGGAGACCATATCTTTCGGTGGGAGCAAAGGAAAAGTGATTAAGTACCTCTCTTCTTTACAGGTACATGCTTGCTTGATACAGGTCGCTTTAAATAAGGGTCTGCATCAGACATCCACTAGGTGGCGTGTGTTGTATTTAAACTTTGCTTTTGGATGTTTCACTCTACAGTACAGCAAGCCATCTTCTCAAATGTACATTTATGAAATGCAGATGAAATATCTTTAGGGCTCGGAACACTCCTTGATGATGGGAAATTGTCTTGGGTGCACAGACACTCCAGCTTGCATATAGAAAACATGAAGTAACTGATCTAGTGTGACCGCCTACATTCCAGACTAGACACATGCATTCCATTAACAGCCCTAGAGAAGCAAACTCAGGTGACTAACAATGTATGGAGCATTTTACCTTTTTTCATCTGGCTCTGACAAGCAGTCCAGCCCGCTAAGATTCTGGTCCATTCAACGTAATTCCATCCAGAACCAATCAGAAGAGACCAAGGCGGGCTCCGCCCCCAGCTGCCCGATGTTCATGGGACACGGCCGTGTTCACATGGAGGCAGGTTCTACGCTGTCCCCAGACAGACCATTCCCTCTTCAGTCAGAGGGGGGCATAGAGATAGGGCCTCGTTTTCCTATGGGGTCCCCTGAAAGAAAAAAGCAGAAAAAAAAAAAAAAGAAGACAATGACTATTTCCATGCATCAACCTGAGATATGAAATATAACTATGAACACATACAGAACAAAAGCAATTTATAATGTATAGATTATGTTTATAATCACTTAATTTTCTATGCTGGATTAGTGGAAGGCTCAGCAAATTTGGGTGCTGGACCTTATAGCAATTATATCACAAATGTGCTGGTTTTGTCCAAACTTTGTCCAGGTGACCCCAATGAAGGTCTCACATCAGAGGTCTACGAATGTCAGAAAGTAAGTCCTATGTTTCTGACCTGAAAGTGGTGTCTGAGCCGATCATGATGCAGATGAAATATAAAAAGAAGCTCTAGAATCAACTCCAAAGTAACACAACGACTTATAGAAGAAGAGAAGTGCTGCCTTCAGTCACTACTGATCCCGATTACAGGTGAGGAGATTTCAGGGAACGCTTCCTGAATACAAATTACTCTCTACAAAAGGATATTGGGTACTGCAATTTTTACATGTCAGGCTTGTAAAATGTATGAGGCCTGGCTAAATTCTTCCTACTCATCTCAATTCACTCCTATGGGCTTAACATATTGACCAGACAACCAGCCTTTCCTGGTAATCAGATACTGTTCACCAGTAGGTGTACTGGTGCAGTAAAGGTTTGGCTATTGCTTTGAACATGCGGGGACGGGAATTCACTTACAGGCCTGTCATGTAAAAATGACGGTACTTCATAAATTCCTTCTACTTTAATCTCCACTGAGAAGAAGCAATTAAGGGGAAATATGATAACCTTGAAAAAAATGCATAAAATGGTTCACTAAGTAAACTTGTTTTACGTAGAAGTATAACTAAAGGCTAAACTTTTTTCTTTAGTTTTGGATAGAGTGGAGAGGGATTAGAACACCTGTCCAGTTTTCACTGCTGTCTGTGCAACTGTTAGGGAGATTCATCCTCTCTATTTGACCTATTTATCATCACCACCAAGAGTGAAATAAAATTGAATGCCACCAGAACAGGAGAAGAGGGGAAATCTTCTAATGAAAGCACTCGTTCTGGTGACCCAGGTGACAACCAGGAATCCCCTCACTTTGGAGGGATTTCTGCAATTTGCCAGAGATGGTTTAAAAAAAATTGACAGAGGTTAGAACCCTCCCTTACTCTATATAATAATAATAACATATTTAAAAAAAAAAGAGTAAAGCACTGTACACATGATCAGAATATCGTACAAAAAATACTGCTTTCGGTGCAATCGTACGATAATCTGATTGTTAGTACACAGCTGTCGTCCGAAATTTTCCGAAGGGACAAACACGAAAATGTTTCTTGTATAATACCAGATTGTACGATTTTTGTTTAATCGGTACAGTTTTTGTCCGAAAATACAATACAAATACATTACTTACTAAATTTTTATTCAAGAATTTTCGTACTTTAGTAACCTATTCGTTTTTCGATATGGAGACTAGCATCCAAAAAAAATATATAAATAAAGAAAAAGGACGATCATTCGTAAGATAATCTCATCATGTGAGACTTAAGTCATGTGAAGCCTTATTATATAAGCCTATGCCACACCTAAATAACATCAGAGAAAGCTGGTGGGGTTTGAGTTTCTGTCAGACACTGGTGAAAGCCTGAAGACGTCCCATCAATACATTTTGCAGATGTCAAACAAAGGCTTATGGAGAACATGAAACATGAAAAGTTAACCTTCATACCCACTGATACTCATGCAAAATATTTGAAGGTTTGAGACCCATGGCTGGTCTACAATGAGGACTTACGCCTAGATTGGCCCCTCCTCTCACTGTGATTGATCGCTCCCCTTCCTCCCCTCAGTACTACCCTGAATTATTCTCTACTGTCTTCTCCTTTCTCTTTTGTCTTTTACTCTTAATACTTCTCTCCTTTACCCCCACGTCATTATCACACCAACAAACTACCCGTTCACAGATGCCCTCATACCATTCACAAGGTGACATTTATTGGTCTTATGGAATAGGAACTCCCTGTGTGACTGAACACCCTACACTCAAGCTTTATATACTGTATGTACCTTCATAAATCCTCCAAAACAAGAAACCTTGCATTGTTATATGGTTAATGGAAGCTTTATTTTGGCTGGGTTCACACCTATGGGAAATTAGATGCTGGTTTCCCCGCATCCAATTTGCATAGCAGGAGATTGTGACCAGCACTCTATGGAGCCGGCTCACACATCTCCGCAGCAGGTCAGATGCAGGAAAAACGTGTGCCTTTTTTGGTCCAATTCAGGTCCGAATTTAGCCCAAAATTTGGGCTGAAATCGGACCGGAAACGGTGAACCAGCACACACTGGACTCCTGCTGTGCGACCCATGTGGCTCATATGTGAACCAAGCCTCCATGCCCTCTTTTGTTGTAATCTTTGTACATCAGTGCTTTGCATGGTAGTTCGCTGCACCTTGCTTACAAAACTCAATAAAACTTATTCTGACAAACAAAAAAACAAAAAAAACAAGAGCAGTGAAAATGTGTTCTTCTACAGCAGTGGTTCTCAACCTCAGTCCTCAAGTACCCCCAACAGGCCATGTTTTCAGGTTTTCCTTTATCTTGCACATGTGCTTTAAATCAGAGTCAATGGCTTGGTATTTTGGACAGCTATTTTATCTAAGAGAAATTCCCAAAACAGAGTAGAGTGCAAAAAATAGAGATGGATGTGTTTCTGGTTATTGATCCTATGCTATATCATATAATAGAATGTGTAAGCTCCAATTTCTTATGGTAACTGGAGGATTCTGCTTCCAGTCTTGAATTTAACTGGAGAGTGTGCTCTACCAGTGAGATCCCACCTCCAGCACTCAGATAGGTCTTTTCACAGTGAGATCCCACCGCCAGCACACATATAGGTCTTTCCCCAGTGAAATCCATCCTCCAGCACACAGGTTGGTCTTTCCCCCATGAAATCCATCCTCCAGCACACAGGTTGGTCTTTCCCCCATGAAATCCATCCTCCAGCATACAGGTTGGTCTTTCCCCAGTGACTTCCAACCTCCAACACATAGGTCTTTCCGAAGTGAGGTCCCACCTCAAGCACATGGATAGCTCTTTCTCTAGTGAGATACCACACCCAGCATGCACAATGGTTTCTCCAGAGAAAGAGCCCACCTTCAGCACATATACATCAGGCTTTTTACTATTTCCTTCCCTCCGCACACACATCTCCATTCCCCTCCAGAGGCTCCCCACTGTGCTAGACCACACTCCCAGCATACAAATAGCAGGTTGCACTTTGTCTGATTTCTCCTCACAGACATTGTGAGGAGAGCCCAGACACACAGGGGTTGATTTATTAAAGGCAAATAAGATTTTTTACTTTGCAAAGGAATTTTTCACCAAAGATTTTTCACTCTGCAAAGTACAATTATTTAAGTCATTTGGTTGAACTCAGTGTACGATTTTATTTTCTTTCTTTTTAAGTTCATCTTCTGGCATTGCTCGCAGACACCTGCATGAACAGCTCTGAGTGACAAGAACCCACCAGTCATTACTAGTTGTCGTCATGTCAACTGGTTTTCTTTCCGGTTTAGATTTGGTTGAACTTGATGATTTGTAATTTTTCACCCTGAGTAATTATGTAACTGTGA
Organism: Aquarana catesbeiana; assembly: GCF_042186555.1. Lineage (NCBI taxonomy): Eukaryota > Metazoa > Chordata > Amphibia > Anura > Ranidae > Aquarana > Aquarana catesbeiana. The sequence continues at coordinate 68,396,174 of NC_133335.1, forward strand.
AAAGTGGATAACCCCTTTAACTTGAATGCTGGTCATGGGCAAAATCTCCACATTCTTCTCCCTTTAATTTTCAAACACCAGTCCTTGCTGTCTTTACCTGTGACTTAAAGGGTTAGATCACCTCTACCAAAAAATTGCCTATGCAGGTAAAGGGCGCCTGTAGATAAAAACTGTGCAGCTGTGACCAAAGTTGAATAATGCCCTTATTACAGGTGTGGGTCATTTACTTAGCTCCTGAAGATTGGCCAAAAAATTCCCAGAGATGGCATCATTCCTTTCTGCCTGGCTACTAGGACATTGATAAGACACTTCCAGCTAATTCAAACCCCCTCACGTGCAATCTCTCTCCCTATCCCTGTAGCTCTGAGCTCAGAGAAGATAGTGGACCACACATATGCGGGGGGGTTGAAAGCTTGCGCCTGTGATGGTGGGGGTGAGCTGTAATGGCTGGGAGTGTCTGAGCAACTTCATAGCAACAAGGCAGGACAGGATGATGCCATCTCTGGGAGTTCTTTGATCAGGCTTCAGGAGGTACATAAATGGCCTACACCTATAACAAGTGCATTATACAACTTTATTTGGAACTGCACTGTTTGTTTTTATCTACAGACACCCCTTATCTGCAATAGCAGTTTTTGGTAAAGGTGAACCCTTTATCAAGATCCCTTGGCTGCGCACCAGTTATTTTATTGGTGTAGAACGTAAAGTTAACCACTTGCTGTCCACCCATCGTTAAATGACGGAGAGATGGTGCGGCTCTTGTTCTGGGTGAACGTCATATGATGGTGCACCAGAACGGCCGCTCTCGTGCGGTGATTGCGGCCTGATGCGGCTCTTTAACCATGTAATCAGCTGTGTCCAATCACAGCCAGTCACATGTAAACTCGGAAGTGCCCTAAATCGGCTCTCCTCACCTCACACGGACAGAGTGTGTGGTGAGGAGAGCCAATCAGCGGCATCCACTCGCAGGGGAGAACAAGGAAGGTAATCAGGGCACTGATCACCAGTGCCCTGATTACAGGATAGCTGCAGCAGCGCCACCAATCAGTGCCAATGAGTGCCACCAATCAGTGCCCATAAGTGGCCATCAGTGACAGAAGTCAGTGCCCATCACTGACACAAATCAATGACCAATACTGGTACCAGTCAGTGTTGACTTTTAGTGCCAATCAGTGCCTGCTCATCAGTGCCCACCAGTGCCGTCTATTAGTGACCATCAGTGCGGCATAATAGTGCCTCCTCATCAGTGCAGCCTAATCAGTGCCCATAAGTGCCACCTCATCAGTGCCCATAAGTGCCACCTCATCAGTGCCCATAAGTGCCGCCTCATCAGTGCCCATCAGTGTAGCCTATCAGTGCCGCCTCATCAGCGCACATCAGTGAAGGAGAAAAATTACTAAAATTTACTGCCAGAAACTTTTTTCTTTTTTTTTTTTTAATTTTCAGTCTTTTTCCTTTTTTTTTTGTAAAAAATAAAAAACCCAGCAGTGATTAAATACACCAAAAGAAAGCTCTATTTGTGTGAGGAAAATGATTAAAAAATTAATTTGGGTACAGTGTTGCATGGCCGCGCAATTTTCATTCAAAGTGTGACAGCGCTGAAAAATGGCCTGGGCAGGAAGGGGGTGAAAGTGCGGTGTATTGAGGTGGTTAAATAAACTTTAGTGGGACATGGAGACTTTATAATGCCTATAGTAACCAAAATCCAGCTGACATTCCAGTGCATGTCGGAAAATGCAAGCCCACACCTAACTGGTCGTTAAGGGCAACACTAGTGTTATTTAATTGATCCCCTAATAAGCCTTATTATGAGAGTATACAGGACCGCTGCCTCCTAATCACCTCCTTGTTAAAGCTGTTTAATGGCAAGGCAAAATAGAAGACTCTGTCTAATTAAGCTCTGTATGGGGTGCAACGCTACAGTCTTTAGAGAGATATTTTTGGTACAAAGAAACTGATTCATTTTAGAAAGGGATAAATGTGGATGGAAATCTCTTGCAAAGGAATTTTTTTACTCCACCTTCAGAAATGCCTTTCTAAGTCTGCTGCAAATCAATTGCAGGTATGGAAGCAGTTTTGTAGAAACTAGTATGCCAGAAAATTGCAAAAACAACAAAAATGTGTAATAATCAGGTACAGACAGGATTACCTAGTATCGGGATTTCAGAAGAACACCAAGGGTAGTGCTAGCAAAGACAAAGATCACACACACACACACACACACACACACCTATGGGGGTTGATTTACTAAAACTGGAGAGTGCAAAATCCGGTGCAGCTGTGCATGGTAGCCAATCAGCTTCTAACTTTAGCTTGTTCAATTAAGCTTCGGTTTCTATACAGAGCTGCACCAGAGTTTGCACTCTCCAGTTTTAGTAAATCGACTTCTATGTGTAGTAGGCACTCTGGAATATGCCATTTCTATCAGTACCAGCGGCATAAAGTTAAGCTGGCCGCGTATGGGTAGAGCTGAGCTATATATAACTACTCACAAAACTATAATAGTAGGCATATACTGAATATATTTGATATATGCCTACTATTATTCTACTTTTGTGAGTAGTTTTTATAAAATAAACCTGTTTTTAAAGTACTATAAATAGGCGTGTCTGTTCCCTTTTGTCTTTTGCAGAGCATTGCTTCACTCTATGGGGGAGCTGCCGCCAGTAAGATACAGCACTATATGGACTGTAATTCATTTCCTGCGCCATTTCCTTTTTATGTACTGATGAGATTTTTTGCATGAACGTTCACACTAAAATCTATGGCAAGCTTTATGCCACAGACTAGCTGAAGACTGATGGAGAGTAATAGAAGAGGTGAAAACACTTGAAAAAAATGCTCCCTCGGGCCCTCTTCCAAAAATGTCAGGAAGCCTGAAGGCCCAGGCAGTTAGTCATGTGATCTCTGTTAAAGGGGAGGGTCAGAGTGCAGATTGGCTGATACTCCTCTTTAGCAGAGATCATGTGACCAAAACTCAAACGATCCTAGAACAGCATTTTCTCTAGGAAAAGTATGTTTTTTTAATAATATCACTCTCTACTTTTTAAGACAGGCAAAGAGTATACAAGTACAGCCTACAATTACAGAGACAGTTATTGTAACTAGGATTTCTGGCCTTCATCAGTACAGTGTATAGAAGACATAGCTGTATGCAGCAATAAAGTCGTCTAGCTTTAACAATACAGCTAACTGCTGATCACTGTGTCAGTTGGTGCTCAGGGTATGCGCCAGCTCACACATTTTCACTAAGCAATGTCATAATTCAATAACGAAACATAGATCTGATTATAATTCCTTGGCAAAAGAATAAAAGATAAAACGTATCTCTCTATAAATATCTATAGGCAGCGATATAGCCATGGGCTTTTTTTCGGCAAGTATCCGATGTATGCACATTCGTGACTGATATTTGCCAAGCAGCATTTATCAGGATCACACGAGAGTCAAATCAGCGATCGTATATAAGCAAAATGAGAAAATTCCCAATTCACTGTAAAGCAGTGGAGGAATCTCAAGCTCAGTGACTGATATCTGTCTTGCCAGCTATAGGCAAATCTCAGGGACTGGCCGAGATTCACCATGTATGGGCAGGATGATTGTATCCAAGTCGATCGATGGATGGATCAACTTGGGTACAACCAGCATGCTGGATTTTTACATACAATTATTGCCAGCGGCTATAGCCACTAGCAATAATCACTGGTGTTCTCCCGGTCATGAATCTCGGCCGTTTCAGCAGCGACTGGCCATGATTCAAACCATGTATGGGCAGATTAATTGTCAATCGATGGATCGACTTGGGTAAAACCAGCATGCTGGATTTTTACATGCGATTATTGCCAGCGGCCATAGCCGCTAGCAATAATCACTGGTGTTTTCCCGGCGGCGGGGGCACGTTGAGCCATCCCTGCCGGGGGAACACAATGGCTCTGTGAGAGGGACTCCCCTCATTAATGACGACTGTGTTGGTGGAGTATTGGAGTGATTTTCTTTCCTGCAACCATCACACCATCTATGGCCAGTCTTGCATAGTGGTGTAGAGTACACAGTGGTGTTCACACAGGGGCATATTTATAAAGAAGTGAATGTGACATTCACCAAATAATCACTGCAGGTGAATTTTTCTGGTGCATGTGTTTTAAATAACAGGAAATGATTAACCAATGTTTGGTGAATGTTCACAGCTTTTTTTCATGTACCCCGTACTGTTACACAATGTCATTCAGATTTTTTTTTCATCTTGTTATAGAAGTGTTGTAATTACAAGGCATGCAGATACAATGTGCCTGACATATGTTTGAGGGGCTTCTCTCACACTTTTGAAGTCATCAAATACAAACACATTGTAAATGTATGTGCAGCACATGACAATTGAGATCCATTTTCCCCATAGGCTGCACTCATGTAGGTGCAGTTTGCTTGCTACTGTAGCTTGTGTATACATTCCTCTTTAGGGCCATTTAGAATTGTGCATTGCGGTAAAGCGCAACACTCCAATGCATAATAACTGTAGTGGGAAATGCACCCGCCCTGCAGTGTTGTGGTGCGCTGCAGTACAAAAAAAAAAAATACAAAATTTCAGGCAATGCTGTGCGTTGGAAAACTGTTCATAATAAATGAGCTGCCTTGCTAAAAGGTACATAACACATCATGATGGTTAGAATCCAGCTTTACAATCACTAGCATTCACTAGCAAGAGGGTGACAGGTTACACAAGATCCTTCTGGAGCTTAGTTTCCCACTATCAGGGTAAACGCCAAGTAGGAAACTGCTACTGGAGGGATGGATGGGGGAGTTGGTCTGAGGAGCAAAAGTTTCAGTAAGTATTTAAAGAGCAACTGCAGTCTGCTCACATAATTTGTAATAAAAACATCTATGCCACTCTGAAGCTTCCCTCCAACCACGCATATTATTTTAAATATACTGTGATTCTGTACTTGCCAAATATGCTGCAGATATCTTTCTCCCCTAAGTCTGCCTGCAGCCATTTTAACTGTGGGCAGCTGAAGCTGCTACCTGTTCACTTCCTGGATTTACACAGAGGCACACCTCCAGCTCTGCAGCCCTGCAGCTTTCATTGGCCCTCTTATGACTCATCCCCCCTCCCTTCCTGGCAAACTCTCACAAGAGTGAGAGAGAGCGCTGTACACAATGTCATAAGCTCTAGCTTGACAGTGCGATATATTCAATCCTGCATATAAATGTTAAAGTGATTGGAAACGATCACCTTGTAAAACAACCAATTCAGTTTAAAATAGAAATGAAAGGCAAAACATTTGCATATAGATATAAAAAAAAAATAATAAATAAATATTTTTCCCCTTTTTTTATAAGTGATCACATTTCCTCTGTTTTCAGCTGCATAAGAGCTGGAGGGAGGAGAAGCAGCAGCACACTGAGCTTCCCAGTGAATGGCTGTGCAGAGGGGGCGTGTCAAGACACATCTGATCATTGGAGAGCAGGCTGAGTTACCAGCATAGCCAGACAACTGACCACAGTGTGCTCTCCTGCTTAGTGCAGTAAGTTTTTAATAGGAAAGCAAGAGGACTGGCAGCAACACCAGGGATTTCACATAAAGGAAGCAATACAAAGAGAACGGGATACTATTTCATACAAGTACACGGTACAGCAGGCACATATCAGGAATATAAAGTGTTGGGGTAACAAACTCTAGGGCTCATGAACACTGCAGCTCAAAAAAAAGCTGCTCTACAGTCATTTGAGCTTTTTTGAGCTCTAATTCTTTTCTGCCTGGTAACTCCCCTCCATTTTAGCCAATGTGTCCATGCACACTATGGCTTTTTCGGGAGTTGTTGGCCTTCAGATTAACATTAACTAACAGAGACTGACAAATACCTGAGTGTTTAGATCCTAAAATACATCTATTACCCTTTTGTATCACTTGACCCTCCCTCCTAGATTGTAAGCTCTAACGAGCAGGGCCCTCTGATTCCTCCTGTATTGAATTGTATTGTACTTGTACTGTCTGCCCTAATGTTGTAAAGCGCTGCGTAAACTGTCGGCGCTATATAAATCCTGTATAATAATAATAATAATATTTCCCATCTAAAAATGTTGGTTGCAGTAAAAAAAATCTGCATGCATCCCACAAACTGGGAGTTCAACATCACTGACTATCAAAGAGCCCCATGTACAAAAGGTATTTCAAAAGAAATTCTTTTTTCTACCCTGCACCAAGAAAACGACAAAACGGGGAAAGGGCAGAAACTCTAGAACATTTTCCTTACATCAGGGCCAATGTATCTCTGGGTTGGAATGAATGAATTGATAAAACCCTCACGTATTTTCCTCATGCTCGGAATGCCAATATCGCACTTTCATTCTTTCTACCAAGAGCAATTATCACTTATTAAAACAGATGTGGCAGGTGATGGGGATTTTTCTAATTAAACAGAATGAAACAGAGTATGAATAACAAATACAGCAGCTCACGGAAGATTATAATAAAGAAAATATGCATAGAAAATAATATGTCCTTGGGACGCAAAATACTTTAATATTGTTGAAATGTTTTACTACTGTACAAGCTCTGTAAGTACCATCTCTGGCACCCTTGAAGCCTTGTTTGTTAATCTTTTCTGCTTACATTAATAATAAAAACTAAAGATTAAAAAAAAATACTTTAATACTGAGAAAAAAAAATCATTAATCATAAACATTTAAACTAATAATCTTAATTTGCTAAATAAAAAGAAAAAAAGTTTACCTTCTTGAAAGATCTATTAGCACATCGATGTATGTGTAAAAGCCTCTACTGTATTTCTGATAAGAAAACAAAATGACTTTACCGAGCAGACTATTTTTTATGTGCGTTCTAATTTTAGGCTACAGGAGTCTGACAATTGTTCTTGTATAGATTTTATTTTTTTTTATAGGAAATCATTTTTGAAAAATATTTCTTCCCACTTATTCTCTTTTAGAAAAGTTTCTGAAATATTGTATCCATTAATGATTGTTATATATTTTGTGAAAATTATACAGTAAAAGGTACATAGTGGGAATTTTTATCTATTAAAAAAAGATGCTTCACTATACTTTTTTTTTTTTTTAAACTTTTTTTTTTTTTTTACAGCCGGTCCTGTAATGGTTTTTGTACTCTGAGTGAACTTGTCTGCCATCATAGGTTCACCAGTGACTTTAATGATGCTTCTTTTCCAGTAGGATGTAAATCTCCCCGTAATGTCTTTTAGATGTTTCTGCGACAGGACCTTTCCACCATTCCAGCAGGGTCTGATGGGCGTATCCCCCAATCCCCCCCTCCTCAGGAGTACTTAGGGGTCTGTGTCTGGGACTAACCGCAGCGTCTGCTTTCAACATAGAGTCTCTGCTGTAACCAGACAAATATGCGCTGCCCTCCCCGTTGCAGGCGGCAAGTAAGGAATGGTCACAATATATGTCAGAGCAAGGCCTCCCTTTATGTAATGTCCCTGTCTTAAAGGACCAGCAAACTTATAATGGCAAGCTGCCGTGGGTAGTAGATCTACAAATTATATTCAGAAACATGCAAGACACAATCTGTGGCCTATAGATCTAGGTTAGTCTCTGTAGTTGGCTAAAGATGGCCATTCTGTTGGATATTTCGTCAGACAACCCGTTGTGATGGAAATAGCCTGTCCACACTGTATCATCTCCATTAAAGGATCAAATAAACTAAAATAATCAAAATTCTGTTATAAGAGAAACATGGCTGACATTCTTGACCGCTCCTTCACGTCAAAAAGTTAGCTGCCTAGCTGTCATGCTCATCCTTTTGCTTCAATCACTGACCCAGAGCAAGTTTGCAGATAAGGACATCTGACATTTCTCTGATTTTCCTCATCTGCAAAATTATTTCAGGTCTGTAATCCACGAAGCCAGTGGGTCAGCATAACAGCAGCTCCATTTTCAGCAGAAAGCCAGCCATGGCAGCCCTGTATTTGTATCATGATGGGCTTACCTTAAGATACATGAAGTCTTTAACAATATGGCTGAAAGATCATGAAAAATTTGGCAGTCGAACAACCTTTCTGGGGAAAGATCGTGGTTTCTCCATGGTGGGGAAAACAGAGGAGGCAAACCAAAATGTCCATTAGGGCTCATTTACACTCGCTTTGATTTCAACACACTTTAAAGCGTCTACCGCTTCAACATGCTTTTTTTTCCCCCCAAAGCAACATGCTTTTTTGATGTGTTTTTGATGCTTCTGTGATGCTTCGGTGGTGGTTTTTTGAAGCTTGAGGCTGGGTTCACATAAGAGCACTCAGCGGCTCACAGCAAGAGTCCCGTGCATCCTCGTTCACCATTTCAGGATCTGATTTCAGCCAGAACTTTTGGCTGAATTCGGACCTGAAACAGACCAAAAGACGCACAAGGCTCCTGTGCAGATCGCACCAGAGCCGCTGTGGTGATATGTGGACCGGCTGCGAATTGGATGCGGGGAAATCCACATCCAATTCGCACTAGTGTGAACCCATCTCTAATAAAGCTTGGCAGATGCCCTGTGTGTGTATGTGTGTGTGTGTGTGTGTGTGTGTATGTGTGTGTGTGTGTGTGTGTGTGTGTGTATGTATATCTCATACCTGCAGTACCTCCAAAACAAAGCAAAGCTAAAGCTGAATTAAAGGTGCTTAAAGCAAGCTTTTTCACAGACTTCTATGGAGGCTCTGAAGATGCTTTTAAAGCACCACTAAAGTAACATGGGGTATAATTTTTTAAGCGAAGCAAAGCAAATGCAATGTGTAAACAGTACTGTAAGGTAACCATTTTTTTTAGTGACAGGGGCTTTGACTGGCGTTCAGAGCTTTTAAATGGTTGCCGACAGCGCCACGTATATGTACTGAGGGGCGGCGGCTCCTACGGGCGAAATCACGTACCTGTATGAGATCACCTCTTCTGGGTTTGCGGCGTGCACGTACGCCGCCAGCAGGGACCACGTGCATTGCTGGTGACCAGTTCAATCAGCGGGTCTGGCGGACTAGATGTCCACCGGGACCTGTCGATTGTTCACGAGAGAGGCAGAACAGCAGTCTGCCTATGTAAACAATGCAGATCGCCATTCTGCTAGTAGGGGAGACAGAGATCCTGTGTTCCTGCTAAGCAGGAACACGGATTTCTTTCTTCTCACAGCCATAGCACCTCCCACACAGTTAGAATGCACTTTCTAGGAGCACATTTAACCCTTTGAATGCTGCCCATGATGTTAAATTCTTCCCTGCCAGTTTCATTAGTACAGTGACTGTATTAGTGTCACTGGTCCCCAAAAAGTGTCACTAAGGCTTAATGTACACAGGACATTTTTACAACCTCTCCTGAACTATTTAACTTAACAGATAGTAACACACGTTTAAAACATCTGTTTTTCTGCGTTTACATGCCACGTTTAGAATTGTTTGAAAAAATGTATTTTTTTCGTTTTCAAAATAGCCAAAAATGAAAAACGCCTGTAAACGAAATGAGTTACCCCGTTTAATCACGTTTGGCGTCTGAAACTTTGGCGTCTGAACTCATTTTTTTTACTTCAAAGAAAAGCCTATAAACGCAACTGCCTAGAAACATACATGTACACATAAGATAACATTGGATGAGTTCAGGGACAGTTGCATTCAACTGCCTCTGAACGTCCGTTTACCAGCAGCCGTGTACATGAGGCCTTAGTGTCAGATTTTGTCAGCCGCAATGTCACAGTCCCGCTAAAAATCACGGATCGCCGTCATTACTATTAAAAAAATACATTTTTTCCATTAATCTATCCCATAGTTTGTAGACGCTATGGCTTTTGCTCAAACCAATCAATATACGCTTATTGGGATTATTTCTTTTACCAAAAATATGTAGCAGAATACATATTGGCCTAAACTGATGAAGAAATTTAATTTTTTTACATTTTTATATTGGGTGTGTTTTATAGCAGAAAGTAAAAAATATTAATGATTAATCATTTTTTTGTTTATAGCGCAAAAATAAAAATCGCAGAGGTGATCAAATACCATCAAAAGAAAGCTCTATTTGTGGGGAAAAAAAGGACATCAATTTTATTTGGATACAGCGTTGCGTGACAGCGCAATTGTCAGTTAACGTAGCACAGTGCCATATCGCAAAAAAAATGGCCTGGTCATGGAGGGGGGTAAACCTACCAGAGCTGAAGTGGTTAAAAGCAAGTGTGAACGAGAACTAAAACACAAATCTGGCTGATACATTGTGCAACATCTGTTGTGTCAGCCATATTTGTGTTTTAATGGACATTTTTTAAACTTTCTATCAATAAAGATTAAGTCCCATGGAAGTGGTAGTAATCTTGTATACTCCAAGCTGTGAGCTTATGGCAGCTGTTTTAGTGGTTTACCAACCAAAGCATTGGTATGAACTGGTACCAATGAAAAAGAACAGTATTTTGCCTGACCTTCCTTCCAGCCATGCAGCCCAGCGCTGGTGGTGTGAACAAGCTCTTAAAATGTCACAGCTCCTCCTTTATAAAGGACCTTTTCTGAAGAATACTAAAAAGGAAAGCAAGCTAATAATGGGATAGAGAAGTACAGCCAATTGTCGCTTTTCTCTCTTTTCCTAGAGAGCAGCAGACATTGGGAGAAACGCTGTGTTAGTGATCACCTCTCCACTTTATCATGCCGAGTCGCAGCACAGCTTCAGCCATGTGTGGACAGAAAAACTGGACCTGTGAAAGGTTCTATTAGAAAAAAACTTTCCATAACCAGTAAGTATCTTATCTATCAGCCTTAATATTCATTCACAAAATATACTGTGTATGCAATGATGTCAGATAATATTAAAATAATGCTTCCAGATGAAACAAGCATGCGTAATGTGTTGAGCCTTCATTTGACTCAGGATGGAATAATAGACACAAACAGCTTGTTCATTTAATGGGAAACAGATAAAGAAATCCTAGCGGTGCAGATCAATTGTTCTGGTGATGTTCATCTATGAAAGTAAAAATGTAAAAATGCCCTAAAATGCACAAATCACTTGTATCTACAGACCGTCTTACAGTATTTCTATTAGCAAGCCAGATCCTATTGATTCATGGGGGCAGGGCTTTTTCCAAATTCAGAATTAGTCAGCTATGACATGAAAGGAAAGAAGTATAGCTACACACATCTAATTTTTTTTTTTAATTCTTTCCCACATACCTGACTTCTATTAGTTTGAGAACTTTTTAAACAATACATGGTTTTCTTTTTCAACGGAAAAGGTTTTTAGCGTTTCTAAAGAATTTTACCAGGACCATGTTATGTTGCCAGATTGTATGCAAACATGTTGCAATTAAAGATCCCCAACCCGTATAGATACAGTGGAGCAAAAAAGTATTTAGTCAGCCACCAATTGTGCAAGTTCTCTCACTTAAAAATATGAGAGAGGCCTGTAATTGTCATCATAGGTATACCTCAACTATAAGAGACAAAATGTGGAAACAAATCCAGACAATCACATTGTCTGATTTTTGAAAGAATTTATTTGCAAATTATGGTGGAAAATAAGTATTTGGTCAATATCAAAAGTTCATCTCAATACTTTGTTATATATCCTCTGTTGGCAATGACAGAGGTCAAACGTTTTCTGTAAGTCTTCACAAGGTTGTCACAAACTGTTGCTGGTATGTTGGCCCATTCCTCCATGCAGATCTCCTCTAGAGCAGTGATGTTTTGGGGCTGTCGCTGGGCAACACGGACTTCTCCCTCCAAAGGTTTTCTATGGGGTTAAGATCTGGAGACTGGCTAGGCCACTCCAGGACCTTGAAATGCTTCTTACGAAGCCACTCCTTCGTTGCCCGGGCGGTGTGTTTGGGATCATTGTCATGCTGAAAGGCCCAGCCACATTTCATCTTCAATGCCCTTGCTGATGGGAGGAGGTTTGCACTCAAAATCTCACGATACATGGCCCCATTCATTCTTTCATGTACACGGATCAGTCGTCCTGTTCCCTTTGCAGAGAAACAGCCCCAAAGCATGATGTTGCCACCCCCATGCTTCACAGTAGGTATGGTGTTCTTTGGTTGCAACTCAGCATTCTCTCTCCTCCAAACACAACGAGTTGTGTTTCTACCATACAGTTCTACTTTGGTTTCATCTAACCATATGACATTCTCCCAGTCCTCTTCTGGATCATCCAAATGCTCTCTAGCAAACCTCAGAAGGGCCCGGACATGTACTGGCTTAAGCAGGGGGACACGTCTGGCACTGCAGGATCTGAGTCCCTGGCAGCATAGTGTGTTACTGATGGTAGCCTTTGTTACGTTGGTCCCAGCTCTCTGCAGGTCATTCACTAGGTCCCCCCGTGTGGTTCTGGGATTTTTGCTCAACGTTCTTGTGATCAGTTTGACCCCACCGGGTGAGATCTTGCGTGGCGCCCCAGATTGAGGGAGATTATCAGTGGTCTTGTATGTCTTTTAATTATTGCTCCCACAGTTGATTTCTTCACACCAAGCTGCTTGCCTATTGCAGATTCAGTCTTCCCAGCCTGGTGCGGGTCTACAACTTTGTTTCTGGTGTCCTTCGACAGCTCTTTGGTCTTCACCATAGTGGAGTTTTGAGTGTGACTGAGGTTGTGGACAGGTGTCTTATATACTGATAACAAGTTCAAACAGGTGCCATTAATACAGGTAATGAGTGGAGGACAGAGGAGCCTCGTAAAGAAGAAGATACAGGTCTGTGAGAGCCAGAAATCTTGCTTGTTTGTAGGTGACCAAATACTTATTTTCCACCATAATTTGCAAATAAATTCTTTCAAAAATCAGACAATGTGATTGTCTGGATTTGTTTCCACATTTTGTCTCTCGTAGTTGAGGTATACCTATGATGACAATTACAGGCCTCTCTCATCTTTTTAAGTGGGAGAACTTGCACAATTGGTGGCTGACTAAATACTTTTTTGCCCCACTGTATATAGGAGCCTTTAAACTATGAAAACTATCAAGGATAGATTATCTGAATATTTTCCGGAATTAATGTAAAGGTACTAGAAAACATGAGATAACAACTGCCCAAAACAGTAGGTTTTGGCCGGGACAATTGGCCAGCACTGGCGCACTGCTGCCTGGATACTGTATATTACAAGGGGGTCCTGATTGCTATGGTTTCTCCCTAAAAAGTCAACGTTAGCAGTGACTTCTTGTCACCTCCTGAACCCCACCACCACTGACAAAAAATTGTATGCTTAGCCAAGCTAAAGCTGGCTATCCACTGAGCAAATATATCCTAATGAAGCAGCTGGAATCCAGGCCATGGGTATCCCTGTTGACACTTTCCCCCTCAACAGTCTGAAATTAAAGGAAATTGTTGACCAAACAGTGGCTGCATCCAACCATATGTGCCATATACTGTGCCAGCTGTCAGAATACAATAGCCAGCAGAAAAGAGCCATCTGTACACGTGGTTTAGCGTGGATAGGGGAATTGATAGAACTCTCTCATTCAACTTGCAGGGCTGAACACAAGAAGTCTTAAAGGATAAGTTCACCTTCAGGAACATGTTACATGTTCCACCCGTTTATAGGGTGGAACATATATAACATGTTCCCGCTCATGCAGCTGCACGGGGAGCCGAGCCCTCTGCGAGACAGCAGTACGGGGAGAAGTTCCCCATTCCAGCTGTCACATTTTCTAAAAGAGAGCGACCATGCGGGGCTCTGCCCACATGGCCGCGTCATTCATTCACAGGGTCCTGTGAATTAATTAACTACATGTACCAACATCTTTTGCAGCTGTCGGCTTGTAGTTCTCAATGAACGACCACGGTGTTGTTGAGCGTTTTGTTAGTTCAATGATTCTTTCCGTAAGTGTGAAACTGCCTACCTATACAGCTTACACTGACAATCTGCAGGAGTCCAGCATGGCACTAGCGATCTGCTAATCACTGGTTCAATGCTTTCCAGGCTCCTAAAACAAAAAATAGTAAATTACCTTTTTTTTGTTTTTGGAACTGCAAAATAATGTGCATTTTTTTTTTTTTTGGTCTTCCCCTTTAAGATCACTGCACACAATCTGATTGTACAATCTCCTTTAGATCTATATAGATCTCCTTTAGAACTATGTAGTACAAGAGCCTGCTGGATTGACCAGATCAGGCAGGTCCTCATCTTACATAAATTTGGTAAATCTAAAACTTATTATATGGTCAGACTGTAACAAGTACAGTGTATGGCCAAATTTGTGGCGCGCTGTGTGAAGCAACTGTAGTAGATCAGACCACCCTTAGAGCTAAAAACACACATTCAATAAGCTCCAAAGGTGGGGTCTGCTTACCTTGCAAATTTATGTGAATTGAAAATGGGAAAAATGCTGCCAGCACCACTTTTCGCAAAGGGAACAATCAGGACAAGTTTTTTAACCTACCCATTCTCCTGTATCTCACGGGCTGGCTGCACCTGGCAGGACTCCTGTTGCCCAATCCATTAGGCACTCCGTGATTCCAACAACAATGCAGGCAGTATTTCTCAAACCCCCTTTAGCCTACAACTTGCAGATAAAATACTTTCCCAGTCTGCATAGTGTTTTTGCAAAACATACAATCAGAATCAAAACATACTTTGAACAGATAATAAAACTTAGTAGTGGACATGGTTCAATAACCTAACAAACCACAAGGTCGAAAGCATGAAATTTAAAAAAAAAAAAGTATTAATTAAATTGGCTCCCACAATTGCAGAAAAAAAAAAGAATGACACAACCGGTCAGATGAAATCCTTTCACCACATCTTGGATCTATTTCTACACATAATAGAAAAAGGAGCTGAAAGAGGAGAAGGGAGGGAGCGGAGGGATATAGTGCTAAGATTTACATTCCTATACAGAAATGAGGCTTTGTCAGATCACTCTTCACTGCCTTCACCTCCTCAATCATGAACTCTGGTCCTCTGCCCATGTCACACAGCTGCTAGGGCCTAGTCCTGTTGCCTGGCAACCAGGCAGCCTGGATGCCACCAGAGGGATCTGTCTCTGTGAACCCTTCTATCCCTTTGGCACTTTGCCCTCTATGCCCTTTGCCAACCGCAAGCATAATGAGAGATGTTAACTCAAATACTGCTGGTGAGAAAAGAAACATATTGATGTGCCAAAATCATCACAATGATGCGATGTGAACGACTCAATTTTCACAGACAAATAATACAAGAGGGAAAAAAAAACTGTGCCGCGCTGCATTTTTCATTCTAAAAGCAGCTGTAACACGGGATCCAACGCTACAAAAATATGTGATCTGAACCCAAAAAAGAAGTGGGGGGGGTGAAATCGTGTTTTTTGCACTAAAGCTACTTTCTAAACAAAGTGAACAAAAAAAAAAAAAAAAAAAAGAAACACACAAGGCATGTGCCTATATATAATATATACACTTAAATCAGGGAAAGATAGTGATCTCACATTTTTGGGAAACACAGATGAGCACAGTTTAGTTTCGAAACCTTTCTAGGCCTTAAAGTGATTCTGAAGGCAGAAGGATTTTTATCCGAATACAATCTATGCATGAAGATAAAAAAAAACCTTCAGTGTGCAGCAGCCCCCCTCAGTCCCCCCTAATACTTATCTGAGCCCCATCTCGATGCAGCTATGTGCACAAGTGCCTCAGCTGTCCGGGACTCTCCCACCTGATTGGCTGAGACACAGCAGTGGTGCCATTGGCTCCTGCTGCTGTCAAAGTCAGTTAGCCAATGAGGAGAGAGAGGGGGCGGGGCCGAACCACGGCTCCGTGTCTGAATACACAAAGGGAGCTGCGGCTCGGCTCAGGTGCCCCCATAGCAAGCTGCTTGCTGTTGGAGGCACTCGACAGGGGGGAGGGGCCAGGAGCGCCGGCGAGGGATCAGGAGGATCTGGGTTTCTCTGTTCAAAACCACTGCACAGAGCAGGTAAGTATAACATGTTTGTTATTTTTAAAGGAAAAAAAAAAACTAAGACTAGTATCACTTTAAAGTCCAACTCTGGCTAATTTAAATGTTTCCAAAGTGTTTAAAAAAAAAAAAAACAGAGCTTAGGCCGCAATGTTAACCTTTAATCCAAAGTTGTCCTTACAGTACCTCTTTTTAGTCACAAGGTGTCCTTAGTCTTTCAGGATGACTGTCGCCCAGCATCACTCGAACCTGGAAGATTAAAGCGGACCATACATTATACAATTTTCTTGTTCAATTTCCTTTAGATTTACCTTCAACTATATGGTGTAAAGGCCTGTCTGATTGCATATAAATTGAAAGTGTTTAGGTTTGACCTCATATTATATGGTTTTGGTAAATCTAAATGAAAATTGTACAAGAAAAAAATTGTATACATGGCCAGCTTTAGAAAAGACAGAGTGCAGAGTATCATTTCCCCGCCCACTCCAAACATGGTGGCCTGCACTCAAAAAAGAGGAATTTTTAAAACTGGAGCAGCTAGAATCTGCAGCAGTTGTGCATGGCAACCATTAAAGTGGTTGTAAACCCTTTACAACCACTTTTTACTACAGGCAAGCCTATAATTAGGCTGACCTGTAGCTACACTGGATATCTCCTAAACCTGCATGGTTTAGGAGATGTCCCTGTATTTGCATGTGCCAACATTATCGGCACATGCGCACTTAAGCAAACTGAAGCAATGGCACATACATGCCGTTGCTTCGGATAGACTGTGCCACTACCGGAGGCTCCCGCGCGCATGCGTGACGTCATCGCGGCTGTGGCCAATCACAGTGCCGGAGCCACGATACCCTGAGGTAACCCCCGGGAGCGATTTTTTTTTTTAGGGTTTACAACCACTTTAAAGCTTAAGGCACAGTTCACACTGCTGCGACTTTAAAGCCGACAACCCAGTGCGACTTCAGCACCACTTGCATATGATTTCGTTAACAGAAGTCAATGCAAGTCGTGCCGAAGTTGTACCAAAAGTAGTGCAGAAACCTTTTTCTAAGCCGGAACAACTCAAGTTGCTCCTATTAGAATGGTTCCATTGCACTTAATGGGGTGCGACTTGTGCTCTCAAAGTCGGGAGCGCTTGTTGCACCAGTGTGAACCGGGCCTAACTGAACAGGCTGATAGAAGCAGATTGTTTGCCATTCACAGATGCTCCAGTTTTGATAAATTCCCCACATTATATTGGGGCAGTGCTAATGTCATCAAGTCAACATTACTCTGTGAATCATCCTGGACCATCCACCACTGGGAGACATGTGACATCATAAAAAAGTAAGAAAAACCAAATTAATAAATAAAAAACAAAAAACAGAGTGGGGGGAGCACGGAGTTGGGCATTAAACTTTGACTTTTAACGTAAACATTCTGCCCAGTGGCAGACACCATACAATAACCTTTTTATTACCATTATTTTTCAGAAGGTTGCAAGTGCACTTTTTTGGAAGAAATGCAATAGACAGGCGACTGCATGACTGAAAAGTGTCTGATACAATCATGAGACAATTTGACAGTTTATGGAATGAGAACAATTTTACATGAGATCGTGCTGATGCTTAGGACTTTGATGGAGCAAGATATAACATTTCAAAAGCCATCCTTTTTAGTCTCTGCAGATGTTGCAGAGATTAGCCGGCGCCATATATTAAAGCGTGTGGATCTTACATGACATTCTCTGCCTAAACTCTTTGCATATCAGGTGCAAAAGCAAATTTTAGAGACAAAACGTTTCATGTGAGGCCACCTTAGAAACTCCGCTAAGTACCGTTTATAGCTAAACTGGTAACACGATACAACCCTATGAAATTTCCAAAAAACATCAACACTTATTGTGGGCGGAAAATAAAATGACATGCCCCCCGCATGCCTTTAACAGTCAGAAACATGAATAAGTATTAAAAGAAAGTATGTGGCCACTGCTCCTTCTAAACATGTCAGGTGTTATTGGTGGGCAAACGAGTTCCAAAGCTCCTTCGGGCCTAAAATTTAACTTGTGCTTTACTTGTGCAAAAAGCAGGTTTACCTTAGTCCTCTTCTACCAAGCAGCACATATTCCATTTTTTAGCCTTTCCTGTTGCTCCGTTCTGCTGCCGCCCTGAGTCCCCACAAGCTTTTGCTTACAGAAGTCTATGGTTTCTCCCCATGTGACCATTCTGGTGCCTGGAGATTGGGCCAGCATTGTTACATGGAGTGAGTCACATGCTCATTGATTCATGGAAGTACTTGGTTCCTTCTTTTATCTTAGAGGATGAACTGAGCAATGGGGGTGTGAAGAAAACATGATTGCTGCCCAGCACTAGGGGTTGGGGGGGAGTTGAGAAGTATATGGCCATGCCTACAAGCTGGGCAAAGGCACCTACAACCCTTTTTTGCCATGTCGTTCTGAACTCTATACTGACTTGGCAGATAACATTCAGAAAGAAGTTGTGTGAAATTAAAAAGACGGGCAGGAGGAGGTTCAGACAGAGAAGGAGCCAAGTGGCTTGTCTGTGCCAGACCCACATGGCTACTGAACAATCTAGGCTTTTTGTGGAGTCACTTGGAGGGGGGCAGGAATCCCTCATGCGGGATAGGGGATTTGCAGAATTATAGAGGAGAGGAGTGAAGGACATAGAACCCCACATAGAGACTTCTGTCTGCAAGGACTTGAAGCCAGAACTTTGTATGGGACAGTGTGAGCATGGAAAGCAAATACATTTGATAGCAACTTCTTTATGTCCTAACTAAGCTATTAGCTGCTCTTACCGACCAAAATGTATTTTATAACTATGTCAAAACTAACAAAACTGTTTCAATCAAGAAATTACCCATACAATGGTGCAGTTGATTTTTGTATCATCACAACATCATCAAATTCATAAAGAACTATAATTTATCTATTTTCTCACAATACCGGTAATGAAGCCATTAACATTATACGGAGGCTGTGGAGACACACTTGGTGGTGCGCTATCCACATTGAGGAGTGATGGACAGCTCACAATTACACCTTTTTACCTGACCAAAACTACACCTAAGTCACCCATGGCTTTTAGATTAAAGTGACACTAAAATCACATTTTTTATAAAATAAATGCAATATGTTTAAATATATTACAAAAAAAGCCCGGGCATTGTAGATTAATACTGTAATGTAAAGGAGCACTGTGATATAAAGGGGACTGCACTATAAAGGGGCAATGTAATGATTGCAGTGTTTCTTTACAGTGCAGTTCCCTTTATATTACAGTGCCCCTAGCAATTACAGCCCCCCGTCACAGTGTTCTCAATCTCCTTTCTCTGTCTCCAAAGTGAGAGATGTTTAGACCAAAGCCCTCCAACAGAGCTACTAAAATAAAATAGTAAAAAATAATAAAAATACAAAATTGTAAAAGGAAATATAAAATAATAAAGATAAAAAACTACTGCCACTGTCCACTGCCCATCTGACACTGTCCACTTACCATCCACTGTCCTACTGACAAGGTAGGTTAAGTTTATATTTTTGTGTCTCTCTGAGCATACGCGGCAGCCCATGGCCAGGCCAGTTATAGTCACTTCCGGCTGAGGGGACGCATTTCCGGTCGGGACGCATTTATATGGGGCTGCCCTCGGGCCGATCAGACAGGCTACACTCTCTATCCAGGAGAGCACACATGGCTTTGCCTTTCCATTATTTTCTACTTGCACTGTCCACAAAAGGTAAGACTAGCAGGTTTTCTATGGCTGCTTATTTTGCATCCATTCAGCTTTGCTTACATTCATATTTTTTAGCAATATTATATTGCCTTCCTGCTTTTCTTCCCTCTCTTTTTTTCTAATTATCATGGATTTGGCCATTTGAGCCATAGATCCTCTGTTTTGACTACTGGACAGTGAGTGTTGTTCACTAGTTTTATAAACAGTGACACCTGTTGGCTTATATTGCTGCGATATAGTACCTTCTATCAAAAGTGTGTGCCCTCTACTATGTTCCCCGGATACCTCACTTACCAGCTGTTTATAGTGTTGGATAAAGGCCTGTATTAGCCATTTGGTAAGCCTCTGCTGTTATATCTCCTACATATACCTAGCTGTTGAATGTGCTTTTACAGAGCACGGCCGGCTATACGTTATGCCTGACCGTGTTCTGTCTATGCATATTGATATTATGATATTATGGCCTCGTTTGGCATATATATATATATACACATTTTTTGCTACTATATTTTTCTTTATTGTTTATAGACCCCATTATTTGAATATCTGGGACAACTTGTTTGACCTGCATCTATACACAGTTTCTATGCTGTGCTATTTAGAAACATTTCTTACTATGCAAGTATCTAAATTTTAGCAGCACAATATGTAATATCCGATTTGCCATATATATATCTATATATATAGATATAGATATCTATATCTATATATAGATATCTATCTATCTGTCTATCTATCTATCTATCTATCTATCTATCTATCTATCTATCTATCTATCTATCTATCTATCTATATATCTATATATATATATATATATATATATATATATATATATATATATATATAGAGATATAGATATATACACACACAAACATTCCTGAGCTTATTTCTATACTAGGTTTTCCTACATATATGGATCTGTCCCCATGGGAGGGTTTTGTTTCCTGCCCCCTAGTGGTCACTGGATTTGGGCTTATATCCCGCTGGACATTATCAAAATGATTATCTCATTGTTTATACTGTTTGTGTTTTATTTTTTGGATACTATGATATACTTATTTGATGTTTTTCTACACATCTATTAGATCTGCAAGCTCCTGAAGAAGCGCAACTATGCGCGTAACATGTAGAGCGAATTATCTGTGTGACCTCATACTGTGACTCAACTACTCCACGCACTTTATCTCCATTGGATGCTGCTACTGGTTATCCTTAATATTGCACCTATCTGGATTAATATATATTTATATATCTTGGAGGTATTATTCGAGTCCTTGGGGTCATATAACATTATAATGTTTTCTTTTTTAATATATGTTTGTAAACCATGATTTTAACTTTATCCAATTAAAAACTTCAAATTATTTTTACTAATTCTATGCGTGTGCCTATAAAGTCCATTTTCCAATTTTTAATCTTTCTTCTAAACAATAATAAGACGTTGGCACATTATTATCTGTGTATCCACAGTGTCACCCTGTGAGGACACACTTTAAAACCGAAAAAAAATTTGTCGTTATATTTTTAATGACATTATTATTATTATTATTATACGAGATTTATATAGCGCCAACAGTTTACGCAGCACTTTACAATGTATAGGGGCACAACACAATTACAGTACTGTTCAATACAAAAGGGTACAGGAGACATTTGTTTTATTATATTTTTCTAAATTTTCTTTAGTATTTAGTTGGGTCTTGCTAGTTAAATTCTATAAAAAAAAGGGGGGCACGAACCCCAGTGACCTTAGATCTCTTTCATATTGTTCAGGTAGATCTCCGTCTCTTAAAGGTTGCTTACCCATGCTTTAGTGGCTAATCTACAAATATCTACAAGCAAGAGCGTGTAAAACAACAACATGCAAGAGCGTGTAAAAATCACATAAAAAATTATTTAGAGGTAAACACTATAAGGAGTCAACTCACCGCAAATACAATACAGTTTTCCTTTAAAGATATGGCTGTATTGCTCTCACTATCCAATGGGTAGCTTATAAAATGTGTGGGTAAAATGCATGCTGCCAAATCTAAATACATCATCTTTTTAAGCTATTTTCAGATCACATAGGAACAGACTGAGAAGATGAAAAAGAATTTGTTATAGAAAACCTCATCTTCCCTCTGATGTTGGTTTCCCAAAAGATAAATTAAGCTGAGCCTTCAAAAGATCCACCATTAAGGGACTGCAACAGACAATACAAAATGTCCGCATTCTATTCTGGAACGTCTTTTTTACTCCCCTCATTGATCTGGTGTCCAAAAGTATCAACAACAACACTCCAAATGAAGGCAAATTAATTTTTATTTTGGTGCCAGATTTACTTTCATTTGTGCCAAAGATGTCCATCTGGCTTGCCAGCGAGTTCTTAATGAAGGACAATTAGTCAGTTAATGAAAAGGTCTTTTCTGCTGCATCCCATAAAGTCTTAGTTTGAGAAAATAATCCCCCCTTTGCAGCCTGCATTGACAAAACAGACCATTTTCCTGCGGTAATGTGCGACTATGAGTCCTGAGGCCTATTGAGACTTAAGTCACAAAGTTGATAAGGATTTTTTCATGATAAAAGACTACTTCAAGTACGCTTTGCTTCATATTCTTTATAGATATTTTTAAACTCTTTATCACTTTATATCAATGTTATTGAAATCATGGAACTGTACAGGGATCCTCAATACACAACTGAGGCAATAATTCAACATTCAGTGAGAACTCCACATATAAAATTAAGGACAGGGGCTAATTTTAAAAGGCTGTCTAAAAGTTGTACCTACCTTTATTGTTTCACTACTTACTTTCACATTACAACAGAGTTGAACAAGCCAGAGACTAGACTTCAAGTGTTAGAGTGCTTAGGGCTTCCGGGATGGATCATGCCCCATAATGCACTGCGAGATCACAGTGTATTGCTGTATGATGATTGGACAAAGTATCCTCACTTTTGTTGCCAGCGGTTTAGACATTAATGGCTGTGTGTTGAGTTATTTTGAGGGGACAGCAAATTTACACTGTTATACAAGCTGTACACTCACTACTTTACATTGTAGCAAAGTGTAATTTCTTCAGTGTTGTCACATGAAAAGATATAATAAAATATTTACAAAAATGTGAGGGGTGTACTCACTTTTGTGAGATACTGTATACTGCTGTTCAGAGTATATAGTGCCTGGGGGACCCCCACGTCATTTATTTTTTAATTTTGGTGCAGGGTTCCCCTTAATTTCCATACCAGACCTGAAGGGCATGATATGGATTTTGGGGGGGGACATCCACACCATTTTTTTTTTGTGTTTTTTGGTGCGGGGTTCCCCTTAATATTCTTACCAGACCCAAAGGGCCTGGTAATGGACTGGGGGGGGGGGGGAGACACGACCCACGCCATTTTTTTCAATACATTACAGCCGCTAGCAGTTTTTAATTACATTTTTTCCTTTAGAAATGTAATTTTGCTGTGGTACTGTTATAAACATGAGAACGATGTGCTACTTTACAGGCAGACTAAGGAGACCCCCCAGGCACGGTATTTAAAGGAATATTTCATTCATTCATTTTGATTGTTTCACTTTAAGCATTTTTTTAAATGACTGCTTCTGAAAAAACGGCCATTTTAAAAAATGGGGGGGGGGGGGGGTGTTCGGCTCATCCCTACTAAGGGTGTAGGGTGTTAGTTTACCTTTTCATTTTTTTGTGAAAAAGTAAACGTGCACTTTAAGCAAACCTGTGTTTTGCCCATGCCAGAAGCCTTTCTCTTGCATTCAGATGCTTAGAGCGAGGACACATAGTCCTGTGTTAGCTCGGATTGAAGCTTGTACAAGGTTGCAGACACTCACCCTGCCACCATGTGACATCATCAAGCACCAGCACTATACCTATACCCAGGAGTGTTTTTCTTCTCTCCTGCATAAGTGGAGCAAAATAATTGTTTGTGCTGCTGGGGAGGCAAGAAACAAAACCCTCTAATTCTCACCTTTTTTCAAACAATGCAACATCGATAAGCTCCCTTGATGGCGGTAAACATCTTTCCCCGGCTTTGGTTTCTTTGGCCTGAGTGGCATAACTGTCACACATGTTCATGGAAGTTCCATTCATCTAGGCACCAAGGTATGCTGAAAATACGCAGCTTTAGTACACACTCATTTTTTATTGCTCAACCCACAGCTCAAGTCGGAGCCACTGTACTAACAATCCAATGTTAGTACAGCGATTTTCCCTGCTGTGCTATTGTATTCTGACAGGAGGAATGCTCCCCCCGCCAGAACACTCCGGTCAGTGCTTTCAGCCATTGGTTGAGAGCGCTGATTGGGAGCCGGTCGTCAGACCATTTTCGGTCATGACCCTTCCACAGAAGCCGGACGGCTGCCATACACATGGGGCAAAATGTCGACCAGTTTAATTTGAAGCGGCCGATGTCATCCGACATTCAGCCTGTGTATACTAGGCTTCAGTGTACATTCTAAAGCATCTTGGGAGGAGGAAGGTAAGAAGCCTTTTTGCAGAAGAGACATAGCAAAGCAAGTTTGCTTTAATATCTTAAAGAACCCGCTATAGCAATCAATGGTGTATCAAAACCTTTTAGCAGCTTAAGAGGTCCAACTGGTACCCAGATGGGACAAACACAAGGAAAGCTTTAAGCACATTGCCTGCCTTTTGATGTTTTGACAAAACCAAAAGCACAGATTGCATGCTTCTCAGAGCTTGGCTGCTGATGCTGATAACATCTAAAAATAAGAAAAAAATATTCCTTCTAGTTTAACTATAAAGTTAAACCTTACAACCAAAGTAATTTAATTACATATGCTATGTTTAAAGCATAACTCCAGACAATTTTTTTTTTGTTAGTTTTTAGTTTTGGATAGACGGGGGGAGAGTAAAAAATTCTGTCAGGTACAATGGGGAGATATTCCCTCACTTCCCTTTCTTGTGACACACTCACAAGAAATAGGGGGCGTGGTCACCAGATCACCAGATCAAGAAAACTCAGCAATAAAAACATTTATCAGAAGATCTGATCCTTCTTTCCTCTACTAAAACTGTGCTTTATTCTGTGCCTCTGATACAGAGATTTCCCAGTTCTTTTTAAATCGAGAAGTAGCAAGAAGAAATCTCCCAACTGGCACACACACAGAAAAAAAAAAATGACAAAGACTCTAACCCTTGCACATTCTATCCAAAATGAAAAAAAAAAAAAAAAATGTTTTAGCTAGAATTGGACTTAAAGAGCTACAAACAACATTCATACCTATGCATGTAAAAAGGCCTATACCCTGTACAAAGATACCACTGAGGCATAAACTACATAGGGGCAACAGAAAGGGAGAGGAAATCTTCCCTTAGACAGCTGACATTGCAACAAGTTTCCCTATCAAATATTTACCATTCGATACCTATGACAACTAAACATTTTACACTTTTAATGTAAGGCTCCTTTCTCAGGGGACAGACTCCTCTGATCCCCGCTGAGCAGGCGGATAGCTGGTCTGTGTCCGCTCCACTTATGCAGAGCGGACATAGGCACAGCCTGCTCTTCTCTATGGGCGGTCGGATGTAAATGGACTGCCTATCCTTTCCCCCCGGAAGGATCCGGATCAGTCTATTTTTAGCGGATCGGATTGGATGTAGGCAGGTGTAAACGGACACATGCCCGTTTACACCCACCTATTCATAAAGGAGAATGGACGGTCCGATCGGGTCAGTCTGAAAAACTGACAGGTAAAACCCGATTGTGCCGCTAGTTTGAAAGGGGTCTAAGTAAGCTAAATTATTGTCTATCCTACCTCTTCTCCTGAGAAGAGGGCATGTCCTTTTTATGTGGTGAACACCAGCTTTGGATCACAGCAATCATACTTTATTGTGATGTGAGACAATGAGAAAGTATCTATGGACCACTAGGCCTATCCTTCACTTTGAAAAGACAGGTAAAATACCCACTGATTATGAAACCTGCCCGTCACTAGATGTGGTAAGCAGGGAAGAAAACCATTACATAAGGTAAAAGAATATAATTTATACTGCCCCGAAAGACGTCTTGATGACTAAATGCGTCGGAAGGAGCCTCATGCCAACATCATCACGCCCCCGGGACTATTGAGTCATGCCGGCTTGGTGATTTTTTTATTCATGCGCATTTGTTTAATGTGATTGTAGAGAGGCAGGTCTCTGCTTTTTTTCACATGAATAGCTACTGCTGGAGTCCTGGTATGCTTGCCCAATGGTAATATCCTAGAGTTTGAGAGAGTGGTCTGGGAATCGCATCAGTGGCTTTGAGTGATTACACATGTTTTATATGACTTCTCTAGCAATAAGAGGGTCATGGCAATTTGGTAAGCAGACACTCCTGCTACACTTTGGGTGAAAGTTGGTGACACCTCTGTAGTGAAATTCACTGAGGAACACTATATCACGATTCAACTGGATCTTTTTTTTTTGGCATTTTTATGGACTTTATTTCACCTATTATGAATTAAGTGCACCAAATGATTTGCTCATTCATTACTTTATAGTCATCTTTCACTTTGAATTTATGTACACTATATACACTTATTGTGTTATTTATTATTGTCCTTTTATTTTTACATTTTTTAGCACAACATTTTATTATATTCACTGGGAAGCATACATTCTTTAAGTGTTTGCAGCTCTAAGGAGTATTTTGAGGTGCACAAGTGCGCGGTTATTTTTATTTACCGTATTTATAATTCATACAGACCTGAGAAATGGGGAAAATTACTTATTGTGGAATCCTAACGTCCCAGTAAAAACAAAATTGGCAAAAAAGCTGACACTGGCTATGGAGCCTACACCCCAACATAAGCAAAACATTTTTTTAAATATTATGGAAACTGTCCTCTTACAGAAAAAATGGCCAAACTGTTGTAGATTTGAGACTTATGGAGTCTTCCCCGTAATATATAAAGTGATGAGATACACTGCAAAAAGTTCAGGATTTAGGATGTGGTCCTTCATTGTGATCCAAACAACTAGGTTTCTACCTTTGGATTACAAAGCTTGTGAAACTGTTGTAAAAAGATTATGAACGTCACAAAAAAAACCAAAAACTAGGTAATAAAGTGTGGAACACAAGGACAATGAGTACTGATATGAAGTCTCTTCTTTATGTTACAATGAAGAGCAGCAAAGAAGGCTTTGAGTAATGAAGTCTACTTTCCTCCTTGAGGAGGCCTTATGGAAAATGTACTTCATACTTTATGTGTGACATCAAATCAGAGATATACTAGTAATTGAGACAGTCCTTCACCTTGAACTAAAACAATAAGATATTTTTTTTTATACACACAGAAGGCGAGAAAGAAATGTAGAGACGGTGAATAAAACACTGGATGATGGCCAAACACAATATGGATGACAAGGTTATGCAAACTAAGCCAATGATGGTAGTCTGTTTTCTCTTCATCTGTAAGATCAATACTGAGAAAGTGGACCATCATCAACCAGTTTTTAATAGGGGTATATGTGCCTGCCAATGGAATCCACTCTAGAATAGATTAGAAAATTAGTTTAATTCATTGATAACCCCCCCACCCCACCCCCCACTTCCATACTTAGCCCCGAAAGGATTTACCCCCTTCCAGACTAAGCCCTTTTTTTTGCGATACGGCATTGCGTCATTTTAACTGAGAATTGCGCGGTCGTGCGCTGTTGTACCCAAACAAAATTGACGTCCTTTTTTTCCCCACAAATAGAGCTTTCTTTTGGTGGTATTTGATCACCTCTGTGGTTTTTATTTTTTGCACTATAAACAAAAAAGAGCGACAATTTTGAAAAAAAAGCAACATTTTTAACTTTTTGCTATAATAAATATCCTCAAAAATATATATATATATTTATTTTTTTTTATTAGTAATGGCGGTGATCTGCAATTTTTATCGTGACTGCAGCGGACAGATTGGACACTTTTGACACTACTTTGGGACCATAGACATTTATACAGCAATCAGTGCTATAAAAATGCACTGATTACTGTGTAAATGTCACTGGCAGGGAAGGGGTTAAACACTAGTGTGCCATCAAGGGGTTAAGTGTGTTCCCTGGGTGTGTTCTAACTGTAGGGGGGATGGACTCACTAGAACATGACAGAGATCACTGCTCCCGATCACTGGGAGCAGTAGATCCCTGTCATGTTGCTAGGCAGAACAGGGCAATGCCTTGTTTACATAGGCATCTCCCCGTTCTGGCTCTCTGTGCCACGATCGCGGGCCACCGGTGGACATCGAGTCCACGGGATCCGTGGATACGCGCCCGCTAGCCGCCGATGATGGCATGACATACAGGGTACGTCGTTTTGCGCACCCGTGCTACTTGGCGTGAGTCGGTCGGCAAGTGGTTAAAGAGGAACTGCAGTCTGCTCACATAATTTGTAATAAAAACATCTTTGCCATTCTGAAGCTTCCCTCCAATCACTTTGCATATTATTTTATATATACTGTGATTCTGTACTTGCCAAATATGCTACAGAAATCTCCCTCCACTAAGTCTGGCTGCATCCATTTTAACTGTGGGCAGCTGAAGCTGCTGCCTGTTCACTTCTGGATTTACACAGACACACAGAGGCACACCTCCAGCTCTGCAGCTCTCATTGGACCTGACAAACTCTTACGAGAGTGAGAGCTGTGCATGATGTCATAAGCCTAGGCTAATAACCAGACAAGAAAGAGGAAGTAGGCTGTATAAGGTATTTACTGGCAGAAAAAAACAAATTTACTATCCAAAGTTAAAACAACAAGGGCAGAAGATTTAACAGATGGAAAGATGAAAAAATGACTGAAGGTCCGCTTTAACTTTCTTTTTTAAGTCACACACATGTCCAAAGTCGCAAGACAAGTCGCACAAGTGTGAATGGAGCCTTATTTGTAATACAGATAGTTATTTAAAACGGTATCTAAATTCTAAGGAAGAAATGTTCCTGGTTACAGCAATCAAACCAAAACATTAAGTGCTAGTTCACACCAGACGCAGTTCTGTTCAGTTCCGTGCACTTTTATTCTGCACAAAATGCATGCACAGTGTTTTACATGTATTCCAATGGCTCTAGTTCACACCATGCAGTCAGTTTCCGGTCAGTTTCTGCACCGGAAACTGACTGCATGGTGTGAATTAGAGCCATTGGAATACATGGAAAACACTGTGCATGCACTTTTAGTGCAGAAAAAAAGCGCACAGAACTGAATGGAACTGCATCTGGTGTGAACTGGCCCTTACAGCTAAACTACAGGAAAAAAGTTAAATACACAGATGTGGGTGCTGTTTCACTTTGTAAAGGATTTGCATTTCTGTTCAATGAATCCTGAGATTTACACAGCCCTGGCAGACATCATAACCAGGTTGGAGAGCTGACTTTTCTCTGCTCTCTGCCTGGTATTGTTTGATAAAGGAGCAGCAAAAGCCTTAATGGCCTCTCTTGCTGTCCCTACCTTTCCCAGTTTATATGCAGCCGTACTGGGGATGACTGGAGGTTGAGATCAAATTCAAGCACTCGCTTTAATTGCATTTAAATATATGTTCATTCATTTATAAGAAATTAATTGGTGTTTTCGTATCTGCCTGGACATTAGCTTTAAAATTAGAACACCATTTTTTCACAATTGTCCTTCCAACACATCCCACCGATAGAGGTTCTATCTTAAAGAAGAAAAAATGTTTTGCCTGGAGTTACACTTTAACAAGCACCCGGCACTACCTTTATTTACTTTTGTAAAAAAATAAGATGTATGTACTGTGTGAAGGAATGTGAGCACAGAATCCCATTAATGCCAGCAAGGCAGAAGAACAGGTATGTTCAGGCAGGGTGCAGCTGAATAAAGTATACCCGAATCCTGACTATATCATTCCACACTCCCCCGCAGTGCTGTCCAGACTGTATCTATGGTGACTCCTTTGTTTTCCTATGAAGTGTGAGAAAGAATACAGGTGATAAGAGGCAGAACAGATGAATGAACACTGCAGAGGATTGAGAGACTATGACATATGTGCAGACAGGTGAGAGAGGAGCAAAGTGAGAAGGTGTCAGAAGAAATCAAGAGGGAAGCATCAACACACTACAAGCACCACAGGAAAGAAGAACTAAACTGCATGGAACCAGAGAGAAACAGAGCCATGTAGATAAGGGAATAGATACACTTTGTATAACAATAAAACAAAGGCAGGTAAGATATTATCTGCAAAGCATTTGGTATGCGGACATCCAAATGAGAGTATTTTCTTCACCTGAGACTCTAATTAGCCCCAAACAAACTCTGGCTAAGCATAGGACACGTACCAGGCTCCTTCTTATCTCTCGACAAGTTTTTTTCTTCGGTTTGGACTGGGTACGTACATGGTTCAAATCTCGGCTAGTTCTATTCGAACTGTCTATGGCTAGCTTAAGGCAGGTCTCCAACAGGTCTTGATTTATAGGTATGTATCCAGGTGCTAATGCAATTTTCTGGAGTAGACAAACATCTTTTTTGCTCATGCTCTTAGTAGGATATCTGCCCACCTACAACCACCTTAATGCAAACCTGTGCTTTGCCAGTTCAGGAGTGGATGAAGAAACAGGAAATGAAAAAGATGGCAAGTATATTCTGCTAGGGAAATCAAGTCAACATAAACCTTTTGCTTTGCAGAGGCAAGTCACAGGCTCACTTTAAGGATCATTCCAAAATTAAAAAAAAAGACGATTGTGACAGAGGGTCACGTATACCTACTGGAACAGGTGCATCTGTGTTACTACCTCCTGTGTAATACCTGGTCAGCCTCAAAAACATGGCACCCAGCCTGGGAAGTCACTGCAAGCCTTCATGTGCAAAAAGGAAGAAAAGCTGTTCCCATGGAAATTGGCTAAAACATCATGGCTGAGTAAAGCCTGATGGCCGAAACACGTTGGATT
Organism: Aquarana catesbeiana; assembly: GCF_042186555.1. Taxonomy (NCBI): domain Eukaryota; kingdom Metazoa; phylum Chordata; class Amphibia; order Anura; family Ranidae; genus Aquarana; species Aquarana catesbeiana. The sequence continues at coordinate 68,426,618 of NC_133335.1, forward strand.
TTTTTTGACTGTGGTTTTTTTGACTGCATTAATAAAACAATGGTGTTAGCACATATCCCAACTAGTTCATCCAGTGTGGACCACTATCGCCTCCTCATCTCTGAGTGGGAGACAGTCACTACAGATAACTGACAACTATTCTTCCTATACACTCTAAAATGAGCAGTAAACTAAAACAAAATGGTGCTCTTACATGTCACAAAGAAGACGGCTGTGTTCATCATTCAAATTACACTGAGGAACGTTCATTAATCTCACGCTGACTTAGTAATGATGCTATGTGACAACTGATCTGCAGCAAACATTGTAATTGTGATTTAGACCTTAAAAATGATGAACGGAAAATTTTACCTTTTTTTTTTATTTTTTATTTATTATTTTTTAGACAAGCATCTCAAAAGCTGTACAGGTTAAACAATTAAATGAGGGCTCTGTCCCTTTTAGGAACATATGCTAATAGTACAATATACGATATATAAAAGAACAACAATAATGGCTGCTGTGGAGGGTGGAAGTTGCGGGGATGGGCTGTATATATGGCGGAAGTAATACACAAGGCATATCAAAAAACTGCATGTTTTTTGGCTTTTTACTTTTTGGAGCAGGCTTCTAGATTTGAGTAGAGATGTTGAGACAAATATATTTGTGCATTTGATTGATACATTTTCCAAGTAACCCAGAGTAAAGAAAAGTTAATGCCGGATGCAGCGAGAATGACGGCCTGCATATGCTGCACACATGAAGACAGCTGTGGTAGGAAAAATTACATTATTAAGCCAAAGTCATTTCTGAAATCATTCTACTTCCAAGTCCCAGGCGATTTAGTAACTATGTAGGAAAAAAAAAGAAATAATGCTCACGGATACAAGCAGCAGCCTTAACACCTGTCACTGAAGCATTTTATAGAGACTAAAAATCTACCTTATATATCCATACTGTGATGTTAACCATTTCCATGGTAAAGTTATGACTAACCAGAAAAAAAGGCACAGCAAAGACCAATTATGATACATTAACCCATAGCAACCAACCAAAATCATCTTCTGGTGGATCATATTGCACTAAACTTCTCTTATACCAATTGAGGTTCATGTCCATGGTGCCCAAAAAGGAGAACTCATCTCATCCTATGCCTACGCATGCATAGCACAGGGAACCCTACTTACAAATTCCTTCAACAAGCAACATCTGAATGTATCTTTCTTTGGACACAGTTGTGTCAGTAACGATATAACTGGCAAAAGCCTGAAGATTCTCTCACCCTGACTTCACAAACCTCCAAAGGTGGAGTGAGATGATGAAAAGTGAAATTTCAGTGTGAAAAGGTCACTGATTCAGAAGGACATTTAGACAGTAGCCAAGTATGAGTGAAGTAGAATATAGTTGCAGGGTCATCCTATGTCAGTGGTCTCCAAACTGTGGCATGGGGAGTGGATGTGGCCCTTTACTTGCCTTTATGAGGCCCTTGAGACACTGTTCCTTCCACTGATACATCGCATTATTCCTGTCACTGACCCCAACAATAGGGTACTATTGCTACCACTGACCCAAACAATGGTGCACTATTCCTCCCACTGACACCAACTGCAGGGCCCTATTCTTTCCACTGACACCAATGACGGAGGCACTATTCTTTCCCGATACCAACTATGGGGCACTATTCCTCCCAAAGACACCAATGATGGGGCGCTATTTCATCCCCTAATACCAACAGTGGGTCAATATACCTCCCACTAATACCAATGATGAGGCATGCTTTACCCCCATTGATGCCAGGGCATTTTCTTCTCCCACTAACCACAGTCCAGCCCCTCCTGTCCTCCTGAAGGACAGTACACTGGCCCTTGGTTCAGAAAGTTTGGAGACCCCTGTCCTATGTGAAAAGCAAGACACAGGCCCAGTCTCTCTTCAAAATGTCATGGCCAAGTCAAGTTTTGCATATTATTTCACCTGCCTCTGGATCTATTGACCATTTTGATATGGGATATCTAATGAAGACAGCCTCCGTTTATGCATTTCTTCATGATATACTCAGCTCGAATTTGACAGGCTTGTGACAAGTGTGGCAATCTTAAGTGACATGTGCATAACCTTCTCTATTAAAAAGCAAGGAAAGAACCCATGAAACCTGTTTCAGGCAAGGAGTGGGATAATGGCACCCAGCAAACACAAACAGAAAAGTAAAATCTGATATATTTGTATGCAGTTATCAGGAGTGTTGAGGATACCATCATGAACATTACCTCTTTGTTTAGGTACATGTGCAATTTCCTTGCGTCTTTTCCAAGTGAGCAAAAGATATCTGTATATGCCAAGTCGCTGGTGTTTGCAAGGCCTTAGTGTGTACGATAAATTACAGTTTTTTCGATGGGGTCAGGACTGTAATTAACAAATAAAACCTAGCCCTGTAGTAAATTCTCAATTTACATACTTGATAATCATATATCACTTTGCCAAAATTAACTCAGCATTTCTTCAAATATGACTCACCCAATGGGTTACCCAAACCATTCCAAAAAGTCAAACTACAATCATTCTTTCAATATGTAATAAGTAAGGCATATACGTCTCTCTCGACCTTGGGAACTTTGCACTGTACAGAGAAAGTTGGGCAACTCTGTTGCTTTTACTTTTACTGGATAAAATAGGATATTGTAGCAGTAGAGTTCAAGTTTTGAAAAATCTTCCTAGAGCTATTCTGAAATGCACATAAGTGACCAACATTACATTGCCTTTACTGTATGCCATCAGGATTGGAGAAAAGACTCAGGACAGGAGAAGAGTTAAGTCCATATAAACTCCCTGCTCAGATGGAAGAGCTGAAGTGCATTAGAGACTATAACTCATGGTTCAGTCTGAACTGCAGGACATTAAGGGATCAATGAGAGTCCCACGAGGAAGGGAGGAAGAAAATCGGCAGATAATAGGGGAGGAGGCCCCTCTAACTGAACTCAGCAATGAAACATCACAAGGGGAACAAAGAATAATCATGGTGCAAAGATAATGCTTGTTGATGAAGAAACAAAGTAGAAACTGATTTTGGGCCACATGGTGTTACGATATGAAGTTCCCAAAATAACACCATGAAGGAAATACAGTAGGAAATACAGTGGTGTCACATGGTCAATATTGGGGTTGTTGCACCAGTGTTATCAACAGTCCTTTTTGGCACTACCCTTTTCCTTTACCAATAATGGTTTAATGTAATTTGGCAGGATGAGGTCAATCCCTGCTGTACACGGTAATTATGGATATCCTTCGGTACTATTAGCTCCACAATTTTGATATGACAGCTCAAAGGAAACAAGGCTAAAGCAAAGTTCAATGTCAAGTATAGTCATTTTCTGAGACACTGAATGATGGCTTGTCACAAAGGTTTACTAACTTTAATAGCTTAAGTGTCTGACATATAATCACTTGTTGACAAATGCAATCAAGGTCATTTTCAACTAGAGGTCAACTCATATGATCATTATTCATTTTAAACACTGTGGTTCCTAAAGCTATACATAGGCTTGACAGGGTAGTCAACATAAAACACACCAATCTCCCTTAGGGCAAGTTCTCTGCAGATCCATGGAAGAACTCTCTGTAAACTTGTTTGGTTGTCTCTGATGACTTTACAAGTTTATGCCAGGGGAAAAATGGAGCTAAAACCCGGAGGCAAGTGCCGGCTAATTGGGGGAAAGTGGGTGTGGTCTGATCACTACCCTCCCAGGCATCAGCCAATGATGTCGGGAGCCTCAAATGGGAACAACTTTCAATACCTGCCAAGCACCCCCAACAGGGTGCACTAAGCCAAATGGGTCAATACATGTTTCCACATTTATTGGGCGCTGTGCTGTACTATGCCAAACTAAACATTGCATATGACACTTGGACCACACTATTCTATTCATTTCCACTGTTTACTTAACAGGCCCCTGTCAGAAGTGTGTTTTCAGTGAATGTAGAAAAATGGATCTATGGCCTTATCTTCTAACAGTGACAGCCAATCAACAAAGAGACACACAGGACTAAAGTAGGCCATGAAATACACACAGTTTCTTTATTAAAAGAACCAAGCCTTTAAATTGAAAATAAAAACAAAGACAAGAAATAGGATACCACATTTCCCAACTCTTCTAAGTTCATCAAATCTAAACTTTCAGATCCTCTGGTCCCACTCTTTTTCCAGAGTTTTTTTTGGGTAAGTCGTATGTATTTTGGGCACTTTCCAGCACCATAAACCAAACCTTGTTTTGCCCATTAAGAGTAACTCAACAAGTTTCCTTTAAAGTGACCCTGTCACTTCAGGGTCACTTTTAGCCAATAGTTCACCTGCAAGAGAAGAAAGCATACTCACCTATATGGCGGCACATGCATGGAAAAGCCACTACATCTCCACTTCCCAGCCACTGCAAGCAGTTGAATATGTGATCCCGCCACCAGTTCACATGTCACATGTCCTGCAGTGATGTACAAGCCAGTGTGGGGAACCACAGCAGCTGGTGGAGGAGCAGGTATTTTGCACTAAGTATATTCACGGTTATTTTACTGGTGACCCATTGGCTAAAAGTAACCCTGTGTTGACAAGGTCAAGGTTTGCAGCACAAACCTTCTCATTACTCACTCAAATATGTGGTACTTCCAGGTATGAATAAAGCATGTAACGCACTATCCATGCAATGTGAAAGCATCAGTGCTTGATGATTGGCCACTTAGGCACCCAGTATTGCCACATTGAGACCGGGAGAAGGTACACAGCCCTGTGCAAGCTCAATCACAACTTGGGTCTTCTCCCTTTGCTCCCGATCACCACTAAAAGAAAGGAAGCAAAAGGGAGGCAGGTATATGCAGCTTGCGGGGATAGAGTTAAAGTGAACCTGTTATTTTGCCCTGCATGAGTAAAACAAGGCGGGGGTCCTGTTGCCATCTTTCCAAATCTGGGATTGTTAGCCAATTTATCTTGGGGTCTTCAAAAGCAAAAGGAAAGCAAAATGTATGTGTTTCCTGTAGAACCAATTAGATCTTGCCGATATGGTTCCTATACTTTCTTTAAATAGGTCTGAAGAATTGCTATGCAGAGTAAACTTGTGGTTTGCATGCTTTTAGGCTTCACACTAAAGCTAAATGTAGAAGGGCATCTCAGTGCCTTTGATTTTTTTGTCATGAGTTTTGCCCACACTGCAGGTGTTCTCCTGGAGGAAGGTGTGCAGTGTGGGCACTGAGGGAAGCAATTAAAACGAATGGTCAGGTGCAGTCTAAAAGTTTTACGTGCTTGAGCTGGCATAATGCAAAGCATGACTGGGCTAAAACAAATATATACTTAGCCAATCATTGCTGAGGAATCTTTTTCAACAAATACACACACTTTGGTGGGTACATAGTATAAACCAGGGGTCTTCAAACTGTGGCCCTCCAGGTGTTCAGGAACTACAATTCCCATCATGCCTAGTCATGTCTGTGAATGTCAGAGTTTTACAATGCCTCATGGGATGTGTAGTTCTGCAACAGCTGGAGGGCCGTAGTTTGAGGATCCCTGGTATAAACAGTCACCCAGCTTGGAGAATTAAGTGAACATTTTCTTTTAAAATAGAAAGAAGCCCGCTAAGTACCATTTACTGGTGACGTAATGCAACAGCCAGTCTTCTGCTTTGGACTATTTTACACAGGAGGTTTGAGAATAAAAGAAGGTGATTAGTATCTATTGGCAACAAGACATTTCTATATTTACGTTTCTATATTTAATACACCAAGCCCATCATTTCAGAAAAGCAACAACCCTTCAATGAAAAAAAAAAAAAAAGTTTCTAGGTCACCATGACTCTTATGCCCTGTACACACGATAGGATTTTCCGATAGAAAATGTGTGATAGGACCTTGTTGTCGGAAATTCCGACCGTGTGTGGGCTCCATCACACATTTTCCATAGGAATTTCCGACACAAAGTTTGAGAGCTTGCTATAAAATTTTCCGACAACAAAATCCGTTGTCGGAAATTCCGATCGTGTGTACACAAATCCGCCGCACAAAAAGGGCCATGCATGCTCAGAATAAATTGAGAGACGAAAGCTATTGGCTATTGCCCCGTTTATAGTCCGGACGTACGTGTTTTACGTTACCGCGTTCAGAACGATCGGATTTTTCAACAACTTTGTGTGACCGTGTGTATGCAAGACAAGTTTGAGCCAACATCCGTCAGAAAAAATCCATGGATTTTGTTGTCGGAATGTCCGATCAATGTCCGACCGTGTGTACAGGGCATTACATTCTTTCACATCTGAGAGTATTACAAAAAAAATACAAAAATGAAAAAAAGACTTAAGATATGTACCAATATGTATAATCTTTATCATATAAAAGCTGTAAAAGCATATAAAAAGCTTGGCATAGACACAGCATTTCTCTCAATGAATCTAAAAAATGTTAAAGTGGTGTGAGCACAGTTGCATTGATGTAAACAGCCACCATATAGAATAATGCAATTTCCATTGTCATGCATGGCAGTGCAATGGCAGGCGCAGGAGAAATTGCATTAATGTGCCTACGGAGCCTAAAGGGTAAATATTATATCAAGGCAGAGAACCGCTGGAAAAGAGGAAGATGGGTAGACAGTGCCTGGCTGATCGATGGTGTTAAACGTTAGCAATTTTCAAAAAGGATAATGCAACAGAGCTACAGTGTGATGAACAACAAAGACCTACAGTAATGCCCTGCAGGCCAAGATGGGGTCAGTTGGATTTAGGCCTGCACCTGCTCCCACTATCCACTTTCCTCCTCTAATTCCTCATTATCATGGGAAGCGCACCATAGCCATACCGAGAACCATTTTGTCAGGCTTTTCATCAATGCTCATACATGAATAAGAACATGCAATTCAGGAAATGTATAGCCAAGTTTCTACCGAGGAGGAAAAACATGCTAATCCCACAGGCATGACATTAATCACTAGATTACCGCTGCATGTATCTCACTATGGGACCATGGGGGAGTCAATACCTGCACTAACTCTCCAAGATACAGGACAATGGAATATGCACAGGATCAGGCAAGGCAGGAGGGGGAGAAGATTGAAGACTGGCAAGCTGTTCACATGGGAGAAATGGGAGTTAAAGAAGAGTCCCTGACAAACGTGAAAACTTTCATTTACACTTTTACCAATGAACAAACTGGTAGATTTCATGCCATCCTGAAATTTTCTACCCAAATCACCCATCTCTTTTCATGTACTACTATCTGGCAAGTCCCTACACTATCAATTACGCAGAGAATAGAGTTCAAAAATGTAATTATCTGCAAGGTTGTCTCCAGCTTGATCCCACCATACATTTCCTTATTGGTTTCCATGAATGCCTCAAATGCAGCCTTCACTCTGCACATGACCTTCATGACTTCTTTCTCTTCCAGCAGCTGCCTGAAATATCCTAATTGCAGGGTCATGTACCAAGAGTCACAGTTGAATCTTCTGGAAAAATAACAGGAGTATAACATAATGGAAGTCTCAGTCTGTAATTAAAGGTAGACTTAAGGCTAAAACAATTCTCTGGGGTGTTGGATAAGGTAGGTGGTTGCCTGGAAAGTATTTGAAAAGTCAGAAAGAGTTCGGATATATGTCAGATGGCAGAGTTGAGAATCCCTAGAGGAGAGGTTTAAACTCAATTTCATGTGGGCCACATCAGGATTATGGTTGCCCTTAAAGGGCTGGTTGTATTTGTAAGACTAGAGATCCCTCCACCATCAGAAGTCAAGAGTCCCCCACTCTCCCTTACATCACAGCGCACTCCCTTACATTGTACTGCTGCCGGGAAAAAGCTGGGGACGGAGCTGGGAAGCAGAAAGTGCAGGGTCTGGAGGAGGAACAAAGGAGGGCTGGAGTCAGCTGTAAAACTCTGCTGAATGCGGAGACAAGGGGGTACTGCAGCTACAAAGAGTCACAGGAACTGTAGGTGTTCTGTTCTCCTCCCTGCTGCTGATTGATTAGAAAAGGCGTGGGTGGAGATGAGGGGATACCACAGCTGCAGGAGAGGTGTGAGGGCCACATAAAATGGCCTTGCGGGCTCAATTCATTCAGCGGGCTTTGTATTTGACACATGTGCCCTAGAGCAACCTTTCTAAACTTTTTTTTAACATGGAGGAGCTCTTAGTGTAATGGTCACTTAGAAGAATGTTGCGTACATGTGTGGTCAGTAGTAAAAATTCCCCTCTTACAGACAGCTAAAAAGAGAATTTGATTCAGTGGCTACTAATCTAAGCAGAAGTTGTTAATTTCTCAAGGAACCCCTAGCAACCTCTGGAGGATCCTTGGGTTCTACAGAACCCTGGTTGATGAAGGCTGCCCTAGAGAAATCCCAGCAGTGTCAACCCTCAGTTACAACCACCATGATATATAACTTTTGTTCCTGGAAGAATTAAGGGCTGCCTGCAGGTGGGAAAAAATATTTTACTAGTACATACTGCCCATTATAACTGCTTAACAAATATAGTTCCTTGTATCTGGAGTACCTATTTAAGTCAGTCTATGCCTTGACTATACTTAATGCTGTTAATGGGGAGGAAGCCTGCAGCATGTCTGCCGTCCACTCGGGATATACATAATGGTGTGTTGCTGGCACACATATAATCCTATGTTACTGACTGAGAACGAGGCCGACATTCCCTCTGTCTGCACTGTGAATGCATGTAATGGTGTGTCATTGTGTGCAAGCTAGCCTCTCTCTATCTTTGTGCTGTAAATACATACAATGTGGAATCAGCAAGTCACTGTGCTATGGAATGGTGTATCAGCATGAAGGGAAAATTCAAGTCATGCTCATGTTTGCACATCTAATACATGTAATGTGGTAGCACTGGCAGCGGCTTTGTGTGGGCTGTGCATATGTTTGTGTGTCAGTAGGTGTAGGGAAGTAGAGCTGACTAGGATCTGGATATACATGGCAGTATATGTTGTTAGGAAATACAGTCTGGCCCTGCTTGTGACGCAACGAACAGAAAGGTGAGTTAAAGGTAGGCCTTGTCAGTCTATACATGTGATGGTGCATTAGAGTGGTATATCATTGGAGGTTTATAATTCTTTCAGCCTATACAGATTGTATGGGTAGATCTCTTGTGCGGTTATCCAGTGCACTTATACTGTTTAGGCTGGATGCAGATGACCCAGTTTTTGCTTGCAATGCAAACAATCTGAGCATTAGGCTGATTATTAGCGTTTGTCTTTTACAAAAGCTCCACACCGCCAACAAATGTGCTAATTAAGTAAAGGAATTATAATTTGTATTGTATATAGAAAACAATGCCTATAGGTAGTCCCCGTAAAACCCATGCTGAATTTGATCCTCCATGAAAATGGACCAGGACTTGGCTTTAAATGGCCAGGCAAAGCCCAGCATTATCCAGGCAGCAAATTATACTGCATAAGGTCTTGCGCAGGGATCTTGAAACAACAACGTTCCAGCTGTTTCTGGACTTCACGTCCAATGAGGCATTGTAAAAATCTGACATTCACAGACATGACTAGGCATGATGGGAACTGTAGTTCCTGAACAACTGGAGGGCCGTAGTTTGAAGACCCCTGGTCTAGCGGATGTGAATAGGCTTTGCACTGGGACCTAAGAAGGCTCTCGGTTTGCAGGGACATGGGATTAGTAGACAATGTGGAGTACCAGAACAATGTTTTGTGAGGCGCATTGACACTAGGGAAGGCAACACATAAAATGTCATGGCATTGCCAGTTAAAGTGGTTGTACACCCTTACATATACCTAACGAAGGGACTATGCTCAGGTGATATACAGAGATGAAACAAATCCTCCTATGTAAGTTGTACCTGTTTACCTGCAGTCCTGTCTTCTCTACATCTGTTCAAAGTGATGAATTTATAAGCTTGTCTGAGGGTTCAGAAAAAAAAGGGGGAGGGGTGGAAGTTACACGCTGAAGAGCTCAGTGAGGAGAGCTCTGAGAGCTGATAGGATGGAAGAGACCGCCCCACAAAGCACACAGGAAGAGAGCTGAGGCTGTCAATCAGCTGGAGCACCCTCCCCTGTCAACTTTTTTCTCTTGGTGTCAGGAAAACTTGTCAGAAGTGGCTCATGCTAATAGCAGAGGAAGGAAGCAGCCGACAGAAATGAGTACACACTATAGACGCAGGGGTCTCGAACTGGTGGCCCTCCAGCTGTTGCAAAACTACAAGTCCCATGAGGCATTGCAAGGCTGACAGTTACAAGCACGACTCCCACAGGCATAGGCATGATGGGCTTGTAGCTTCGCAACAGCTGGAGGGCCGTCAGTTTGAGACCCCTGGTATAAAGGGATATGCTGTGTTCATATTTCAATATTTCATGTCTAAGGTTTACAACAACTTTAAGACCCCTTTCACACTGGGGCGGTTTTCTGGCGCTTTAGCACTAGAAACAGCCTCTGTTAAGTGCCTGAAAACCACCTCTCATTCATTCCAGTCTGACTTTTCACACTTGGGCGGTGCACTTGCGGAACGGGAAAAAAAGTCCTGCAAGCAGCATCTTTGGGGCAGGTTGGGAGCGCTGTATGCAGCGGTCCCAAAATGGGCCCATGCCCATTGGAATGATTGAGCAGCACTTTCAAAGTGCCTTAAAAGCGATTTAAGAGCGCCACAAAACAGGAGATTTTAACCCGCTAACGCGGCCCCAGTGTGAAAGTGGTCTAAGTATAATGGTAGGAAATCTGTAAAATGGTGCATCCGTGTGACAGGACACCTTTCTTGTGCATTATGTAATAGGGAAAGTTGTCCTTACTTCTGTCTTGCAACTCAACATAATGGAAATCAGTGTACATAAAGGTCAGGCTGGTATAAATACCCTTCCCGGGTTGTGCAATCATGGAACTCTATATGTGTGTGACAAGAAGTCTAAGTATGTGACTATGCATGCAACATGACCTCAGAAATAAAAGTGACTGCAAAGTGCCTGTAAGAGAACTGTATGTGCTACACATAACAACCAGCCCAATTCTGTAAATATCAAGTATATGTAAGCCCAAATCACTAAAATATCACATTAGCGTTAACATGTCAATATAATATGAAATGTTGTATTTTTAAATATGCAGCTTTCCTGGATAGCCTGTCATGAAGGTTCCAATTTGGGACTTTCTGTTTTAGGGTGACAACACTCTGTGCCTTTCATTTGTGTTCTTGTATTATCATCTTGTCACATGGACTTCCCATGGAAACTAAAGCCGGCCATACATGGTTCAAATGACGGTTTCAGGTGAACCTACCGAGATTAGAATCATGTATGGGCCGGCTGATTGATCAAACAACTTGGGTACAACCAGCCTGCCAGATTTTACATGAGATTATTGCTAGTGGCTGTTATAGCTGCTAGCAATAATCACTGTCTTCTCCCAGTGGAGATGGCCCCCACTGGGAGAATACTATGGCTCCGCGGGAGGGATTGCCCTGTCAACACTGTCTGTGCTGATGGAAGAATCAAGCAAATTTCTTTCCTGCAACATGTGGTTGCAGGAAAGAAATTTGCTTTGTCTATGGCCAGCCTAAGGACACGTTCACAGCATGTCCATTGAGCTGCATCAATCTGCATTGATCAACACATGCTCAATGTAAGGGTGCATAGAAAACAATTATGTTCACAACATACTTGTGCAGCGCTTTGAGCTGTGTAAAAATGAAAAATGTATGCCTTTTTAGTGTGTATAGAGTTGAATGAAATGTTATTTTGTGACACTTAATAAAGTCAAACAATAAAAAATGTAAACAGTGCCTTATATTAACAAGAAAAAGAGCCCACAAATCTTGGGTGATTAAAAAAAAGAAAGTTGAACTATAGGCAAAATCTTTTTTTTCTTCATTTTGAAAAGAGCAAGGGAGATTTTTTTTTTCGCCATCTGTGTTCCATTGGGGAGATTTCCTTTAACTTCCTGTCCCATAGCCAAACTAGAAGTGAGCGGAAATCCCTGCGAATTAAGGGAATTCCTTGGGGACCCCCCGGTCATCAGAACTAGTGTCCCCATTGAAAGGTTTCCCCTCTATTACTGTTCTGGGGACAGCCCACATTTTGGGATTTTCTTTTACTTGGATTTTCTTTTACTTTCTTTAACAGGACAAACAGAGAGAGTGAATCTCCTTAACCGCTTTCCGACAGCCTCACGCAGATTTACGTCGGCAGAATGGCACAGGCAGGCAAAGCAAGGTATATATACCTTGCTTTGAACCTGCCCCCTAGCAGCCCGCCAGCTGGGCGCGCACGCACCCGCCGCGGTCTCCGTGACCCTGCCCGCGGGACCCAGGGACTCGATGTCTGCCAGTGTCCTGCCATCGGGTCTCAGAATGGCAGAACGGGGGGATGCCTAGTGACACAACACTGATCGTCTGCTCCCTCTCATCGGGAGCAGCGATCAGTGACGTGTCACAGTAAGCCACGCCCCCTAACAGTTAGAATCACTCCCTAGGACACACTTAACCCCTTCCCCGCCCCCTAGTGGTTAACCCCTTCACTGCCAGTGTCATTTACACAGTAATCAATGCATTTTTATAGCATTGATTGCTGTATAAATGACAATGGTCAAAAATGTCCAATGTGTCCACCATAATGTCGCAGTCACAATAAAAATCGCAGATCGCCGCCATAACTAGTAAAAAAAGTTAATAATATAAAAATGCCATAAAACTATTTTGTAGACGCTATAACTTTTGCACAAACCAATCAATATATGCTTATTGGGATTTTTTTTTACCAAAAATATGTCGAAGAATACGTATCGGCCTAAACTGAGAAAAAATTTGGGATATTTGTAATAGCAAAATGTACAAAATATTGCTTTTTTTTTTAAATTGTCGCTCTATTTTTGTTTATAGCACAAAAAATAAAAACCGCAGAGGTGATCGAATACCACCAAAAGAAAGCTCTATTTGTGGGAGAAAAAGGACGTCAATTTTGTTTGGGAGCCACGCCGCACAATTGTCAGTTAAAGCGACGCAGTGCCGAATCGCAAAAAGTGGCCTGGTCATTTGGCAGCCAAATGGTCCAGGGCTGAAGTGGTTAATGGGGGGCACAGACAGCAATAGAACCTGACAAGTGTTCTAAACCCTCTTCACTGTATTTAAAAAAAAAAAGTTTTGCCTTTAGCTATAATTTAAACATTTATTACATTAAACAAAGTGAAAATTCACAGTTTTTCTCACTTGGGCCAGTGCACAGTCCAGCAGCAGCCCTTAGATGACGAGGGAATGTGAAGGGGCTGCAATGGATGTTGAAATGGCCATCACATTTACTTAACAGGACCTGCAACACGCAGTGTCTGTGATCTTCCGGGTGAACCAATAAGGGGAAGGGGTGGAAGCGGTGTCTGGACCGGGGTCCAGGTAACAAGGCAACACTTTTGAAAGGTCTCTCTCTTTGTCAAACATCATGCATTGTAACAACGCATTGCTCTGACCCTACACACAGCACTATGGGCAGGGTATGGGCTGGTGTGAATGAACCTCAAAGATAACTCGCTATTTCAACAACACATTATGAAGGCACGGCCCACTGTTATCACCATCATGAAACATGTCCTATGAAATGCCATGCAGTCATTGCTAGCGAGCAGGCATGTAGACATAAAGTGGCTGCTAACAGTCTCCAGGCAATCAGCAGCACCGAGTTGTAAGAAAAGAAGAAAAAAAAGGTGAAAGCTTTCACAAACTATGGTAAATATCATCCAATTAAGGTTTACATCTACTTCAAGCTTTTAGAGCAGGTTAAAAAAAATCTGCCTGTTGCGATGGACCTCATAGCTTCCAACTGGCCTGATGTGTCGTGTTTTTACAAAGAACTGACATGATTTTCCACAGTCACCAAACTTGCGGAACAACTTTAAATCGGATTGGATATTACACAGAATTATATGAAACCTGTGATAAGAGAAAAATGGATGCTGCCATTGGCCCAGCTGTCATTACAACCCCTGTTTAAAGTGTTACTAACCCACATCAGTAAAATCAGTCTTTATATGCAGTAAAGCATGGTTGTTATACTCACTGTGGAACCTAAGGGGTTAATCCTCTGCATTGTGTAAAAAGGCTGCTTGATCTTGTATGCACAGATAATCCTCTCCCTGCACTGTCCCCCTGGACAAGTCTGGATAATAGAGCCTTTGGAGTCAGGCTGCACATGCTCAGTTTGGTGTGTATTGCTAGAGAGGATTTTTTTCTTTTCTTGGGAAGGTGCATGTGATCAGCACAGGGCCAATCAGCACTGTCCAGACATGTCCAGACAGAGGGTCAAGAGCCCTGCAACCTCATAGGACAGCTCAGTGCAGTATGAAAACCCCTCCTACAAGCTTCATCAGGAACTGATAGAAATCACAAGATTGCTATATACTGCTGATGAGAAAAGGTATTTAGCAGTTTATATTTATTTAAAAAATTGGATTTCCATGTTCTGTGTACTGTGGGAGACCAGATATAGTGAATGCAGTGGCACTTAAGTAACACATGAAATACTCTGAGTCACTGACCTTGAACAAATATGCTGATAAGGACCTCTGACTTATCGCGAACAGTCCTGATCTGCACTCTTGTTTCAGGTCACTGACTCAGAGTAAACAAAGTAAAGACAGGGCACTGGGTACAGCTTTTCAATGGGTCACTGGGCACACTGGCTCCACAAAACGGTGACATCCCTTAGAAACAGGGACTGGGAATTCACAAACAAACATCCAAGAGTGCAAAGAGCAGAAAACATCAATGCGTTTCGGGTGCCAAAAAGACTCTCCCCCCCCCCCCCCTCTCGTCAGGGCTCAGGAATTTTTTCTCTGCTTAAATAGAGTCAGGTAAGAAAATAACAAATAGTTTCAGGTGGGCAGATTAAGCCAGCGTTAACGAGCACACAAAGGACTTTACTCTACACTTTACTCTGGCTAAGGCCAGCCATACTCTGTTTGATTTAAACCGTTAATGGGCAGGCTGAATGTACCAAGTTGATTGAGCGATCCAGCCTGCCGGATTCTCTTGCAATTATCGGTAAGGGCTGCTATAGCTGCTAGCGATAATCACTTTCTTCTCCTGGCGGGGGTGGGTGGGGAAAGCCCAGCAGGAGGAATTCCCCTGTCAGCACTGTCTGTGTTGATGGGGGAATCCAGCAAATTTCTTTCCTGCAACCCGTAGTTGCAAGAAAGAAGTTTGCTTCATGTATGGCCGGCCTTAACCTGTCCCTAGTAAGAAACCAATTTTATCATTGAAAACACTGGACTCTTGCACATTTGTTAGGTGCTAGCATTGGACTGCATGAGAAAAAGGAAGGTGGGACTTTGAATGAGGCCTATTTGTGGGGGGTGAGATAATTAGAAAAAATTAGAAAATATATTTAACTGGCATATTGAGTCTGACAATACATAACAATAATGCACATAGTAGAAAAGGTTTAATATGTATACACACACACACACACACATACATGGTGTTGACCTCATGAATACATTACATATACATATCAAAGGGACGGTATATAAAATTAACAAGAGATTTAATATGGATAAAATGAATTATTGAGGATTCATATATGTACATGATCTCTAAATGGCATTATGCAGTGTAATCAATGGTAAGAAACACAGTATAATCATTTGGTTGTAGATAATGAGGTTGAAGTAGGTTCCTATCAGTAGGCATGAGAATGCATCCTAAAATCCCGAGGCGTTTTGTGGATAATACCACTCTTCAGGGGAAGATGCATGCAACTCTAAGAGACAACAAAATATGAGTAGACCAGTGTGATCAAACGTTATACCCCTCAACAGGGAGGATGTATACAAGAGAAAAGGGAGAGAGTTACTCATCCCTCTGAGTACTTACATCATGATAAGTCTGGAAAATGGGGGACGTGGAATCAGAGGCTGTCCCAATTGACTGTACTTGGAGCTGTGGAAGGAGCCGGCAGGAGAGGGACTGAGTGCACAAAACGTCTTCCCCAAGGAGAACAAAAGGCAGAAATCCAGATAGTGGTATGAGTGGGCTTCATGTCTAAAAATATATAAAAACTGGACTGCATGTGCATCAATAAGCGTGTTACCAGCCAGGCAATGTGCATTTTCAGAAGTCAGCACCGGTAGCCCATGTATTTCTACTTTAACTCGGGTTCCTAGTAAGAACATGTTGATACACCAGGCCTATTTGTTCCTATGAGGAGAAGCCCGCCACTGTGCTATTATTAACACGTACAACAGAGTATCAGTCGGGGGAGGCTGGCTCTGTCTGCACTATGAATACAAGGAACTGCGGATAAGTGTGTGAAGTGAAGGCTGGCAGTGCTTCTGTTTGGGCTGGGAAGGTATAATTCTGTATAAGCATATACGTCACACTGGCTGGCAGAGGTTTGATGGAGGTGTGAATACATGTGCAGCGGTACAAGAAATTAAGCCTGCCTGTACCTGAGCTGCTATGTATCAAAATGCCAGGGGGAGTCTGGCACTGCCGCTGCCTGCTGTGAATAACAGAAATAGGTATTTCAGGGTGTATGGCCTGGAACCACGGCTTTCTGCTCTGTGGATACCATGTAATGTTACATCACTGTAGACAGATAAGTGTGCCGCCAATCCCCTGTTCTCTGAATACATAAGACTTTACTGAATAACAGAGGGCAAAGAACAACAATATGAAGCAGCAATGGACAACCCAAGAAGTGGCCAATGAGCATAGAAAGTTGCTCTTGCCTACAGAAGTTCATGTTCACTGGCTTTCTAAATTTGTCCGCTGACTAGATTAGGCATGGAAGGAGTGGGGGAGCTGCAAACAGATCTTTATCCTATAAAACAAGTCATTGGTTATGCCTAATGGCTCTGGTATCACAGCTCTCCATAAAGCAGAGGAACCCTTGGAAAATGGGGACCACCCAACTCGAGAAATCCAAGTGTAAAAGAGCATAAAAGCATGCCAAACAATTGTCTCAAAAGTCCTTTAACAATATCACAAGTTACAGAATATAAAAAGGCATCCAATACATTTCGAGGGTTAAAAAATGTCCCAGAAAAAAAAGGCCAAGTTCATCTTTAAAAAAAAAAAAAAAAAAAAAAAAAAAAAAAAAAGGTGAACAACGTACACCCTCCCAGCTGCATTTAATGTCATGGGTGGTCAGCTGTCACCGCCCATGAACCTGTGAAACGGTCCAGGGATTTGACAGCCCCTCTCCTCGTCCCTTTCTTTCTGTAGGGCTTCCGGAAAGGATCAGAGCAATTCTGACCAGTTGGAATCACTCTGATCCGACCTGGAAGCCCCACAGAAATAAGGGGAAGAACAGAGGGGGTTTCAAATCCCTGGACTGCTACCCTGGCTATATGGGCAGCAGGGACCGAGGGAGTGGGGATATTGTGCAATGTTAGTTCATCTTTTGTGAAATATAGGTATTTTTGGCACCCGAAACACGTTGGCTGCCTTTTGTATTTCGCAGTCCTGATAAAAATCGCACATCGCCGCCATTACTAGTAAAAAAAAAAAAAAGAATAATAAAAATGCCATAAAACTATCCCCTATTTTGTAGACGCTATAACTTTTGCGCAAACCAATCAATATACGCTTATTGCGAAAAATATGTAGAAGAATACATATCAGCCTAAACTGAGGAAAAAAATTGTTTTTTTTTATATATTTTTGGGGGATATTTATTATAGCAAAAAGTAAAAAATATTGCATTTTTTTTTTTCAAATTGTCACTCTTTTTGTTTATAGCGCAAAAAATAAAAACCACAGAGGTGATCAAATACCACCAAAAGAAAATTCTATTTGTGGGAAAGGACGTCAATTTTGTTTGGGTGCAATGTTGCACGACCGCGCAATTGTCAGTTAATGCGACGCAGTGCCGAATCGCAAAAAGTGCTCTGGTCAGGAAGGGGGTAAAATCTTCCAGGGCTGAAGCGGTTAAACCAATTGTTCAACATTTACATGTATACATATAGTATATGTGTGCTAAACCAATTCAGTATGCAATATCTATAAAGTGCTAGTGCATAATATAAACTCTGTGCAACATACTATAAAGTTGCTGAGATAAGTTGCAGAAAAGATCAAAAAATATGCAACGATGAAAATCACAAAAACGCAGAAAAGCAAACTTCACCAGCTCAGCGGTATAGGATTCACATATTGGGGAAGTTTGCTTTTCTGCATTTTTTGTGATAAGCACATAAGGAAAGACTGTTCACTCATTTGGCACAATTTGTACTTTTTTATTTTTTTAATAGTATTCATCGTTGCACATTTTTACAATTTTTTTCTGCACCTTATCTCAGCAACTTTATAGTATGTTGTATAGCGTTTATATTATGCACTAGCACTTTATAGATATTGCATATTGAATTGGCTTAACACACATATATGTACACATATAATTGTTGAACAATTGGTTTAAACACATATATACACACACACACGCACATTATAATTTGTAGTATTCACCATTTCAGATTGCAAAGTTTTTTTGTGTGGATTAGCTAATCTTACCACTTTGTATAGTAATCTATAGCAACCAAACCTTGTGAAATCTGGTTACTTTGGGTCTCTGGACATCACCAATCTTTTAAATGTTCAAAAACAAACCCCCATGGAGCTTTTTGTGATAATGTGCCTATTAAGTACACATGCAGCAACAGAAGTCCTAAACATGTGCTAGGTCACATGACGTACCAAAATTAAAAATAAAAAATCCCAGTCAAATGTCGGTTAATAAAAATGGTGAATGCTTTAATGAATTTATATACCACCACTGACTAGCTTTATAAATCCAGAAAGAACATAATAGAACAGATTTTCAAGTGTGCTAAAAAGCAGCAACAAGCAATGTCAAGTATATCTGGAAATCACGAGGCAAATGGCTGGGAAGCATAGCAGAGCAGTGATGTGTATTATAGAAACAATCAGAAAACTAGCTTTCAATAATATAACTGCCATGTAACTATGCAGTTCTGCTCTTCGCTCTATGTTACCAAATAAGTCGTCATGTTCTATCATTATTACTGGTCAGGACAGCACTGGCCAAGGCTGAAAATAACTTGGTTGCTGTGATAGTGAACAATGGTGTGTCAAGAAATGGCTCTACCTTTGTATGTCCTGTCCTTCGATTGGAAGCACTGTCAGTCTGTACACATACATGGTACAATCTTTTGCGCTTGCTCTGACGCTGCAATATGAAAAGGTTATGGGCTTCAAACAGAGCAATAGGACATGTTGCATGGCAAAACTGCCACATTTATAGCATGACGCTGCACATGGGCTGTGAGGTATAACTGTGCTAAGGCAGCTGGTGCAAATCATAATGGATGAAGTGTCATGTGAACCCGCCGCACCAGCACCTTCACGCATGAGGGCATTATGATGAAGGCGGACAATGGCTTCCTTTGAATACATAAAGGCTTTATCTAATAAGAGCACACAATGCAAGGAGGTGCACTTACCCCCCACGCCCCTAATGCTCATCCACAGCCAAGAGAACAACAATCATATCACCCCATACAGACATCCCAATCTGCAAAAACTCTCATTTCAGGGAGGTGGCAAGCACATTTCAGGGAGGTCACACTCCATGCCGACAACCCCCCCCCATTCATAATAAAATACTATAATAAAATAATACTTTAAAGATAATAATATAATGCCATAATAAAATAATACTTTTAAAGATAATGTTGTGTCACACTCACCAACAATGCACCCTCATCAGTGCCCATCAATGCAGCCTCATCAGTGCCAACAATGCAGCCTCACTGTGCCCATCTGCAGCCTCGTCAGTGCCCATCAATGTAGCCTCACTGAGCCATCAATGCAGACTCACTGAGCCCATCTGCAGCCTTATCAGTGCCAACAATGCAGCCTCACTGTGTCCATCTGCAGCCTCACTGTGCCAACAATGTAGCCTCGTCAATGCCCATCAATGCAGCCTCACTGAGCCATCAATACAACCTCACTGTGCCCATCTGCAGCCTCAGTGTCAACAATACACACTGTACATTGCTGGTTGCTAATGAGCGGGCCGGGAAGCTGACCGTCATGTCCTTAACAACCGATGAGTCATCAGCTGTCAGCGGGGTTCCCCGGTCTAGTATGGATTTGGAGGGAACCCCCCATGCCAACATCTTTTTTTAAAATGGCATGGGGCAAGAAGAGGGAATGGGGAAGAGGCCCTTATCCCCATCAATATGCCCCGCCCCAAAGCACTCACCCCCCATTTTGAGGGCATGCGGCCTGGTATGGTTCAGTAGAGGAGAGGAGGGCGCTCGCTCGTCCCCTCCCTTTCTTAACCTGCCAAGCTGCATGCTGCATGTCTGGTAGAGCTGCACGATTCTGGCCAAAATGAGAATCACAATTTTTTTGCTTAGAATAAAAATATCACAAAAAAAAAAAAAATGGGCTAACTTTACTAGTTAGATGTTTTTTCTTTTTTAATTCATTAAAGTAATTTTTTCCAAAAAAATTGCATTTGAAAGACCGCTGCACAAATACAGTGTGACATAAAACATTGCAACAACCACCATTTTATTCTCTAGGATGTCTACTAAAAAAATATATATGTTTGGGGGTTCTAAGTAATTTTCTAGCAAAAAAAAAAATGATTTTAACTTGAAACCAACAAATGTCAGAAAAAGGTTTAGTGTTTAAGTGGTAAAACTTTTTTCACTTACACAAGAAGTCTATTCCGTTGACAAATTGTTACAATGTTTATACATTGAAACACTGATAAAGAATGTTATACATTATACATTGATAAAGAATGTTTTGTTTCTTGGCAGACTGCCTGGTTTTTCTCTTCCTTTCTTTTGAGGGCTGTGGCTTCAGAAGAGCAGAGAATTCTTTGCATAGAAAGAATTGTGAAACACTTTAGTTAAGATCGCGATAACGATTCTTGACGATTAATCACGATAACGATTCTTGACGATTAATTGTGCAGCTCTAGTGTCTGGTATGGATTTTTTGGGGGACCCCACTCCAAATCCATACTAGACCCAAAGATCCTGGTATGGACCGGGGGGGGGGGGGGGACGCCATTTTTTTTTACATTCAGCTGACAGCTTATGACTCATTGGTTGTTAAGGATGTGGCGGCTGGCTTCCTGGCCAGCTACTTAGCAACCAGCTACATATAGTGTTTAACCAGGAAAAAAAATGCAAAACACATCAAAAATCGCACTTGCGTTTTTGGTGAGATTCCATTGAAGTCTATTACACGCAAAACATGGGAAAAAAGGTCCCTGACCCTTTCCAAAATCACACCGGATGCAAAAGGCATGGATGTGAATTAGTACCATAAGAAACCGTGTTAAATGAACTGTAGTGGGTTTCTGCAAACTGCAAAATGCACTAAAAAATGCATAGGTGTAAACCTAGGGTAAATTAATGAGCTTTTCTTGCCATCTCTGTCCCCATCAGATATTACAACGCTTCCTGTTCTTGTGACACTGAACATGAAGTGAGGGGGAAATTTCCCCATCAGGAACACAGACTTCTACAGAATTCTAAGGAAGGGCTGGCAACCTTTGGCACACCAGCTTTTGTGAACTACAGGTCCCGAGAGGAATGGCAAAACCAAGACTCCGCTCTCACTAGTTTAACTTGCCATGCGACATGTAAAGTTGCATGACAAGTTGAAACTCATTTATATCAATTTATTTCACCCATTCCAATCTATGTGACCAAATAAAAGGTTCCTGCACTACTTTTCTGCAAATTTTAAACGATCCTAAAAGCCCATGCGTACATGGACTCATAGGCTTTTATGTAGTTGATTTTAGGAGCTTTGCCAAAAACCGCCTAAAGCTCCTAAAATCAAGTTTAGAAGCTATAATGTACATGAAGCTTTATGGATGAGGTGGATAGAAGATTCTTCCCCTCTGTCCTGTTGTATTCTGACAGTGGGACTCCGATCAGCACAGCAGCCGCTGATTGAATTCCAACATTCCCATTTGACAAAAGTCAATCATTAGATAAACTTCTGTCAAGTGGGAACGGCCACAGATGGATCAAAATTAAGCCAGTCCCTGCTGAACCGCCCTAATTTTGATCTATCTATGGCCAGCTTTAACTTTCTCCATAGTATACAAAACTAAACAAAAGTTTTGACTGAAGTTGGGCTTCCAAGCTGGCCAAACACGGCTTGAATCTCAGCAGATTGGTTTGAAGTTCATTTTATGGGTACCCCTGCTGACACCATCTGGCTCAACAAACATTGAATGAGAAATTGAAGGAGCCAGGCGGAAAACCACCAGCTAAACAGCAATTACATCCAATCAGCTGCAGAGGCTGTGCTGGCGGAAAAACATTAGAATACGTCCATCCATGCTGTTTAAAGAGGATGGGGGAATCTACAGATGATATTGTTATGCGTATGACCAGCTTAAGGCTTCCTGTCCCGCCCACATTTGCCACAGACTGATCAATTGTGAATAGACAGGTCTGCTCATGTGCCAGGGTGAGGATGTACCGGCCTTACAGAAAAAATATCAGTATATGCTGGGCTTTGTATTCAGAATTTCAACAAAAAGGGAGTGCATGTGGGCAGAACGCTCGCTCAGCCGAAGCAGAACTTTACAAAGTTATAAGGATTACGGTCTGTAAGGTCAGGAGAGGGCAACTGGGGGTGGAGGGGCTTCTTAAGGTAAGTGCACTTATCCTTTAAAAAACAATCAGATGTCAGCCTTCATTAGTCTGAATACGCTTCTTTGGATTAACAGACAAGCAGCATGGTATTGTAGCTATAGGATCTAATGAAGCCAGTAAATAAAATCAATTACGAATTTGGGGAAGTGGCTTCGATCTGGCACAGTATCTAATACCCTAGATGTTGTCTGTATTTACACTCTCCAATAATCTGCAACGCTGTTAGGAAAAAAAAAAAGGAAAAAAAATGTTGTGTTAAAAGTGATACTAAACTCGGTGTATAAAAAAATTACATACAGCAGTAACGGGTCTGCACATATTTAGTTGGATGTTTTAATTCTGCTTTCTACCTGTCATATCTTTGAAATACCAAATACAAATATCCTTATCCTACGTTTCAGTTTTAGGGTGGCTCAGATCCCTCACAGAGTCTCCTGGAGCCACCCTTATGACTGCACACCCACAGATATCCATACAACTATTCTTTGCATCTAAGGCTCCAAGAATGAGACATGTAGTTCAATCTCTGTATTTGCGGATGATACTTAGCTAAGCAGGGCAATAACTTCTCTGCAGGATGTGGAAACCTTGCAAAAAGATCTGAACAATTTAATGGGGTGGGCAACTACATGGCAAATGAGGTTCAATATAAAAAAATGTAAAATAATGCATTTGGGTGTCAAGATATGAATGCAATCTATACACTGGGGGCAGAACCTCTGGGGGAATCTAGGATGGAAAAGGACCTGGGGGTCCTAGTAGATGATAGGCTCAGCAATGGCATGCAATGCCAAGCTGTTGCTAACAAAGCAAACAGAATATTGGCATGCATTAAAAAGAGATAAAACAATAATTCTCCCGCTCTACAAGACTCTGATAGACTCTAGAGTATGCTGTCCAGTTCTGGGCACCAGTCCTCAGGAAGGATGTACTGGAAATGGAGCGAGTACAAAGAAGGGCAACAAAGCTAATAAAGGGTCTGGAGGATATTAGTTATGAAGATAGGTTGCGAGCACTGAACTTATTCTCTCTGTAGAGGAGACGCTTGAGAGGGGATATGATTTCAATTTATAAATACCATACTGGTGACCCCACAATAGGGATAAAACGTTTTCGCGGAAGGGAGTTTAACAAGACTCGTGGCCAGTCATTAAATTTAGAAGAAAAGAAGTTTAACCTTAAACTATGTAGAGGGTTCTTTACTGTAAGAGCTGCAAGGATGTGGAATTCCCTTCCACAGGCGGTGGTCTTAGAGGGGAGCATCGATAGTTTCAAGAAACTATTAGATAAGCACCTGAATGACCACAACATACAGGGATATACAATGTAATACTGACTATGTAACTATGTAGTCTGAGTCATGTGATGTTATGACATTCACAGTGCGCAGGCTCCCCTTCGCACCAGAATTTCAAGGAAGCTGTGCCAGTGGTTTTGAAAAGTTTAGCTAATAAGTGACTGGGAAAATTTTTTTTTAATTTTTTATAAGCATAGATCCCTAACTTTTAAAACAGTGGATGGTTTAATAGCACTTTATTGCTATTGACATACTGCATTATATACGGCATTTTTAGTTTTGCCCATAGTACCCCTAGATCGGTTAGAACCTTTGTTTTATTATTATTGTTGTCTGTGACCTCCCTGGGGAAATCAACCCTCTCTGTAAGATGGGACCATTTTTCTGGCAGGGATCTTCTCAAACTTCCTGTTCTGTCTCCAGGACAGGAAGTGAAAGAAATCTCCCAAATAGGTCAAAGATACAAAATGAAAGAAAAAAGAAATGGAGGTTTTAATTCGTTCCTACACTATCCAAAACTAATAAAGTAAACGTTTTGGCTTTGGATACACTTTGGGATTACTTTGTGGCTATACTATGTGGCCATTTTATATACAAACTGCGCTTAGTCTAAGTTCCTGTATAACAGCTTAAAGTTGATTGGCTTTAGTGGTTACATCACTTTACTGTCCATTGCACTGTGTTAATAAATAAGCTGAGTAACATTCTGTCTGGGCACAGAGCAAGCATGGTGAAGCCTAAGGCCTGGCTGCGAACAATATGATGGTGTAATGGTGAATGTGTGAAGGAGGGATGCTGGCAATTCCTCTGTCTGTGCTATGAATCTGTGTTATGGTGCATCAATGTGTGAGAGGCCTGGCACGGCTGTAATACCGAGAATGTGACACTCTGGAGCATACTGAGGCTTCGGGCTGGCAGCTGCACGCTGCATGTTTACACAGACATTACCACGGACTGTGTAACTTCTGTTAATATACCATACGGTGGAAAAGAAATGGGAGAAGGGAAAAGACAGAAACAGGATGGAGAGAAGAAGAGAAGAAAATGAGAGGGCATGGGAAGTGGTAAGGAGAAAAAGAAGAGAAGGCAAAACTAAACAGTGATCACAAGATGGCAGAATGTGATATAAAAGTGACATATAGGAATAAAAAGCCATTGAAGCTAATGAAAAATTTCAATTAAGAATAAGTAAAGTGGAAAAACTAGGAGGAAGCACCTAAAATGAGGAAACGAGAGAGACGGTTGCAGCAGAATGATACAGCTAGACATCCAAGGATGCTGCAAGTGCAGACTCTATTGACAGAAATGTCTGTCCATAATATAACCCAGGAGGTGAAGGAACCTAATGAAGGCAGATGAGGGGGGTAAACTGAGAAAATGAAAAGGGATGAAATGGAGTGTAACATTAAATGGGCAGTTAGGGGTATGTAAACAGATTTCAGTCAGAAGAAGGGAGAGGGAAATAAAAGTGAGGAAAGTGAGATGCAGGCACAATCCGGAGGGAAACAGAATAGAGAAGTTAGAGATAGAACCTATCTGTAGGAGGAAAGGAAAGATGTCCATTAAGAAGACAAAAAGCTACTATGGGGAGCAAGGGGAGAGGGAGAGCTACCATGAGAAGCATAGGAGGTAGGAGGGAGGGAAGTACCATGAGCAGCAAGGGGAGAGAGGGAGCCACCAAGAGGAGGACAGGGGGAGAGGTAGCCACCAGGAGGAAAACGGAGGGAGAGAGCCACCGTGAGGAGAACAGGGAGAGAGGTAGTCACCTTGAGGAGCATGGGCGCAGTGGGAGCCACCATGAGGAGCACAGGAAGAGAGGGAGCCACCATGAGGAGCACAGGAAGAGAGGGAGCCACCATGAGGAGCACAGGAAGAGAGGGAGCCACCATGAGGAGCACAGGAAGAGAGGGAACCACCATAAAGAGCATTGGGAGAGAGAGGAAGCCACCATGAGGAGCACAGGGAGAGAGGAAGCCACCATGAGGAGCACAGGAAGAGAGGGAACCACCATAAAGAGCATTGGGAGAGAGAGGAAGCCACCATGAGGAGCACAGGGAGAGAGGAAGCCACCATGAGGATCATGGGGAGACAGGAGGCCACCATGGGAAGGAGACCGAAAGCCACGGCAAGGAGAAAGAGGGAGAGAGGGATGACAAAGTTAAAATGAGCACGAGGGAGTTACTGTGCAATAATTGGGTAGGGAGGCTACATAAGCAGGGACAGAGCTACAGTGACCATGGGGGTAGAAAACTACAGACACGGTGATAAGAGAAAGACATAGTAAGCAGAGAAACAGCCAAAATAAAGAGAAACAGCAAATAGCAAGGAATTACAGAAAAAGCCACAACGAAGACGAGAAGAAGACCACACGGAGAAGCACAGTGAGGAGACAGAGTGCCACAGTGAGGGATGAAACAGAAGCACTTTGAAGATAGAAAGCCACAAAGAAGCAGAGACAGCCAGAGTGGCTACAGAGTGCCAAGATGAGGAATAGGGATCAGAGCCACAGGGAGCAGGCAGAGATGGCAGTGCAGATGAAAAAACCGTAAACCAGAGGAAAGGAAAAAAACAAAACGGTGGGTGGGAGAAACAGGAAGGGTTGTAGATGAAACGAAGTAGGGAAACAAAGACAGATAGAAAAAAAAGAGGAAAAATACCAGGAGAGAGCGAAGACAATCTAAGTAATGTCTAATCCAAGAGTTGAGTGCAAACAATTACAGTGGAGAGATGGAGATGCTGGGAAAGGAATGAAGGGAGCAGTAAAAGGACAAAGAAAAATGTAGAGGAAAAAAAAAAAAAAAACAGGAGACAGGATTGGATTAGCAAGCAAGAGTGATGGTGCTAGAGATAATGGGAGAAAGAGAGACATCCATATTGATGGAGTGTGAAAGCGAGCCAGAAAGGAGAAGATATATGGCAATGTTCCCCTTCCTCTCCTCCCTGCTCCCCCACAGTAACAGAGCCGCAGGGCGCACCCCCCTCCCTTGCTTTCTGCACTATTGATAAATACATTAGTATGTGCAGGATGCCGAGCAGCTGCAGAGCTGGCAGAGCAGGGGTTAACCCTGGCATTGCCAAGGAACTTGACAGTGTATCAGTCGGCGTGGTGCGCCAGCGTTCTACAGATTGGTAGGAGTTAACTGTGCAGCCTTACCTTCCAGCTCTGACTTACACGTGGTTCATTATGGAGACTTCTTGGAATCAACAGCTGCTTTGTGTTTGCTGCATTAAAATGATACCAGTCTGCAACTCATATTTCTATGCAGGCATATTATATATATATATATCACACACACATACAGTGTGTGCGTATGTATAAGTGTATTATATATCCATATATATATATATATATATATATACACACACACACACACACACACACACACACACACACACACACATCAATATACAAATACACATGCACATTTTGCATTTCATAAATGTTATGAGATCAAGGTATGGGAGAGAAATGGCTCAAGTTCTTTAAGTCATATATACCCATAACGGATAT
Source organism: Aquarana catesbeiana (assembly GCF_042186555.1). NCBI lineage: Eukaryota > Metazoa > Chordata > Amphibia > Anura > Ranidae > Aquarana > Aquarana catesbeiana. Next base: position 68,454,021 of record NC_133335.1, read on the forward strand.
TAAATTGATAGGTGAATGCTAGTGGGCCGATGTACCCAGTGGCTTCTAGTATTCCATAAACTCCCTTTGCCAACAGTCCTTGCTCTGCCTACCAAAACCACAGGGCATCATTTCTGTTGAAGCTGAAGGAGTAATCACTACTGTTTTCTAATATTAATTAAACATTCAACATGGAGAGTGAAACCTCCATGAAGGGACATAGCAAGGGGGGGGGGGGGGGGGGAGACATAAGAACTGCTGCTCTTGTTGCCCCTGAGAAATAAACAATGCTGGCTAATGATTCAGTCCACTAACATCCACCCAAAATGCTAAGCAAATAATTTGTTTGGTCCAATGTCTTCAAAATCTGAGCAAAGTATCTGTGCAACCCAAAGCATGCAACCAGATTCCACCTGTCATTTTCTAGTGCAGGTTCTAAAAATCAAAGGCTACACCTGCTTGCTTTGGACACCAGTCAAATTTTCCTTGATCCTAAACAAAAGATAAAAGGAGCCAAACAGGGCTGAAACAACTAATCGATTATGAAATTAATCGATTACTATTTTCATAATCGATTAATCGGCCAGTAACATAATGGGGTTAAAAAAAAATAAAATGAGCCCTTTATAGTACAAAAAGAGCAAATAATCGCTACTGTAAATATTACTCTCACAGTAGTGATTATCTGCTTTTTTTGTACTATAAAGGGCTAATTTTAGTTTTTTTAACCCCGTTATGTTACTAAACGTCTTAGACCTGGTTCACATGTATGTGTTTTTCACATCTATGCTTTTTTTCAGCCAATGCGTATTTGGAAAGGGTCAGGGACTTTTTTTAACGCAAAATGGTGCTTTTTTTGGTTCAATGGTTTTACTTCAATGGAGAAGCTGCAGAAAAGCATGTAATGTGTTTTTGCAGCAATTTGTGTTTTTTAATTTGCCCAACAAATTGGCCAAAGAAAAAATGCAAAAATGCAAATCGCAGCAAAATCATGTGCGCAAAAATCAAAACGCACAGCAAAAGGCAATGCAGAAACACATCAAAAGCAAACTGCATAGGTGTGTACTGAGCCTTATGCTGGCCACACGGATGATTTTTCAGATGAAAAAACTTTGTACATTCGCTGAATAAAAGAATGTTGTTTGAAATTTTCACTTGAACGAAAACACTGTCTGAAAATTGCTTTGACCAGGAAGTTTTCTATTATTTCCAAAATTTTCTGTCACTGTAGTTGAAAATGAACGTCGATTTGACTCCACTAACGATAAGAAAATCGAACGAACATTCTTAAAATTAAAATTTTTTTTTTTTTGAAAGAAGACATTGTTTTTTAAATAAAAAAAATTTGGTCTGATGATATTTACCAGATTCACCCTTTAATAGTATATACAGTATATCTCTTCTGTCTGTTTTTCTTAGAGTGGATTAGATATTTTGCTCCCTAACCATATAGTTGGTCATTTATATTTACCACTGCATATAGATATTTAAGAATAAATTGCCTTTTTTTTTTTTAAACTTTACATATTAACTAAATTATGCACCACACATTTTTTTTAAGGTTATTAACCGATTAATCGATTAATCAAAACAATAATCGGGCAACTAATCGATTATGAAAATAATCGTTAGTTGCAGCCCTAGAGCCAAATGGCAGAAGAAAATCATGAGAAGTACCAACACAATATGGCATACGTAGATGGTAAGTAGGTGGTACTCTGCATCAAAGTACATTGAAAGCCAAAATACGTTTTGGATAGAGTATGGGCATCCTAAAACATCTGCCAGTATTTTATTGTTGTCCCCACTGAGGAATTCACACTTTTTGCCCTGGTGGCTATTGTCACCTAAAAAATGTTTTAATGGGGTCAACGGCCCATTATCCTGTTGTTTCTTCTGATTAGGAAGCAGAGGAATACAAACAAAAAAGAGTGAGTTTACTCTACCCTATCTAAAACTAAGGTATGGCTTTGGAAACACGTTACCAGCACAAAGTGAAAGAAATAGGCCCCTTTGAAGCAACTGAGCACAAACCATTAAGTAGCTTTTGCAGAGCAGGAGAATGGTTTAAGACAGGGGTAGGCAACCTTAAAGAGGTGGAGATCTACTTGAAAAACATGAGAGAAGTCAAAGATCACCGGGCACAGTGTCGGCTCCTCACACCTGATGTAAACCTCTAATTTCCGTACTACCGCAATCGGTTTAAATCAGGTGGTGAGGTGGCAACCTATCGCCTCCTCACTACATGGCAAACACACTCAGATCGCTTTTCAGAGGAACAGCAGTGCCTGCTGCACTTGTGAATGAGCCCTAGTTGCATTTGGCAGCTTCACCCTTAGGGCTCGTTCACATGTAAAGTTGGGGGGTGGTAAAACCCTGCGCTTGAGTTGAGACAGCAGCCAAAGATGTCTACATGCTACAGAAGGAATAAAGCCCTCTGTTGCTTTTGGTGGGTGCCACCGCTTGCCAATCGTGACCCATTCAAGTAAATGGGGCCACTCTGCAAATGCCCTGCAACTGCATGCTTCCTTGCCATACACTTCTAATATATCCTGCAGGTGTGATGCACTTTCACCCGAAGGATATAATAGAAGTCTATGGCTAAGCACAGCAAACCCACAGATAAGCTGCAGTTACATTGCACTGCACCTATGGTGTGGGTAAACCGCAGCACATCAGTTTGAAAGCAGCCAAATACTATTATGCCCAGTGTATTGCTTCACACTGATTTAAAGATCCCTTCTTTCTTGCTGCTGGCACCACACTGGAGACTGCTAGCTGGGATAAGAGGTGGAGTGCAGTCGGTATCACTCTGCATGGGACAGGAGCCAGAACTACAGAGGAGGCATCGGCTTATGCGGCTCTTACTCCCTACTACAGCTCCAATTTTACAAGTAGTCTCTCTGCGTTGCACTCTGTTTAATGCTCCATGTAAACTTGGGTTCCTCTAGAGCAGTGGTTCTCAACCTTCCTAGTGCCATGACTTGATAAAATTTCCCAAGTTGTTGTGACCCCTAACAGTAAAATTATTTCCGTAGCGTTGATTGTCAGCACCCAAGGCAAGACAAGTAATTTGCGTGCCCCTAACCCACAGATATTTAGTGCTTCCTGATTCCCTTCCACTCGTACAGTATTAAAACCCCTTATGGTACATTGTGAATGTACCACTCTTTCTCTTTGTTCTCCTTTATTTCCCTTTTATCTCTCTCTATTCTAATTTCTTGTTTTTTTTTCCTCATCCCTCTCTCTAGCCGACTTTCTTGTTCTCTCTCTTATTCTTTCTCTCCCTTTTTCTTTGTTCCTCTACCTCTTTTCCTCTCCCTTCCATGTATTCTCTATTTTTATTCCTTCTCCTACTCCTTGGTGGGGGGGGGGGTACGGGATCAGTGGCAGTGCTGGGGGGAGTTCTGATCAGCCAACTTAGGTGCTCTTGATCAAGGTCATCTGCTGATCTAAGAACTGTAGTGGGGACTTTTAATGGCAATTCTCAATGGCAAAATCATAGGTAGTGTTACTCACTGTGTCTCCAACTTTGTGGTCTCTTGCTGTAGTAACACCTATGCCAAAATCCGGAGGGTCTTCTTCAGCCCAAGAAAACAACAAAGGCGCCTCTAAGTGCAGAAGATTAACAATTTTAATGCCCCAAAACGGGTTAAAAACACTTACTTAATCTTCTGCACTTAGAGGCGCCTTTGTTGTTTTCTTGTGTCATTATAGAGCCTGCTTCAGTCTTTTAAAGTTGCAGCCCTTTTTGCTGAAGATCATCCTACCTTCCCATCATCCTTACCAACACCTTTCTTTTTATTTTGGACTGCCTAATTTCAGTAGAGACATTTTTTGGATCATGTTAGTCCTGTGCGCCCTATAAACCTTTTTTTTATTGTCTATTTATTCTTCAGCCCCAAGCACTTCACAATCCTCACCAGTCAGCTGACCTCTAGTCTCTGCCTCCCAGCCATGCCGTGAACTTAATGGGTGGCTGCGAAGAGGCTGAGTGGGCAGCTGCAGGCTCCAGGAACAGCCCGGCTGGGTGGCCACAGACTCCAGGGACAGCCCAGCTTGGCGGCTACAGGCTCCAGGAACAGCCCAGCTAGGCTTTCACAGGCTCCAGGGACAGCCCAGCTGGGCAGCCACAAAAAGGCTGGGAGAGTGGTGCAGGCTTCAGGAACAGCCCAGGATTCGGTGACCCCTGGCAAATCATCATTCGACCCCCAGGTTGAGAACCACTGCTCTAGAGGTTGCTAGGGGTTCCTTGAGCAATTAGCAATTCTGTCTCTCTGATGAGTTACTACTGACACCAATTATCTTTTTAGCTATTTATAAGAGCAGGTTTCCTTCTTTATTCCTTAAATATAAGGAGCAGTCTTCCTTCTGACCATAACACTAATGTACTATGAGCTATAGATATAGTAATTATCAGCAGGAGTTCCTTGAGACCAGAAATGTATTTGAAGGGTTCCTTTATGTCAAAAGGGATGAGAAAGACTGGTTTATAGGCTTAGATTAGGAAGGAAATAAATTATACAGGTGAATATCCATATCTGAGATAAATCATCTTGCCACCAACATGTCATTCACTTTTAAAGGTGGCCAACACTTCGAAGATAACCCCAATCTCTGTATTGCATAAGCAGGCCACATACATTAAAGCACCCTTGTAAAGCCTGCTCTCCTGAAATGCACATCCTTAATTCACTATATAGGTAAATGGGAACCATTATGTAGCTGCCAATAAGTGTCAGCTACAAGGCATGGAGGCAAGCAGCACATAGCTCCTAACAATCTCTCATTTGGGACTGTCCCTCTTTTAGAACCAAATTCCTTTGTCCACCTTCTCATCTTAAGTTGTCAACCTTTCTGGTTTGACCTGCACAAACTCTTTAATCCAAACCATACATTTTTGCATTTGTGGTCTTAAAAAGCCAGCATAAAAGAAAAGTGGTGAAAAAGAAGCACTGGTTAGCAATTTTCCCATACCAATTCTTGCCAGTCTGTATTACGGGGGGGGGGGGGCGTGGGAGGGGTGTGTCTTTTGCTTACATACTTTGAGCTGATCGGTGCCCCTTCTTTACAGCCATAAATAGTGGGGAGGTATGAGCAATAAGTCTCATTTCCGACAACACAGTCTGAAACCAATGTGCACCAATGCTAAAGTTTTGGGCTGTCAAACATGGCAGATGAAGGGTAAACTTTGCAGTCCATTACACACTAACTGAAGGCATGCGGTTAGGGGCACATCTGAGCAGTAACACAATTTATTACGATTACAGGAAAAACTAGGAATTTCTTGTGTGGAAAACACAGGCTTAAAATGGCTACCTTCCAGGACTGCACGCTATTCAGGAGAAATGTAGGTTAAACATCGCTGCCAGTGTACTCTTCTAGAACTCGGCTCAGCAATACAATGAATACTAACTATGTTAATCTGGAGGGGGGCCTCAGCACTGGACTGTACCATTATAAGGGATACTATACACGACAATCTTCACGGTTTAGAGCTTATACAATTACAATGTAATTAGAGGGTGTGTCCAGCTTTAACCCAATGCTACATATTTTCATTCTTCAGACTTACTTTACTATGTGTGCACATAAATAACATTATCTTAAGGAGAACATATGTATCTATATATATCTGAAAGCAGCAGTATATCACCTAGGGAGCTTCGTATTTGAGAGCAAGGCTTAAATCCTGCCATGTCCTGTGCAAACATGTAAGGTTAGGATTCATACTGATTCTGGGAAGGTGGTGTAACCAGTTCTTAAGCTGTCTGTCACAGACATTACATGTGACTGGTCTCTTGCTGCTAATTTTACTTGAGGGGCATACTTGGCAAGGAGAGACTACTTTGGCTGGTTGTACAATGGTGACATGAGGAGCATACTCTGCATGGGGAGACCACCTCGGTTGGTTGTACAATGGTGACATGAGGAGCACACTTGGCAAGGAGAGACTACTTTGTCTGGTTGTACAATGGTGACATGAGGAGCACACTCGTCATGCAGAGACTACTTTGGTTGGTTGTACAATAGTGATATAAGGAGCACACTCGGCATGGAGAGACTACCTCTGTAGGTTGTACAATGGTGACATGAGGAGCACACTTGGCAAGGAGAGACTACTTTGGCTGGTTGTACAATGGTGACATGAGGAGCACACTCGTCATGCAGAGACTACCTCGGTTGGTTGTACAATAGTGATATAAGGAGCTTACTCGTCATTGAGAGACTACCTCGGTTGGTTGTACAATGGTGATATAAAGGAGAACACTCGGCACGGAGAAACTACCTAGGTTGGTTATACAAAAATTCCATAAGGAGCACACTCGGCATGGAGAGACTACCTTAGTTGGCTGTACAATGGTGAAGGTGGACAGACAGGATTTTTATATAAGTAGCAATGGGCAATCCCAGGCCTATGTGTAGCTTCATAACTTAAATGGCCTAAAAGAGAAACTTTGCTTCATCAACCTAAAAAAACTGATCTGTCCACAGCTTGGCACTACTAATGGGATTTCAATAACCATCATTTATCAGTGTATGAAATAGCAGTCAGCCCTGTGCCCTAGCTTTCAATCATACAACTTTAATTTTCCAACTGCCCAATCTAGTTTTCAGTTTCAGTGGCTTTTTAGGGGCAATGCAGCATTTTGTATTTCAGACGCTATCCTGAAAGAGGTCTGAATTGGTGATAGGTGCAAATGATTTAAGCAGCAACCTCTGGCAAGTAGTAAATTCAACCGGTGAACTGCTAATCACCCCAGAAAGGGAGGATTAGTTTAAGTCATAAAGTCTACCATAATATCCTACCTAAAGCGTATCTAAACCAAAAGGACACAAATGTAACATGTTGAAGCTTACCAACATTTAGATGTGGTGGCAGAATTCCTTTTTTTTATTTGGCTTTTTTTCCTTTATTTGATCTATAGTGCTGTATCTATAGAGTAGCAGTGTTGTCACCCTGAGGCAGGAAGTGTGTTTGAACTACAGAATACCTCCACATCTCTATTATATTGGGGGAGGTGTTCTGTACTCCATAGAGAAAACTGGAATGCAACAGCCAGCAGAGGCAGAACACCGCATGTCATAAGCTTACTAGAGTTCTGGCAGGATCAACCTACATTTTTCACTAGTTGAGATATAACAAACAGCTTACAATAGTATAATGAATACTCATACGATCATTAGAAAGACTAATAATAGCAATTACACAAATGTGGCCTACCAAAGGCTAGCTGCATCAGTGTGGATGAGGCTTAGAAGACATTTGTCTTCCTCTATACTGCACAAAAAGCTTATCCTAGGTTTTTCAGAAACAGAGAATAGTTTAGTTTCTCTCTGATCTCTTTGCTACACTGTCAGAGGCAGATAACACAGCTTTTGTAGTTCTGTGCAGCCTGGCATACGGCTTTGCAAAAAGTGCATGGCATGTGAATGGATTCTGGCTCACGTCCCAGGTGCTGCCCACTCAGACACAGACCCTCCTTTTAAGACCAGGCACAAGAGCAGATCCGTCTGGGCCACCTCCAGAGGTATACATTAACCCCTCAGTACCAGGAAAAATGCTTGTGCTGCCAGGTCTCCTTTTAATGAGCATCACTTGCAATAAATGGGCAGTGAAGGGGTGTCCTGAGCGATGCCAACTACTTTCTCTTATTGAGGAGAACAATCCTTTCATATACATGGTATTAACTTTGAACAAGCCAACAATAGAAACCCCTAGAAAGTTTCAAATGTGCAGGGATTTCAAGGAAGACATTGTTATAAATGAGAGATCTGACTCTATATGGCCACTCTTAAGCCTCGTATACACGATCGGATTTTCGTCAAGGAATTGTGTGATGACAGACTGTTGCCTAAAATCCGACCGTCAGTACACTCCTTCAGACAACTGTTGTCCAACAAATGTTGGATGACAGGCTAGTAAATTTTCGTCAGACAGCGCTCTATTGTCAGATTTTCGTATCGCGTGTACACAAGTCCATCACACAAAAGTCCAAAGTGCAAACACGCATGCTCAGAATCAATGCTCACCAAACACAACATTACCAGAAGGTGCCCAAAGGGTGGCGCTCAAGAGCTGAAATTCCAAGTAGTACGTCACTACATTCATGTTTGTTGGTGGTCAACTGTGTGCCATTAGTATGCAAGACAAGTTCCTGGCAAAAGTCAGACAAAAGTCTGACGCTCAGTTGGCCAACAATCCAAGGCTTTAGGGTTGGTTTATTGTCTGGTTCTACAGCAATTTAACAAATGGGAAGTAATGCTTAAACCATTGAAGAAACCAAAATGACCATTCCCAACTGATAAAAACAGATAATACTGGTCAAAATGATTGATTCTTTTGTCCTGCTCTTCATTTTACTATGCTAGGCTGCCAAGTACTTGTGCTTGCAGCAGCTGTGGTGATGTACCATGCCCCAGGAGACCGCTGTCATGTAAGACCCAGGAGTAGCAGATTCAACGGTCTTCAACTTAGAGGACTGGACATTTCAATGTCCACTGTTCACTACGTCCTTGCAAATTGGCATTAACAAGGCCCTAATACTAACCAACACTATACTACCTTAATACTAATATTATATTATAATAATATTAATACTAGCCAATTAGAAGTTTTCTCAATGAGGGGAGGATGGTTAAATACACTATATTGTCAAAAGTATTGTGACATGAACTTTAAGTTGGCCCACCCTTTGCAGCTATAACAGCTTCAGCTCATCTGGGAAGGCTGTCCACAAGGTCTTTGGGAATGTTTGACCATTCTTCCAGAAACGCATTTGTGAGATCAGGCACTGATGTTGGATGACGAGACTTGGCTTGCGGTCTCCACACTAATTCATCCCAAAGGTGTTCTATTGGGTTGAGGTCAGGACTCAGTGCAGGCCAGTCAAGTTCCTCCACCCCAAACTCGCTCATCCATGTCTCTATGAACCTTGTTTGTGCACTGGTGTGCAGTCATGTTGGAAAAGGAAGGGGCCATCCCCAAACTGTTCCTATAAAGTTGGGAGCATGAAATTGTCCAAAAATGCCCAACCCCTGAAAATCCCCATACCATAACCCCCCTCCACCAAATGATTTGAACCAATGCAAAAAGCAAGGTCCATAAAGAAATGTATGAGTGAGTTTGGGGTGGAGGAACTTGACTGGCCTGCACAGAGACCTGACCTCAACCCAAAACAACACCTTTGGGTTGATTTAGAGAGGAGATTGCAAGCCAGGCCTTCTCCTCCAACATCAGTGCCTGACTTCACAAATGCGCTTCTGGAAGAATGGTCAAACATTCCCATAGACACACTCCTAAACCTTGTGGACAGCCTTCCCAGAAGAGTTGGAGCTGGTATAGCTGCAAAGGTTGGGTCAACTCAATATTGAACCCTATGGACTAAGACTGGGATGCCATTAAAGTTCATGTGCGTGTAAAGGCAGGTCTCGATACTTTTGATAATATATTGTATTTCCTCTACTAATCATCATTTTTAAAAATGTCATTAACCAAAACGGCTGTTAATTGGCTTTGATAGACAGAATCTCTTGGTTTGTAATAAAACCACTAAGGGCACCAAAACAACGCCTTAGTCCAAAAGTTTTTTACAAATTCCACACAAAAGCAACAGGCTGCCAACATGTTTTGAGAGCCATAATTTGCCCCTTCATCAAGGCTGTCGAAATGTTAATAAAGCTCCTCAGCAAACAAATCTGTGGCAGGAGGTTTGCAGGAAGTGTTTGTGCCAGTATCGTCTGCAAAGTTTTAGCACTGATTGTGCCCCAAAACAAGCTGGCTGCCTGGTGCTTTCTTGTACAATTAATAAAAGACGTTGGATTCCTAAGACGTTGTTCTAGCACTCTTATTGGTGCACATGGATTTCCCAGTCTGGGTGACCACTAGCTCTAGACCACCCCTCATTTTGTGGAGAGCTGCTGAACTTAAGGCATAAGGCTCCAATAATGACTATTATCCACTGATCGAAGATTTGTGCCAATTTTCTACCCTTTCTGAGGATCTCTCTGCTGCCACTCTGGAGCTCTGATTACAAAAGATTGTAGCTGAAATCATATCTATAAATCATTTTTATATGTAATTTTCTTTAAGATTAAATCCTATTTGATACCACATAAGTCGATTTCTACACCATTATGCAAAGACCTAGCTGATCGTATAAATGTATTCATATATGTTCTGCTTCAATGGGTAGCTTTAGTCTGCACTGCTTCAATTCAATCTTAATTTTTCAACTCCTGCTGGCTCATATAAGCAAATGACTTCCAAACTGCACAATCTCAGTTATTATGAATGAGGAGAGTACATGATTATATCAGAGGAGCTCTAGGAACTCTGCATCTATTCCAAGTAAACACAACAGATAATGTCATCGAAAAACAGGCTGCCAAGGAAGTCAACAAAATATTATCCACATAATAGATTAAGATCTGCGCTACACAACAATACAGCTTATATTAGAAAGCATGCCAGCTTACAAGGGGTCCTCTCAGCCTTATTATTCTGGGGCAAGTTCCTCTCGGTAATAGGGGGGTGTGGTGGCATTAGTAATGCTGGTGTCGGGGCAGTGGTGGCATGTCGGAGTAGGCGGATGGTGGTAGTGCCTGCATGGTTCAGCATGGGAATCATTGAACTACAGCATCCCACTTCAATCACATGCTAATCCACATCTTTAATCTGCTTATTTACTCAGTCCAGATAGAGGTGGGGGCATCAGCGAAGTGTGGTGTTGTGGTATGCTGAGACTATTTCGTTACAGGAGCCAAGTGGGTAAAACATGGCTAAAATAAAGCAGAAGGGAGTAAAAGAGAATTTGTAGTTCGATTAGGAAGGAGAAAGTAATCGCACAGTACGGCAATCAAATAGAATTGTTCTGACTGCTCTACACCAAGGTTTCCAAACTTCCCAAACAAAGGGCCAGTTTGTGGTCTTTCAGACTTCAGTGTCATCCACTTGGCTGTGCTGTGTTAAGTGGCTGTGTAAATTTCAGGACTGGATGGACAAAAATACAGATCCCTTATCTGTATTTTCTCTGTGTATTAAGACATTATAATGCAGATCAATTTAAAGTGGTAGTAAGCCAAGCAAAAAAAAAAAAATCCTCTGCAAGGCAAAGGCATAATGTGCTAGTATGCATCACATACTAGCACATTATGAAATACTTTTTGGGGGGTCGACCAATATCGTTTTTTCCAGGGGTGATACTAAATTTTTTCGTCCACCTTTCAGGCCGATATCAAGTGCCTATATTCTGTACATCAACGTCACCTGCCACCCAGATGCAGCATGTCCCTTGCCACTGCCACCCAGATGCAGCATGTCCCTTGCCACTGCCACCCAGATGCAGCATGTCCCTTGCCACTGCCACCCAGATGCAGCATGTCACTTGCCACTGTCTTCTGCCACCCATATGCAGCATGTCACTACTTCTGGCAGCCTTTCCCCAGCGGCATCCAAGCAGGTAAACTTCCTCATGCGGGCGGGTGGTGAAAGATGACCTAACTCTCTGCTCGCCCACGGCTGCAGCTCTGTCAAGAGCAACCTTTGCACCCCTGCTGTAGGGGTGGAACAGCAGTGATGCGAAGCGGGCAGTAAGAGATGATGTCATCCCTCTGCTGCCTGCCGCACCGCTGAGAGAGATTAGCATAGACTGCAGCTAGCGACACGTGGGAACAGGGGGAGGAGATCTGACCAATATCGGTAAAATGGATACAGATTATTTGAAAAATGTGAATATCGGCCCCCAATAATCGTCCGCTCCGATAATCGGTCGACCCCTAATGCTTACCTTGGAACGAAGCCCCCCAGCGGCACGCTGTCACCGCTGACAGGGCTCTTCCATCTTCCCCTGGTCATTCTTCTGGGTTCGCGAGCTCTGGCTGTGTGAGTGGCCGGCACTGTAATGACGTCACTCGGTTTCCAGCACGAAACTCTGAAGATCCGGCACGCTATGGCAGACCTTCAGAACGCATGCGCTGGTGACAACATCGGCTGCATCCAGTGTGAATATCTCCTAAACACTGCAAGTTTATGAGATATTCACTGTACCTACAGATACGCTATAGGCTTACCTTTAGGTACAATTTAGAAAAAAGTTGTAGCGTTAAAGAAAGATGGCCATTAAAAAAATAAAATAAAAAAGCAATAAGAAATATGGTAGTTGCTACTACCCAGTTATGCACACTGACACATTTGAGCATACAACACCAGCACGTTTCTGTGCCTGGGAATCAGGTGTTGCATAGAGCCATGCAGCCTGTACAAATCAATGACAGGCTGTCAGATGCCACAAAGAAAAATGCCAACGCTCCCCGCACTCAGAGGTTTTCCACAGTAAGATAGCGACAAATTCATAAGTGCCTGAAATGTTGGTAGATGCAGCCCTCCTCAGATAGGGGAATCCAGTGTAAAGACAAGAAGAACAAGCAGGAGGGTGCAAGCACCTAGTGCATTACCAATGTTTTAATGAAAACTTAAAAAAGGCAAATAGATACTCACAAAGGTACAACATTTAAGCGTGTTAAAAACCACAAGACGCCATGCAGTACAGGATACGCAAACTCCAGCAACCCCTCACTAAGCTGGCGAACTGACGCGTTTTGGGTTTTTCGCGCCCTCTTCTTCTGAGCTCACCATTAGACCTTTGGTAATGCACTAGGTGCTTGCAGCCTCCTGTTTGGGGTTAGAGAATCACCAAGCAATAAAGCAAACATGTAACAGCTACCTAATTTTCATCCTGACAGGTTCTATTTCATGGAGTTTATAAAGATAAATTAGATCAAAATCACAGGTTAGGTTGAAGAAAATTAAAAGATAAATACCAGTGGACAGGAAGAAGCAATGTAAGAGGAGGAGTGTATGTAGGATCGGTGCACAAGATTCTACGGTCCAGTTGTCACTCTTGCTTCCATTTTTTTGTTTGCCTCACTTAACCAAATAATGTCACTCTAAAAAAAAGAACAAAAATTAGAGTAAGAACCTGGGCATGGCTATTCCTATATCCTCTTGCACAGCAATTCTTACAAGTCGTCCCCCCTTACACACACACAAAAATGATGAATGCCTTTAAATCACATATTAGAGAATGGTGGCTAAGTGGCCTGGCCATGTACCTTTGGATATGGGGTTCTGATCTACATGAAACAATATCTACATTGGGTTTATATTTTCCTGTGTCTGTGTGGGTTTCCTGCCACAATCCAAAAACATATGCTGAGGTTAAAGAAAAACTTCACGAAGATATAAAAGCACCATTTAATGCAATTGTATACTGCTTTCAAGCCAAACTCCAGAATCACCTCTCTATATCCATTCAGATTTGGTGTACCAAGTTTGTAGTAGGAAAACAGCCCTCCTAAAGTTTCCCCCTTGGGGGTACGTCATGGTATACAATGCATGCTACCTGCACAATAAATGCTCAGGGCCATAAATGAGGAAGATATACATGTGGCAATGCCCATGTACATCATCTCTGTCTGCAAAGCGATATTTTTTAAAAATGCCATACATCTCTACAATATATGCATGTTTCCCTATGATTTATCCCTTTAAAGTGGTACTAAAGTCTAGTTTTTTTTTTGTTTAAAAATAACAAACATGTAATACTTACCTGCTCTGTGCAGTGGTATTGCACAGAGCAGCCCAGAGCCTCCTCTTCTCGGGTCCCCTCGCCGGTGCTCCTGGCCCCTCCCTCCTGTTGAGTGCCCCCACAGCAAGCAGCTTGCTATGGGGGCACTGGAGCCGATGCTCTGTGTGTCCAGTCAGACAAGGAGCCGTGGCTTGGCACCCCCTCACCCCCCTCTCTCTTCATTGGCTTACTGACTTTGGTTGACAGCAGCGGGAGCAAATGGCACCAACTGCTGTGTCTCAGCCAATCAGGAGGGAGAATCCCTGGACAGCCGAGCCTCTCATGCAAGCATCGCTGGATCCAGATCCAGTTTGTTTTAACTTCTTTTCCATTGTTATTCTTCTTCATTTCCTATGTACCCTGCCGTGGCGAGGTACATAATTTCCCCGAGTGATTTCGGCCCTCCTCCTCCCCCCACTGCCTTCTGAGACCTGTGTGTCCCCCAGAAGACGAGGGGACCACTCAGCAAGCGCAGCACGACTTGTGCATGCACAGTAAGAAACCAGCTGTGAAGCCTGAAAGCTTCACTGCCAGTTTCCCTTAGTTGCAATGTCAGCGCCTGCACTCAAAGCTGATGGGAGAATTGGCTTGGGGTGCCGACACTGCGGAAACCCTGGACAGGTAAGTGTCCATATATTAAAAGTTAGTAGCTACAACTGTAGCTGCTAACTTTAATTTTTTTTTTTTTTTTGTACAGGCTGGAACTCCGCTTTAAAAATAAAAAAAAAACTTGTGCCTTTAGAACCACTTTAAAGACTCTGCAAGTACAGGAAAATACTTATAAACAATAAACAAACAATATAGGGCGCATCAACAATGCATATTACTAAATTATTTCTGTGTTAACTCCGTCATACATAGAAGTGTAACGATAATGTACAATATATTGCCAAAGTGAATGCAGTGCAAAAAAATCTCTGTCGTATATTGAAATATATAGTACATGTGCAATATAAGGCCAAAAAGTGAATGCAGTGCAAAATAAATGTCTCTAATTGATATAGAGCAAAAAACACACAATCTTCATAGTATATCCAATCACCACTTAATAATAAAGTGCATATGCTATCCTATTCGTGTTTCACCCGAAGTGGTATATCAAAGCGCTCACCAGACAGTATTGGCCACAGAGTGACCCTCAGGCATGGAAAAGATCAGATGTTATAATTCATCAAAGGTGACTTCCGAGTATCCTGGCAGAAAGACTCCAATCACCGGACTGCAGGAGTGTGTATTATATACCTTCTTATACCTATATCTCGGTATACCAGTTCACCAACCAAATCTGCAAAATGTGGCTCCACAAAAACTTGGATAGTGTAAAAACGTCTTTTAATCCAGATTAAAACTGCACAGCCAAAAAAAAAACAATGTGCAAGGTACAGGGACAAGAGAACAAACTGGGCTGCAGCTAAGGAGGAGAAGCAGAGACCAAGCGGTACCTTGCAATACTGTGCCCAGTTTGTTCTCTTGTCCCTGTACCTTGCACATTGTTTTTTTTGGCTGTGCAGTTTTAATCTGGATTAAAAGACGTTTTTACACTATCCAAGTTTTTGTGGTAGTACAGTTTATCATTTGGCGCCGTGCCCATTAATATTTTTGACTTGTTACAGGAAAATACTTGTTGATCTGCCAAATATGCACCCAGCTTTTAAGTACATTTGTGAGCTTACAACACACAGCATTGTTGTTTATTCGAATAGTGTCAGCCCTGTCCAGTTGTCTTTTGTTTAACTTCTCAACCTCTCCTACTCTCAGATTTCCACAATAAAGGTTGATCATTCTGTAGTTCAAAATAGGAGCTAGGAGGGCTCTTTGAGATAGCACAAGTTTTTTTTTGTATTTATAAAAAAATATATAACAAAATTCTTCCAGCGGTATATTAAACATATCAAAAAAAGCAATTAAGAGAAAGTTATTTTAGGGTTTACACAATTCTTGCAGAAAATGTGGTGTCAATGACCTGATTTACAAGTCACAAAAGTTACAAATCCTTTGCCATATGTGTATTCTGTTTGCCTGCTGCTCAGCTCTAATTTGCTTCCTATTAAATTGGCCTTCAATTGTGTATGAATGGGAACCTAAATTCTTTGAAGGACAGTGACTGATATGCCTACATGTACAAGTACAGGAAATAACCTGTAGGCACTTTGTAACACATGATATGCTAATTATTTTCAAACACATTTCCTAGAGTAATACAATTCACAAAACCCAAGCTGATTAAAAAAAAAAAGTCAGTAACATGAAAGGTCTGCTGAAGAGGTATCTTCCGAAATGACAAAGCATGAAGCTTTTACTGAAGGCAACAGTGTCTGTTAGTATGATCTGCATCCATAATGCTTCCAAAATGCATGTACCACTCACATCAAAGATTTTGAGACTTAAATCGGACCTTCAGTCAGTTTTTCAACTTTCCATCTATTAAATCTTCTGCCCTTGTTGTTTTATCTTTGGATAGTAAAACATTTTTTTTTCTGCCAGTAAATATCTTATACAGCCCTTTTCCTCTTTCTTGTCTGATCATTAGCTTAGGCTTATGACATCATATGCACAGCCCTCTCTCACTCTCGTGAGAGTTTGCGAGGAAGGGGGGGGGGGAGTCATAAGAGGGCCAATGAGAGCTGCAGAGTTGGAGGTGTGCCTCTGTGAACCCACAGTTAAAATGGCTGGAGCCAGACTTAGTGGAGGGAGATTTCTGAAGCATATTTGGCAAGTACAGAATCACAGTATATAAAAATTATGCAAAGTGGTTGGAGGAAAGCTTCAGAATGGCAAAGATATTTTTTTTTTATTACAAACTATGTGAGCAGACTGCAGTTCCTCTTAAGCTTCTTTTCTCTAGGTAAGCCAGGCTATTTATTTGAACCTTTCACGTGACCCCTGTCTTCTGACGATGCATCTAAGAGTAAACCACACTGCCCTGGGTTATCCTGCAGACAAAAGGTTAATGTTACACAACTGAAAATAGAGGTTCTAAAAATAGTTATCCAGGAGCATCTAAGGATGCAGGAAATGAGAGTGCAAGCATAACCTCATGATCTCAAGACACCTGCAGAAAAAAAGGGCAAGAATAATCCATCTAGAACCAGATACCTGAAGACACCAACCTGGCTTAACCTCTGCAGAACCAGACACCTGTACAATCAGAGCAAGCTTATCTCTCCAGAACCAGACACCTGTAGGATCAGAGCAGGCTTAACCTCTTCAGATCCAGACACCTAAGGACTTGAAACATAATCTCTCTAGAAACAGATACTGAAAGAGTCAGAAGAGGCTTAACCTCTTCACAGCCAAATAGCAGAGAATTCAGAGAAAGTCTAGCACAGCCTCTCTCAACCTTTTTACCCCCGAAATAAACTCTTGAATTAATTGTAACATCTCAGGGAACCCCTACTAAAATCAACTGATCAGGGGTCAGTGGAAATAATGTCACCCTACACTGGTGGTCAGAATCTCCTATAGACACTTAGATAAAAATAACTGAAATAATACCGCTGGTTCTGCCAAGTGTCTTTGGTCCACATTCTATGCAGGAACCATCAGATGGGAAGTCAATCAGCCACAGCTCAAGACACCCCTAGCAAACTTTGAAGGAAACTTGGTTGACAATGGCTGGTCTAAGGCCTCATGTACACGGCTGCTGGTAAACGGACGTTTAGGAGCAGTTGGGCGTTTTTACCAGCTGCCCCTGAACTCTCCTCTATGTTATCTTATCAGTACATGTACACAGGGACGTTTATAGTTGTTTCTAGGCAGTTGAGTTTAGAAGCTTTTTTGGAACGTAAAAAACTGCATTCAGGATGGGAGTTCAGAGACGTTTGAAACTCCAAATGCCTGTAACAGCTGGTAAACGCAGTAACTCACGTTTAGACGCGTTTCGTTTACAGGCGTTTTTCATTCATGGCTATTTAAAAAAAAATGCTTCCAAAACGCAACCGTGGCAAAACGACGCTAAATGCGGGATGTAAACGCGGCAAAACAGAGGTTACTATCTCTCAAGTTAAATCATTCAGGAGAGGTTGTAAAAACGTCCCATGTACATTACGCCTAACAACCAATTGTATAAAAGCAAGTAAAAAGACACCTGAGTGTTACTATTAAAAAAAAAAAAAAAAAAAAAAACAATAATATAATAAAAAATTAGAGCAGGCCGCTCTGGAACCAAATCACAGAAGAACCAGAGCTTATTCTCATTAGAAGAAGACACAAAGGGGTTGATTTACTGGCTGACAAATTAGCTGCTCACTTTGCAAGAGAATTTATTCCAGCGTTAAGGGAATTGAGATGAAGTTTCATTTGACAAAGAATACCTAATCAAGTGCAAGGGGAAAAAAACAGCATTTTTTGCTTGCATATGATTGGATGACGCAAGTCAGCAGAGCTTCACCTCATTCATTGCGGCTGCTTTTACACCTGAGCATTTTCAGCTTATAAAATGCTCGTAAAACGCCTGAAAAAACGCCTGAAAACCACCCAACAAGCAAAATCCAATTAATTTCAATGGCACCTGTTCACATCTGAGCGTTTTGTCACCTGAAGCAAAACGCCTGAAAAACGACCTAAGCTCAAAAAAGAACATGAGCTTCTTTGGGGCAGATTACAGGCGTTTTTCTGCCTTTTACATTGGTGACCTGAACAAAATCGTGGCAAAAACGCAGTAAAAATGCTACAAAGCTGCGCGACTTTGAAACGCTCAGGTGTGAATGCAGCCTAAGCTTTGCAAAGTGCAACTTTCTTTGCAAAGTGAATGACCTGTTTGCCTTTAGTAAATCAACCCCAAAGAATCACAGTAAGTCCTGATTTACAACTGTAACAAGAAAGAGAGAATAAAGTTCTCCCAAGAGGGCCAAGTCTAGGACACTTAAAATTATTGAATCAATCACAGTGTCCTAGACTTGGCCCTCTTGGGAGAAATTTATTCTCTCTTTCTTGTTATATGCGATTTAGGGTCGCTAGGACTCCAACTTCTGGTTATCCATTTGACAAATGTTTGATAATAATAACGACTGATCCAGGCAATCAGTTTATATTTTCTGATTTACACCTGTGCATTTTTAGTGCTTTTTTGCATTTTGCAGATTTGCACTACAGAACGTGTTCCTCAGGAAACCATGTTAAATGGACTGTAGTGCAAATCTGAAAAATGCATAGGTGTGAGCCAGGCCTAAACCTGAAGTACAGGTATATAGACGACCAAAGCTTCTTTGGTTCAAATATAAATTGTCCATTTGGGAAATGGTTCTAAAGTGATCTGAAATCACATACAAATTTTTAACATGGAGGAACCCTTGAGATAACTTAGGCGGCCTATAAAGGATTCACTTTCTTTCTTTCAACCAGCGGGTTGCATGAAAGAAAAATAATCAATTACCCCATCCACACATTCAATGTGTTCGGGAGAATCCAGAGCTATTGTATTTTTCTGACAGAAGGGAAGCTTCCCTGCCCTGGGAATACCCTGATCAGTGCTGGCAGCACTGATCAAGCAAAAATTTCCCATCAGGCTGGTTGTACAGAAGTTGAACGAGAGAAGTCAATCAACCAGCCTTCCCATAGATGTAACAGAATTCGCCGGTCCCTACTGAACCGGCCGAATTTCAATCCACCTATGGCTGGCCTTAGGGAACCCTTACCAATAGTTTACATTGTTGCTCAGAGAAAAGAATTTTCCCATTATATATGAAAACATAGTTTGAATCAGAGGTTACTTACCTGAGAGGCAGAAATTGCTAAGTGCTCAATGAACCCCTAGCAGCCTCTACTTGGGTAAACCACTATTAGGTGTCCCTGAAACAACTGTCCTCACTGGAAGATTCTCCATCTTCCCTGTTTTGGCTACTACTGCAAAATATTTCTTTCTTCTTACTTTTTGCCCCAATATCAATAAACAGCAAAGCTGACAGGAGTTTTAGCATTTCCATACTCTAAAACCGAAGAAAACTACTAGCTTTAGACCACTTTAACCTTTACAGACCTAGACACCTGATGAATTACAGCTGGTTCAGAATAGGGGTGAATGTCAACATTCTGCGAAATTCCTCATTCCAGTGCATTTCACAGAAATTTTGCTTAAAGTGGTTCTAAAGGCAAAATGTTTGTGCCTTAAATGCATTTCCTACATTAAGGTTAAAAATGTTCCATTAGCTCTTTTACAACCAACCACCTTCCCTAAACACTTATCTGCCTCCTCTTAGGATCCAGTGATGTTCCCATCTGCTGCAACGCTCGTCCACTTCCTTGTATCACAAGAGACAAAGGCAGCGATGCCTGCTGCTGTCAG
The DNA here is from genome assembly GCF_042186555.1 of Aquarana catesbeiana. Taxonomy (NCBI): domain Eukaryota; kingdom Metazoa; phylum Chordata; class Amphibia; order Anura; family Ranidae; genus Aquarana; species Aquarana catesbeiana. The sequence continues at coordinate 68,473,911 of NC_133335.1, forward strand.
GCAAAGCCTATGAGGAGGGAGTGGGGAGCGTGGCAGAGCCGTGCTGTGTGTGTCTATGGGTGCACACAGCCCCTCTTGAGAGCATGCCCGCACGGGTGCCTTATAGCACACAGCTCGCTATAGATGCACTCGTTGGAAGAAAGAGCGGACAGCACCAGCAGGGAACGAAGAAGTAGGGAGTGGCTCTGTGCAATATCGTTGCACAGAGCAGGTAGGTATAGCATCTTTTTTATTAATTTTTTTTTTTTTTTAATGTTGTCTTTAGAATCATTTTAAGTGAAAACTATTACTATTACATTATGGTAAAAATTTGCCAACAATGTTGGTGACGTTTTTTCAAAACGTATGTCAAAATACAAATAATTTAATAGAAGAGCCCATATTAAATTTCACTGCTCATCCGTATTTAGAAAAAATTACCAACACCATTCAGGAAAATGCACCTTTTATAGAGAAGGGTACTGAGTAAAAACACGCATACAATAGGACGCCAGTACACTATTCCAAAGGTTTTGAGGCAGACCTATTCAGTCACTGTGACAACTATGCCGGTCTGTTTTACAAGGTACAATATGATTTACACATAAAAACTTTAGTCTGCAGACAATTTTAAATTAATAAGTTACATAATTAGGTTGAAAAAGTTAAGTTAATGACTTATGCACAAATCTATAATATATATAGATGGGTACGCAACAGTATTTTATTCTATAGGCTGGTGCACACTGCTCTCTTTTAGTCCACAATGTTTAGCTGCGAAGACTAAAAATCTGCGTTCACAGCCTATGGACCATATTTGATGCTGTAGGAATGCAAACAGTTGCATGCGTATAAGAACCCTACTGGTTACTGCTGCTGCTCAGAGAAACACGGTAAGTTTCAACAATGTATAGCCATGTCAGAGCTGTATACATGATGATGCAAGGTTCAGTGTACAAACAATACCACCTTGGGGTGAAGATAGTAATCATTGTCAACTTTTTATCGCTGTTGCCCGATTTGGCAGACTTCCTCTCCACTACCTGTCTAGAGGCAAATCTCCTAATTTCCTACCTATTTGACAGGTTTCAGACAGAAAAGAAAGTGAGAGGATATACTCTCAAGTGGGACACAATAAAACTGTTTTCCTAGTAACCCTCTCCTTTCACCAAGAAGATCTACTCTCTACAACACTTATCTCTTCCAGAGGCGGCAAGTCTGAATTCTGCTCCTGTAAAGTCTCTAACATTAGATACCTTCAGTAGCCACTTGCCGCCAAATCACATACAGTATCTCACAAAAGTGAGTACACCCCTTATGTTTTTGTAAATATTTTACTATATCTTTTCATGTGATAACACTAAAGAAATGACATTTTGCTACAATGTAAAGTAGTGAGTGTACAGCTTGTATAACAGTGTAAATTTGCTGTCCCCTCAAAATAACTCTCTAGACCTAAACCCTATTGAGCATCTGTGGGGCATCCTCAAATGGAAGGCGGATGAACGCAAGGTCTCCAACATCCACTAGCTCTGTGATGTCGTCATGGAGGAGTGGAAGAGGACTCCAGTGGCAACCTGTGAAGCTCCGGTGAACTCCATGCCCAAGAGGGTTAAAGTGGATGTAAACCCGAAATCTTTTTTTTTTTTTTTTTTTTTTTATCATACTGTAGAGTATAAGATTTCCTATCATTTGAGTCCAGTCTTGCCACACAGAGTTAATCCATCTCTGAGCAATCCTCTTTTATTGTTCAGTGAGATAAATCTTGACAAACTGAGAAAAACTTTGTCAAATCCTCCCCCTTGCTGTGAGTGATTTTTAATTCCCTCCCCCACTCCTTTCTTCAGCAGCTCTGCAAGGATTGGCTGTTTCACACCTCAGCATGATTTGGACTGCTGAAGTCATGTGGTTACTTTCCTGTCTTTTCACTGGATGTTAGAGATCATAGCAGAAGTTCAGTGTTAGAAATACATAGGAGAAAATGCATATTTTATTTATTTACTTATTTATTTATTTCAGGTACTTATATAGCGCCGTCAATTTACGCAGCGCTTTACATATACATTATACATTCACATCAGTCCCTACACCCTCAAGGAGCTTACAATCTAAGGTCCCTAACTCACATTCATACATACTAGGGACAATTTAGACAGGATCCAATTAACCTACCAGCATGTCTTTGGAGTGTGGGAGGAAACCGGAGTACCCGGAGGAAACCCACGCAGACACAGGGAGAACATGCAAACTCCAGGCAGGTAGTGTCGTGGTCGGGATTCGAACCAGCGACCCTTCTTACACCCCTCACAATATTTTATTATATCTTTTCATGTTATCACATGAAAAGATATAATAAAATATTGTGAGGGGTGTACTCACTTTTGTGAGATACTGTACATGTACATGATTGACTGCAAGTGGTTATACCAGGGTTTTGGCTGCAGCTGTAAGCCATCAAAATTTTTAGCCGGCGATTCTCTAACAGTGAAAGCGATCCCAGCAGCTGTATTGCTTTTACAGGTTGCAGAAAAGGGTCCCCCTCCCCTGCCACCTCACTCCTCCGGGTGGGGAGCCCGGCATCCGTTGCAGCAGCTTACAATAGAGATGACAGGAGACAGGGTTGTCTCCAATCACCTCTATGGCGAGCATTTTCGGCACTTCTGGTTAGGGCAGATGTTTCCATAAAAAGAACTGGTCATACTTTATTTTGATCACATGGAAGGTTTACATTTCTTGTGATAGGAATAAAAGTAATAAAAAAAAATTAAAGGGACAGTGTAAAAAGAAAAAAAAATCTAATAAAGTAATAATAAAAAAATTATTAAAGCGCCCCTGTCCCCACGTGCTCACGCGCAGAGGCAAACGCATACGTAGGTTGCACACACATTTGTAAACGTTATTCACCTCACACATGTGAGGTATCGCCGCAAGCGTTATAACAAGTGCATTAATTCCAGCGCCAGACCTCCTTTGTAATTCTAAACTGGTAACCTGTAAGAAAAAAAATGAAATCATTGCCTATGGAGATTTTTTAGGTATCGTAGTTTGTCACCATTCTACGAGTGGGTGCAATTTTAAAGCGTGACATGTTAGACATCTATTTATTTGGCGTAACATCATCTTTTAGCTTACCAAAAATTGGGTTATATATATTGTGTTTTTTTGCATTAAAATTAATTAAAGTGTATTAAAAAGAAAAAAAAATTGCATCGCAAATACAGTTTAACATAAAAAATTGCAATGACCACAATTTTATTCTCTAGGGCCTTTGCTAAATATATATATATATATATATATATATATATATATATATATATATATATATAGCAAAAATTACAGATTTTTACATGTAAACAAAAAGTGTCAGAATAGGCCTGGTCTTCAAGTAGGTAGTTAGCCCCCACGTCAGAGGACATAGTAGTGAGGGGCCAGCAAGAGAGCTACCACAGGGGAGGCAGGCATTTGACACTGCCATAAGTCTTGAACTCTGAAGACCACAGTGGAGCTTGGACTTGGTTCCATCCAGAAATATTGAGCGTCTTCTCCTGCAGGGCGCAGTTATTGAGATCTTTTTGCTGAAGTGAAGAGTTGTATTTGTATTGCTCTCTGTGTCAATGTAAGGGGTGATTTCCTTTGTTCAAGTGATCAGTATCTGGCATGAAGATAAAGGATGCTGATAGCATTTAAAACCCAACAGAAGTTGTAATTTTGCAGCTTTGCGGCAAAATGTGTTTGGCTCAACATCTCTAGAGCAGGCATAATCAGTGCAGTTGTAACCTCTAAATACCCAGAGAGTGGCAGAAGCAACTCTAGGGGATTTTACTTGAGTGTCTTGAGTAGGACTAGTGTGAGACAACTACCAGCCTGAAGCCCCTCACTGTGCACCTCAAAGAAGTCCACAGGAAGTATTAATAACACTGCAGTCTACAGGAAGTCTGTGACACCCAGGGAGTGGGAGACCTACAGATCAAGTGAAAACACACTCTCAGAATCCAGACACCTACACAATAAAAGAAAGAACAAGAGCTTGAGACCCAGACATTGAAAAAGAGGAATCTTAACCGCAGAACAAGATCGCCAAATGCATAAAATCAGAGGACAAGTATAAGGTTAACATACTCTGTGCCAAATACCTGCATAATAAATACGTTCTTATACTGTCATCAATGCCATATAATGGCAAAACAAGTACAAGCTTAACCTCTTCATTTCTATATGCCTTCCAAAACTAGGCTAAAGCAAAAATGGTCAAAAGAACGCAGGAATGTTTCATGTATGAAAATCTTGCAGGCCAGTAGCCTAGTGTCAGATATTTTTTATTGTTAAAGCAGATCTCCACTTTCCCACCCTCCCCACTCCTCTGCTCTCTCAGAATTCTGGAAAATCCAGAGCCAATCACACAAGCAGGAAATTATATATCTGGGGGGCGTTCTGTATACCATCTGTGTTCAGAACACCTCCAGGTTGCCGCCTTACTTTGCAATTTACAGAAGGTAACAGAGCTGCAAATTGGAAACGAAAGGTACTTTTTAATAACATTCAATTACAATATGACTTGTGTAGCAATTGTATATGCTATGTTTTGGATTTTTTATTTGCAATTTTTTTCTGCACAAAAGTGAAGTTACCCTTTAAAGAGGAAGTAAGCTTCCCTTGATTTTATATGCCTATAATAAGGCTTACTTATAGGTACTGTAAATATTTCCTAAACTTGCACTGTTTAGGAGATATTTACTGTATACGCCGCTGATGATGTCATCAGCGCATGCGCTCTGAAGGAACGGCCACCCGTGCCATTTCTTCAGAGCCCTGTGCCGTGAAAGGCATGTGTTTGAGTGATGTCATGCAGCTCTGGTCAGTCACACAGCCAGAGTCTGCGAACCCGGAAGGAATACGGGTGAAGATAGATGAGGCCTCCAGCGGGGACGACGAGGGCTTCCTTTGCAGGTAAGTGTCACATAATGTGCTAGTATACAATGCATACTAGCACATTATGCGCTTACTTTACAGGTCACCAAAAAAAATAGAGGCAGGGTTTACTTCCTTCCTTCCGCAAGGTGCCTATACAGTTCTTGTCTGTGACAGATCAGCCTGATTGTCTGTCACAGAAACAGAAGACCCAATATATACCCAACAGGCCCCCGATATCACCTTTATCTGGAATACCACTTATGGGTGGACTGACTCTTTAAAGGGGCTTGCTCAGAACCCATCCAAAGAGAGCTCTAAACCTCAAACAGCCCTAAGAATTTTAGTTTCAACATTAAAGTGTTACTACACCCACAACAGTAAAATCAGTCTGTATGTATGCATTAAAGCATGCTCGTTATACTCACTGTGGAACCTAAGGGGTTAATCCTAAACATTGTGTAAAAAGTCTATTTGAGCCGGTCTTCTATGATCGTTCCTTTCTTTTACTGTCCCCAATCCATCAGCTGATAGCACAGAGCCTTGGGGGCACTCTGCACATGCTCAGTTTGGTGTGTATGGCTGGAGAGTTTTTTTTTTCTTTTTGGGAGGGTGTATGTGACCAGCACAGGGCCAATCAGCACTGTCAAGACAGAGGGTCAGGGGTCATGCAACCTCATAGGACAATCAAAGGAGAATGAAAACTCCTCCTACAAGCTTTAACCAGTGCTCGGCCGGACACTGATAGAAGTTAAAAGACTGCTATATACAGGCATACCCCACTTTTAAGTACACAATGGGGTTTAATTACTAAAGCTGAAAAGTGCAAAATCAGGCTCCCTTCTGCATAGAAACCAATGAGCTTCTAACCTCGGCTTGTTCAATTAAGCCTTGGTAATAAAACCTGGAAGCTCATTGGTTTCTATGCAGAAGGGAGCCTGATTTTGAACTTTCCAGCTTTAGTAAATAAACCCCATTGTGTACTTAAAAGTGGGGTATGCCTGTACTGTTGATAAGAAAAATGTATTTAGCGGTTTATATTTGCTAAAATAATTGCATGTCCATATTCTGTGTACTGTGGGAGACCTGATAAAGTGAATGCAGGGTCCTGGGTTTAGTAATCAAGAAAAAAATGATCAGCGTTATGCATATGGAGACATGTTGAGGGTTCCTCTACTTGTAGAAACTTAAAACCCTAATTAAACTACTGCTGCAAAAGGTGACTTCTCTTTTATGTTCATATACACCATCCCATGCGTGTCAGTGTCTCATAAGAACTGGGGGTACCAGAGTATATGTTCAGGCACACAAAAGCCAGTCGAACTTATCCAGCTCATATTTGTGCAATGAAAGCATGGGTGCATCCACCATCTCTTAAATGTACATTGCCCTAGGACAGCTGTATAAAGAATTTTAGAGGCCATGCTTGATGGGTGGAGGGTGAGCGTTTTAACTCCTTCGCTGGCAAACACGTAGAAGTCGTGTGAACTAAAAACGGACAACTTTTTTTGGTGCAAGGAAACAAAAAGCTCCAGTATACAATAGCGCACTCTTTGTAAAATCCGAAAGTATGAAAGACGAAGGATGTTCACTACTGCCAAATCACAGCCATTCCCCGACACATACAAAGCCCACAAACTGTGATAGTAACCCCTTAACTTGAATGCAGAGCTGACTACAAGCTCACACACAGAACACAGTCAGAGCTTTGCCTGCTAGTTCATGACCCCTTGTGGGATTAATCCCCCCCACCAGCGGCAGGTCCCCACATGCACATATAGAAAGCACAGCAGACCCCTCCCTACCGCACAGCATAGCAACACCCCACCTTTTCTCTGATGTGTGCTTCCAAACCAAAATTAACCCCTTCACCACGATATTCCCTGCTGAGACACAGCCGCCAGCGCTCATCATCACAGGAAATTGTTACTGTGAACTTGTGATTATAGGGAGCAAAACATTAATTATCAGTGTAGATATATGGACATTTATTACAACACAGCGCAGCAAGATCAATACTAGTGTAATGTGACAAGTTACACAGAGCAGAATGTTTTTTTCTTTATTTTTTTTTTATCTTCAAGACACTTTAGGGTTGATTTACTAAAACTGGAGAAAGCAAAATCTGGTGCAGCTCTGCATAGAAACCAATCAGCTTCCAGGTTTTAGCCCAGGTTCACACTGATGCGGGTCAGAAATCATGCGAGTTCAGCTGAACTCACACGATTTCAAACCGGCAATGCACTCCGACTTCGGGGGCGATCTAAAAGACATCTGTGCGGTTTCAGGCACAGATGTCTATTCAAATTGCCCCCGACGTCACCAAAAGTACTACAGGAACTACTTTTAGGAATCGGTGCAGCGTTGCACCGATTCAGATGGTGATCATAGGCCTCATCCACAAAGGACGCCTGCTTAGTGTTTTTGATCACCTTTTCTACTGTCAGGAGAAAAGCTGCTTAAAAAAAAAAATCACGCAAAAAGCTTTGTATTGCACGTCTTTCTACACATTTGTGCATTAATTTATTCCATTGGCCAGAATATTCATTTATTCTGGCCCATAGAATGCATCAATGTGCAAAAGCACCAATGCACCTAAACTAGTCTAGAATATATGTGCGGTCCTCGTTTTTTTCTGCTCAAAAGCTCTCTTGAATGCGCTCGTGGTGGGGTTTTTTCAGACTATAATTACTCTTCACAATAATTGCATTTAGAAATGCATTTAATTATTTAAATGAATACACAACTGCATTCATTTGCACAAGATCTCAAATCAAGCAATCTTTGAAACTTAATTCAATGCAGCACAGGGTTTCTCAACCGGGGTCCTGAGGATGGTTAAGAGGCACAGCACCCTGTACTCCCCTGGACACACTCACTGCTTACCACCAATGCAATCTTCTCCCTGCCCACCAATGCAATCTTCTCCCTGCCCACCAATGTAATCTTCTCCCTCAGCACACCAATGCAATCTTCTCCCTGCACACCAATGCAATCTTCTCCCTGCACACCACTGTTATCTTCTCCCTCAGCACACCAATGCAATCTTCTCCTTGTACACCAATGCAATCTTCTCCCTGCCCACCACTGTTATCTTCTCCCTCAGCACACCAATGCAATCTTCTCCCTGCACACCAATGCAATCTTCTCCCTGCACACCAATGCAATCTTCTCCCTGTACACCAATGTAATCTTCTCCCTCAGCACCAATGCAATCTTCTCCCTGTACACCAATGCAATCTTCTCCCTCAGCACCAATGCAATCTTCTCCCTGCACACCAATGCAATCTTCTCCCTGTACACCAATGCAATCTTCTCCCTGCACACCAATGCAATCTTCTCCCTGCACACCAATGCAATCTTCTCCCTGTACACCAATGTAATCTTCTCCCTCAGCACACCAATGCAATCTTCTCCCTGTACACCAATGCAATCTTCTCCGTGCACACCAATGCAATCTTCTCCCTGCACACCAATGCAATCTTCTCCCTGTACACCAATGTAATCTTCTCCCTGAGCACACCAATGCAATCTTCTCCCTGCACACCAATGCAATCTTCTCCCTGCACACCAATGCAATCTTCTCCCTGTACACCAATGTAATCTTCTCCCTCAGCACCAATGCAATCTTCTCCCTGCACACCAATGCAATCTTCTCCCTCAGCACCAATGCAATCTTCTCCCTCAGCACCAATGCAATCTTCTCCCTCAGCACCAATGCAATCTTCTCCCTGCCCACCAATGTAATCTTCTCCCTCAGCACACCAATGCAATCTTCTCCCTGCACACCAATGCAATCTTCTCCCTGCACACCAATGCAATCTTCTCCCTGTACACCAATGTAATCTTCTCCCTCAGCACCAATGCAATCTTCTCCCTGCACACCAATGCAATCTTCTCCCTCAGCACCAATGCAATCTTCTCCCTCAGCACCAATGCAATCTTCTCCCTCAGCACCAATGCAATCTTCTCCCTGCCCACCAATGTAATCTTCTCCCTCAGCACACCAATGCAATCTTCTCCCTGCACACCAATGCAATCTTCTCCCTCAGCACCAATGTAAGCTTCTCCCTCAGCACCAATGTAAGCTTCTCCCTCAGCACCAATGCAATCTTCACTCTGCACACCAATGCAATTTTCTCCTTGTACACCAATGCAATCCTCTCCCTGTACAAAAATGCAATCTTCTCCCTGCCCACCAATGCAATCTTCTCCATGAGCACCAATGCCAAGTTTTTTGCTTTTTTTCACTGGGCACCAATACCAAGTTAAAGGTTTGCAAAGTTGGAATTTTACAATGAACACCTATGAAAAGTTGGCACTTAACACGAATGCAAATTCATTGTTTCGGGACTCTGTCTTTCTGATATTTATTATGCAATTCTGTTTCATGTGTTTGTTATATTTACATATGCAATGCATATGCAATCTTCTCCCTGCCCACCAATGTAATCTTCTCCCTCAGCACACCAATGCAATCTTCTCCCTGCACACCAATGTAATCTTCTCCCTGCCCAGCAATGTAATCTTCTCCCTTAGCACCAATGCAATCTTCTACCTTAGCACCAATGCAATCTTCACTCTGCACACCAATGCAATCTTCTCCCTGCCCACCAATGCAATCTTCTCCCTGCACACCAATGCAATCTTCTCCCTGCACACCAATGCAATCTTCTCCCTGTACACCAATGCAATCTTCTCCCTGCACACCAATGCAATCTTCTCCCTGTACACCAATGTAATCTTCTCCCTCAGCACCAATGCAATCTTCTCCCTGCACACCAATGCAATCTTCTCCCTGCACACCAATGCAATCTTCTCCCTGCACACCAATGCAATCTTCTCCCTGTACACCAATGTAATCTTCTCCCTCAATGCAATCTTCTCCCTGTACACCAATGCAATCTTCTCCCTCAGCACCAATGCAATCTTCTCCCTGCCCACCAATGTAATCTTCTCCCTCAGCACACCAATGCAATCTTCTCCCTGCACACCAATGCAATCTTCTCCCTGCACACCAATGCAATCTTCTCCCTCAGCACCAATGTAAGCTTCTCCCTCAGCACCAATGTAAGCTTCTCCCTCAGCACCAATGCAATCTTCACTCTGCACACCAATGCAATTTTCTCCTTGTACACCAATGCAATCCTCTCCCTGTACAAAAATGCAATCTTCTCCCTGCCCACCAATGCAATCTTCTCCATGAGCACCAATGCCAAGTTTTTTGCTTTTTTTCACTGGGCACCAATACCAAGTTAAAGGTTTGCAAAGTTGGAATTTTACAATGAACACCTATGAAAAGTTGGCACTGAACACGAATGCAAATTCATTGTTTCGGGACTCTGTCTTTCTGATATTTATTATGCAATTCTGTTTCATGTGTTTGTTATATTTACATATTTATTGCTATAGCTATGTGTTAGCAATTACACGAACATACTTCAAGCTCTAGATGAAAAAAATGTCAAGGGATTCCCAGAGATGTAAAAAGGTTTCAAGCAGTGGCGGATTGTGTGTCTCCTCTTCCGCCAAAGAGCTAGGTGTCCAATAGGGGTTGCCTGGCGCTTTGGCCAATCGGGAAACAGGTCTCACAGACCTGCCTCCTGATTGGCGGGGAGGAACTGTAGTGTGACCATAGCGAAAATTCATTCCTATCATTCCTTCCTATCAATTTGCTCTCATTAGGCAGGGCAATGATCACTGTCAGCTCAACCATCATAAGCTGCTGATTTTTTTAGGCTGGCTACTTATACCTCTCTTGAGCACTTTGTTGGTAAGATATCACCAATGGTTTCATTCAGTCTATTGCACTCATTATAAAGCCAAACTTTGATGTCACATTACCAAAATTGGTTCGTTATAATAAAAAGGCAGCCATTTCCAACCAGGGTTATGCGGAAGTTTAGGGTTCCACCAAATGTTGTCAGGGGTTCCTTGAGCTGTGGCCAATTAACTTCCCATTTAATGGTGCTTACAAAGTTCCTGGGTCAACAACACTTGGTATAGCCACTTTCATGGCACCAATTATCTTTTCAGCGGTCTGTAAGGGTGGTATTCTGACCACCACTAAGGGATCAATTCTTCACACTGGTAACCATTGTAAGCAATATTTTTCCCACTGACCCCCAAAGTATTGGTTTTAGCAGGGGTTCCCCAGGACCTGAAAATTATTTTAAAGCTAAACGCCAAGATGGCGTAAATATTGTCTAAATACAAGAGTTGCGTATACTTTCTTGAATCTTCGTGTGCTTTGTGGATTTCTTCCAGATCTGTGCAGTAATCCTTTGTGAGGTTCCTGTAATAAAGACCGCTCTTTGCTGCTCTCTCTTCTTGTGCAGAGTGAGTGGTCTTGTATCAGCCCTTTCTACAGTCTGCTGGGTCCCTCCCACAGCTCTGCTCTGTGCACACGCTATAAACAGCACAGTGATGATGTCACTGCTATCGTTACAAGGTAAGACCTTAATCTGCAAAGGGATTTGGAGCACACACAGTGGATTGATATCTCTTGTGTCCATTAAGAAATATATCTTAAAGGAAGATTTTGTGCTGGGAGTTCAGCTTTAACAGAGTGAAATAAGCAAATATGTGACACCCTCGTTATGGTCATATGAATGAGGAAGAGACAATAATCATGCCTAGGAAATCTCAGCACTGGAGTCTTGAGGAACTTTAAGAAACTGGCAAGTGATCTATTGCAAGAGTACCCACCCATTACTAGAATGTCCACTTTGGATAGCTTTAGCTTTTAAATTTAATTTTGATGATGGATGTTATATAACACAGGATACTCTTTATCAGTGCACAGTCACTGAAATATTATATACTGCAAGACCGCAGCTACCACAGACGGAATGGCTATTATCACAATATATCATTCTTACAAAACAAAGTATATGATATTAGCTTTTGCATGGAAAATGCTTCTGCTATCTGAAAAGACGAATAGTTCTCTTTATCTAGCTGGCTGTCTGAATACTTCTATTAAATAATTAGTTTCACATTCTTGGTACATCTGAAAGTGTCTTATCAATGACAGTTCTAGTCTAACACAAGCTATCTGCTTGAATGAGGTTTACGCACGGTCTTGTTAGTGTACATTGAGACATGGCAGAGCAGAATCTGTGCTTGAGCGGATTTTGAATGTGTGCTCATCTCCAGGGTGAAACCATCAGAAAACTGCAACTGGCGTGTGTGCAAGGAAGGCCAGGACAGAACCAAGGAGTCAGGTAGTCAGAGTACCTGAAAAAATTAAACCTGACACATACCTTCCTAGTGATGTTGCTGGACATGTATTTTCCTCAAAGGGAACCTGTTATGAAAGAAGAATGTAGGCTGCATTTGCTGGCTTCTCCTTTTACCCAATCTAGTTGCCAGGCTGCAATGCTAACCATCTTGATTCAATACTTTGAATTAAAATCTCATAGCAAAATAAGGAGTTTTGACTTTGCTGTTACTTTCCAGATCTGAATACATGGTTCAGGTCAGTGGCTCATAAAGTATTAAAGCCACAGGATCAGGATTAGACCAAAGCAACTAGCATTGGCAGCCCCATGTTTTTTTTTAATGACAGGTTTACGTTAAAGGACTTTTCTACCCTGTGAAACTCAGAGGGCGGAAATATTGAATGGAAGCTCCAAGTGCTGACCTGTTTTTAAAAGTGCAGTCTATATAGTTGACCTTCTGATTTGGGCTTTACTTGTTCGAGAGTCCCTAACCAGAACACAAGTATGCAGGCAGTGAAGCCTAAACTCCCATCCTGAACATTGTTTTATTTTTATTGAGCTTTTTGATGGTGACCCTCATTTTCTTACACAAGACCCAAGATGACAGCCCTAGTGTTTGCACCTTTAAAGCCAATATTTGCTGGGCTTGCTTTGCCATGCAAGGCAAAGCAACAGGTCTGTTTTAATGCTGCCCTACCCAGCAACACATATCCTATCGCTCCTACGCCATTCTGTGCAGGGTATGGTGGAGCATGTGACTATGTGACAGCACTGGGACAATCACCAAGCACCAGAGTTTGCATATGGGAAGAGTCCAGAGCCCCCCGTGTAAGCTTAGACTTAAGTTCTATTTTTTCCCAGTAAGAGAGGGAAGGAAATGTTGGCAGGTGTTGCTAAAACGACATATTGTTGCAACTACCTAGTGCAGCTGCCCTTTGCTTGCCTCTATCTGGCCCTTGGGACACTATTCCTCCAACTGACACCAATGATGAGGCATCATTTCTCCCACTGACACCATTAATGGGGAACTATTCCTCCTGCTAAGACCAATGATGGGGCACTATTCCTCCCACTGACCCCGTCGATAAGGCACAATAGGGCACTAATCCTCCTGCTAAAAACAACAATTGGGATCTATTCCTCCTGTTAAAAACAATGATGGGGCAGTGTTTACTCCCACTGATGCCGTGACATTTTTTACTCACACTGACCATAGTCTGGCCCCCCTAAAGCCCGAAGGACAGTAAACTGGCCCTTTATTGAAAAAGTTTGGAGGCCTCTGACCTAGTGTATCCAAGTTACAATTATACTGTGGTTTTTAGGATAAATTTGGCTTTCATTTGGTGGCAAATTTTATAGGATATCTCCTGATCGTGTTTCATTATCAAAGAAACCTGGCCTGACATTACTATGACCCTCCACAAAACAACCCTGAAAAAAAATATTCCTTCTCCAGACATGTATGGGGATACCTACATATGTGTGCATTATTTGTGGTTTGTATCCTGTCATATAATCACCGTGATTGGCTGTCACAATGATCACATGTTTGGGATCCATCCTACTGACTCCCGATTTTCAGTTTGTGACCAGGAGCAGAGGGTCATGAAACTGAGTGCGCTCCAGAGACAAAACGGCAACACATATATATGTGATAAAATGGAATAAGACCCACCTCCGTGATGCCACTAAATATGTACAGCTGGCAAGAAGGGGGTTAACATTCCTTTTTAAAAGCAACAACTATGTAGTGCAAGTCCCTGCCCTATTGGATACAAATTGATTGTATAGATTGGATTGGTCCTTGTATTTCAAAGGTTTGGTAAATCAAAAGATGATTGTGCAGTCAGATTGTAATGTGACCCTAACGCCGCGTACACACGGTCGGACTTTACGGCAGACTTTGCCCGGCGGACTTTTCAACCTACTTTACGACAGACTTTCTGAATGAACGGACTTGCCTACACACAATCCACCAAAGTCTGTCCAATTTGTACGTGATGACGTACGACCGGACTAAAACAAGGAAGTTCATAGCCAGTAGCCAATAGCTGCCCTAGCATGGCTTTTTGTCCGTCGAACTAGCATACAGACGAGCAGACTTTTCGACCGGACTCGAGTTCAACGGATAGATTTAAAACATGTTTCAAATCTAAGTCCGTCCAACTTTTGAGCAAACAAAGTCCGCTGGAGCCCACACACGATCGAATTGTCAGACGAAATCCCGGGCAAAGTCTGCCATAAAGTCCGCTAGTGTATACGCGGCATAACCCTCAAAACAGGTTCCTCATAGTGGATATGAGAAGCAGGGTTGATGTACTACTGCTGGGTTCACACATATGCGGCTGCGGTTTGCAGTCCAGAGCATATCTGTTCACCGGTTCAGGTGCGATTTAGGAGCAAATTTTTTACCTTAACTAGACCCAAAAACACACAGGACCCTTTTCAAAACCGCATCACGGCTGCCTCGGCACATGTGTGAACCAGCTTTATTGAAAGCTGGTCACATTCACAAGTTATGGGAATTGGATGTGGTTAAAAACGCATACAATTCGCATATATGTGAACCCAGCCAAGTACCTTCACTGATAGATCCAAGGCTCCCACGAGCTGTCACAATGCTCGCAGCTGCCCTGCCTTCCCAGTATGCCAGGATTCCAATCTTGTGGCTGCACGCTTTGCATACTATACCAAGCATTTTCAGGGCTCATTATCTCTTGCAAAAGTGTCCTGACATTTCCTAATTATTGCAAGCGGTGTTTGAAGTAATCACATCTCTTGAGAAATTGGCTGTTTGTGTGGAAAACACACTTTCCTAACTCCAGAGAACAAGAATGCCGAACACTTGAATTAAGATCCTACAACACCCAACAGTGCCACACAGCCTTGGATTTGAGACAAGATACAATGTCAACCCCTTTCACATTTAAAGATCAGATTTTTCTTATATGTGAGTGCTTAAATAAAAAAGTTAGGAATTTCGAGAGCAACTCTGAGGAGTTGAAATAAAATGCAGCTCGTCTCTTCCCTGCTTATATGGGATCTAAACTATGCAATGCAGGTACAAAACGAACCCCATTTGCATCCACAAAGTGCATTCAAGTAAGGATAAATGATTTGCAGCCTTCACTGCATGCACTATTGCAATTCACAAATAAAATGAATTCAATGTCAACATAACCTAATGTTCCGCATTTAATCCTGGCCGGAGTGCTCCTTTAAATCCTCCCAGCAGTAAATGTATATGTGTACCCACAATGTGATTTAGATGTAGCCAACAGATTCTTGCAGTACAAACTACTGTACGTGGCACATACAAAAAAAAGTCGATTAAACATATGAAGTATGGCATAGTTCGCAGCTTATGTCATAGGAGTGGTTTTGTAAACATTTACCGCATTATAATTCAAGTCACAGACGTTCTGATCTTTATCAGGCACACAATCTTATCCAAGTGCTCTCATTATGGTGAGTGACAGCATTACAGGCCAATATATCTGGTCGGACCAGGAAGAATTTTTATAGATCCTCTAATGCCACGTACACACAAGCGGACTTTCCGGCAGACTTGGTCCGGAGGACCGGACTCCGTCAGGCAATTTGATCGTGTGTGGGCTCCAGCTGACTTTTTTTCCCCAAAAGTCTGACAGATCTAGAAATAAAACATGTTTCAAATCTTTCCAACAGACTCGAGTCCGGTCGAAAAATCCGCTCGTCTGTATGCTAGTCCGACGGACTAAAACCGACGCTAGGGCAGCTATTGGGTACTGGCTATCAACTTCCTTATTTTAGTCCGGTCATACGTCATCACATACGAATTAGTCGGACTTTGGTGTGATCGTGTGTGTCCAAGTCCGTTCGTTTGAAAGTCCGGTGGACGTACGCTGCAAAGTCTATTGGAAAGACTGTTGGACCTAGTCCGTCGAAAAGTCCGCTCATGTGTACGCGGCATTAGAGTCTGAACCCTGGCAGTTTAGAGGTAGTAATATACTGTATACGTGCCCCCTTACTTACTGACCTGGTTACACAGTTTGGTCTTTTCTGACCAATATATTGGAGAGTATGTGGCTTGCAAGTGCGGAACCTTGACAGAATAAGTTGATGGACTTACGAGAACTATTTTTACATCTGTGGCAACCAATAAATTACTAGTGACATCCAGCAAACACTGCAACTGTGCTCATATCACAATGGTTGAGTTCTGTGTTCCTAATCTGAGTTGTATGTAATCAATTGCAACCAGAGTTCAGAGAGCACCTTGCAAGGTGACTGGGAGTGTATTTCCTGAAGCCTACATTGGATAACTACCTCTCTCTGCATTCCCTATACCCTTCAAAGTTCAAACTTCCAAGGTGGTTTGGAGCTGACAACTGTCCATGAGAAACATCTTAGTACCTCCATTTTTTTAGGCTGCGTGGAGGTGAGAAACAGCCAAGGGTCTGCAGCAAGTTTGTTAATGTTAATGTGAATGTGTGCATGTGCTGCCCTATTTACCCCTGCACAAACTGCAAAATGGAGGATTTTTTAAATATTTTTTGGGGCTGCAGGGTGCACACCTTAAAGCTTGCAAGATGAGCCAGAATTTAATTGAAAGTGCATTTGGTGACTTTGCTTCTGTGTAAAGCTGACCTGGCCTAACATTTTTCTATGTTAACCCTGCTGAAGTGCGAAAGCCCCTAAGGCCCCATTTACACCTGAGCTTGGCGTTTTCAGGCAGAAAATCGTGCAATTTTACGGCGTTTTTTGCTGCTTTTTTACCGCGTTTTGCAGCGTTTTTTACAGCGATTTGCCGCGATTTTGTGCAGGGCAAAAGGTCACCAATGTAAAAAGCAGAAAAACGCCCAAATCTGCCCGATTCACACGACAAAAAAGGGTCCAGAACTTGTTTGAGCTTCAGGCGTTTTGGAGTGGAGATGTGAACCATCTCCATAGAGAATAATTGATTTTTTCCCCTCCAGAGTTTTGTAGCTTCAGGCTACAAAACGCTCAGGTGTGAATGGAGCCTTATCCTTGGCTCAGGCTACATATAGAAAAAGGACTTCTGCCTAAAATGAAAATAAGTTCCAACCCTTTCTGATGCTAAATGCAATGACAAATTTAGCCAAACAACTACATTTCTTGCTGAAATATAAAATATGTAAACTATGTAAACTGCCTTAGGCTACATGTACACCAGCCTACCCTGAACAGCAGGAAAACGTGTCAAAAACTGTCCTATCCTAAATGCGATTCTTCCGCGTTCAGGGGAGGGAGATTTAACCTCACCTAAATGCGGTAGCTCCTAAACTCTGCTAAAAGTGTATGGGGTTGATTTACTAAAGGCAAATCCACTTTGCACTACAAGTGTACTGAAATTGCACTTGGAAGTGCAGTCGCTGTAGATCTGAAGGGGACATGTAATCAAAATAAAAAACATTTTAGCTTGCACATGATTGGATGATAAAATCAGCAAAGCTTCTCCTCATTTTAGATCTACCCCTTAGATCTACAGTGACTGCACTTCCAAGTGCACTTTCAGTGCACTTGTAGTGCAAAGTGGATTTGCCTTTAGTAAATCAACCCCTATGTGTACATGGACACATAGTGGTTGATTTACTAAAGGCAAATAGACTGTGCACTTTGCAAAGTGCAGTTGCATTCTGCAAGTGCAGTTGCACCAGAGCTTAGAAAATGAGGTAAAGTTTTACTTTGCAAAGAATACCCAATCACATGCAAGGAAAATAAAAAAAACAGCATTTTTGTTTGCACGTGATTGGATGATGGAAGTCAGCAGAGCTTCGGCTCATTTACTCACCCGCATCCAATTTGCAATAATGTGTACCCAGCCTAAAGCTTTATTTGATGATCACATCACAGCTAAAACAGCAAAGTTTTGGGGCTAAAAAAAAGTAAATTCTCCTGCACTCAGGTGTTTTGCTCCAAGGAAAGAAGTAGTATCCTAATCGTTATTGCCAATGCCTAGAGCCTTGCTGCCCTCTCAGGACCATGGCAACCAAAGGTACTAAAAAACAAAAGAAGGGCTTACCGACCTAGTGCAATATCATTAAAACCATTTATTCAAGGATAAAAAGCGATATACAGAATGCTCACAAATGTGTATAGTAAAAGAGGCTCTAAGAAAGAGGGTTTTCCCTCAAAATATATCAGCCTAGCCATCACGGACACGATCTGGTCTGCTTGCACATATGGAGCTTTCCAGCAGTCCTATAGGTGATCGGTTTACATTGTGTTTTGACATGTGCTTTTACTACACACTTTTGTGAGTAGCCTGTTAAGTTTTGGGGCTACACAAGACTCCTTCATCAGGCATGTGATGTCACATGCCTGATGAAGAGGTCCCGCGTGGCCCCAAAACTTTGCTGTTTTAGCTGTGATGGTATTGTCCAATAAAGCTCAGGACCCTTTCTTTTTTTGGAGATCCTTGGTGAGCTCATGACATAGCCTTCATTCTGAGTGTTTTCAGTTTCCAGCTGCTGGCCACTAGAGCACCCACTTGCTCGATAGCCGTATCCAGAAACTTGTGCATTGGGAAAAAAAATAAAACAGGGGTCCTAACCATTTCCCACTCATACCAAAATAATTTTTCTTAAAAAAATTATCTTTTGGATATACTATATAAAGATTTTCATTCCCTTCTTTCACTTTCCATAATATTACTGCCCTCTCCTACCCCCTATCAAAATCACAGATTCGCACACAGGTGTGGTAATACCAAATATGTTTAAGCATTTTTTTATTAAGCTGACCCCGCACTAGGCGAGAATGACATAGCCGTACTGCCTGCAGCCTCCTGGGATACTCATGTAATGCATCCCAGGGGGCTTCGTGGCCCATCTACCCCACAGTGTGTGGTACAGTCAAGGCATCATTCCAAAACCCAGAAGAGACTGCCGGCTCTTGATGAAGTAACAAAGGAAGATGTTGGCAAGTGCAGACTTGGATTACAAAAGACAACACGGGGTTCTCAGAAATGCAAGTATGATATTTTTTTTTTTTTTTTTTTTTTTTTAGGACAACTCAGCAGAGGGGACTGAAAAAATACAATCAAGAATTTGGAGTGAGGTTCCTTTCAAATTTCCTTCATAGGAACGGTTTTGTTTTTTCTTCTTGAAATAATTACATTACTATATAGGGTTTTTTTTTTTTAAGGTCTTTTAGGTCTTTCAAAAAATAACTACTGGTCCCTGGACTGTAATAAACGGCTACTGAACTGTATATATTTGCATACTCCCGCTGTCTATATCCAGCTCTCATGTTCACGTAAATGAGTTTGAAAAAAACAAAAAACGGTATAACTATCCAATTATCAGTTATTCACGGAGCTGGAGTTCTGTCGGAATTGTTGAGTCGCACAGCACACTCTTCCTGTAGATCCCGGCAGCTCCCTCTCCCCTGGTGCATCTCTGCTTACCCAATGCCTCCCGCCTCCGTCAGGCTCCAATATGTCGACAAGGGGTACATTTCCGTGTCACACACAGGCGTTCATTGTCCATACTTAGTCAGCCCACACAGAGACACCCAAGAGTACGGCCAATTATATTACACATGCACAGCATTCTAAATAACAGCAGTACCGAGATTTATTTTATAGGAATAGTGCAAAGTGAAGTAACCCCTATCATTCCACATTTATACGGCATTGCAAAATAAATGATAAACAGATCATATGAGATGACTACAGCAATAGTGATGATAATAAAGCCGCAGTAACCTAAATATGTGCTTTTGTAAGCTAAAAACAATAACTGAGAAACAATTGGTCCTCTATTTAATCCATTAGAAGGATGAGAATGTCCCCTTCAAAAAAAATACATATTTCAATCTATAAAACTAAATTATCTCTGGCAAGGACTGCATAATAATTAAAAACAATCACATTGTGCCCATAATTAGTATACACGCCTAAAATCCAGGACTTTGAATATGCAGGGAATATAAATGGCAGCGAGCATCTGCGGCTAGTCCTTCATATGACCCAATGATGAATCTCCACTAAAACATCAAATGCACAAAACAGATTGGAGAGTTTGTAGTGTTCATCATAATAAAGTATGGAAAATGCCACCAAAGCCATTCGTAAAATGGAAAATCTATAAAATGTGGCAAGCAGGACCTGCTGGTGTCAAATGAGCTTTGTATCTATGGCATGGGTAACACAGTGGCTTAGTGGTTAGCACTTCTGCCTTGCAACACTGGGGTCCTTGGTTTGAATCCCATCTAGGATGCTATCTGCATGGAGTTTACACACATTTTCCCTTTGCTTGCATTGGCTTCCTCCCACACACCAAAGACATGCTGGTAGGGTAATTGTCTCCTGTCTAAATTGGCCCTAGTATGTGTGTGTGTACCAGCTGGCTAAGCACATGTGTCATCACATTCTGCATGCTGGTCCCAAGCATGAGCAATTTCAAGGATTGAGAAAACACCTGGCGATCTACCTCAAGAAAATTCTATGAAAAAGGCT
This sequence comes from Aquarana catesbeiana, assembly GCF_042186555.1. NCBI lineage: Eukaryota > Metazoa > Chordata > Amphibia > Anura > Ranidae > Aquarana > Aquarana catesbeiana. Next base: position 68,494,485 of record NC_133335.1, read on the forward strand.
ATCAGACATGGTGCCCATAGAATTGCCATGAGTGCGATACAGCTGAATGGATATACTGTATATATAAACAACCATTGTGAAGGATCCAACACCATTTAATAAATATGCCACAAAAATACAATGAACACAACAAAGCACACCATGTGAATAAAAAAATTATAAGTAAAAATAAAAATTGTGCTATAGAAAAGCTAAAAGTTTGATTTTTCTGTAGCTATTTAACCTCCCTGGCGGTATGATTATGTCAGATTTTTGTGGTACAATTATTTTGCATAGAAATTTGACGTTTTATATTGTAGGAATGTAATTCTTAGCAATAACACACTTAAATCTGTCCAAACAAGAGTCTAGGTAGATATCCCAAGTATGATAAAGTTTGACACACAAAATCATAAATTATAATATAATAAATAAATATAAATAATTATAAAAAATAATAATAATATTAATTTCCTCACGATTCACTATCGCTCAATTCTGCAAGTGTTCTAATTTTCGTTGTTTTCTAGTTGATCTAAAACCACGTTTGACGTAAAGGGACACTTTTTGGTTGCTATGGACAATCTCCAGTTTCCAGGCAGAAAGAACAGTATTTATAATATAAAACTGCATGCAGGGCATTGGACAAAGCACTGGGGACAAAAGGGATGTGAAATAATTTCATACAGTAATGTAATCTGTAAGATTACAGTGCATTGTATGTGTTATGATTTTTAAATTTTTTGAATTATCCGCCGGCTCCACCCCCGTGCGTTGCGACGCTCGCAGGGAACGAAGTCCGGCACACAGAGGCTTCGGGTGGAGGACAGAACCCGCGGACACAGTGGGGGGACATCACAGGATCCTGGGGACAAGGTAAGTACACCGCACCAGGATCCTGCAATGCAATCCCGAGTGTGGTTCGGGGTTACCGCTAATGGTACTGAAATTTAACCCCGAGCCACACTCGGGAAAACCGCCAGGGAGGTTAAAGTATAACTAAAAGGCAAAATTTATTTTTTTAAGTTTTGGACAGAGTGGAGATGGATTAGAATGATTGTTAAAGCGGAGTTCCACCCAAAAATGGAACTTCCGCTTTATGCACTCATGGCCCCCTGACATGCCACCCAGCTCTGACTTCCTCTCCTGGCGCCGAGCAGAAGTTCATCTCACCCCCCTCCCTCCCTGCGACTCGAGCATGAGCAGTGCGCACCCGGCTGTGAAGCCGCAAGCTGTCACAGACGGGCGCCCACACTTACAATGCCGTGGAGAGGAGGGGGAGAGGAGCGAGGCTTCAGGAGGCCGCATTGCTGGACCGTGGGACAGGTAGACAAGTAGCTTCTGATTTTTAAATGGGTGGAACTCCGCTTGAATTTTTTATTGCGGTCTATGTCACAGTTAAGAGATTCACTCTTTCTATTTGTCCTGATTATCATTGAAAGTGAAAGTAAAAGAAAATCCCAAATTTTGGGCTGAAAAGTAATTGACGGGAATTCTTCAAATGTGAACATTAGTTCTGGTGACCTGGGGGTCCCCAAGGAATTCCCTAAATCTGCAGGGATTTTCTCTCACTTCCTGTTTGGCCATGGGACAGGAAATGAAGGGAACACATGGAGGAAAATAAATCTGACAAATCTGACAGGGGTTATAAGGCCTCATGTACACTGCAGCCGGTAAACGGACGTTTAGGCCCCTTTCACACTGGGGCGGTGGGGGCGTCAGCGGTACAACAGCGCTATTTTTAGCGCTGCTGTACTGTCGTTCTTGCAGCTGTATTCGGCCACTAGCGGTGCGGTTTTAACCCCCTCTGGCGGCCGAAAAAGGGTTAAAATCACTCGTACAGAGCGGCTATAGCCGCGGCATTGCCGCGGTATAGCCTCGCTGTCCCATTGATTTCAATGGGCAGGAGCGGTTTAGGAGCGGTGAAGAAGCAGTTTGCAGGACTTTTTTCACCGTCCTGCCAGCGCACCGCTTCAGTGTGAAAGCCCTCGAGCTTTCACACTGAACAAACAGCGGAGGCTGTTTAGGGGCGGTTTGCAGGCGGTATTTTTAGCGCAATACCGCCTGCAAAACGCCCCAGTGTGAAAGGGGTCTTAGGAGCATTTGGGCGTTTTTTTTCAGCAGCTCCTGAACTCTCCTCTATGTTATGTTATGGGTACATATACACTCAGGCGTTTATAGTAGTTTAGAAGCAATTGAGGTTGGAGGCATTTTTTTGAAAGGAAAAATTTGCATTCAGGACAGAAGTTCAGGGGCATTTGAAACGCCAAATGCTTGTAAGACCCCTTTCACACTGGGGCACTTTTCCGGTGTTTCAGCACTAAAAATAGCACCTCTCAAACCACCCCAGTGTGAAAGCCTGAGTGCTTTTATACGGGGCGCTTGCGGGACAGGAAAAAAAAATGAAAAAAGAACTGAAAAAAAATGCATAGAATGCATTAAGATAAAAAACCTTCTGCCTTTACATCTCCTTTCAGAAAATACTTTAATGCTTCTAGCTGTTTTGCCTCTTTAAAAAAAAAAAAAAAAAGTTTGTGGGTATTTCTCTACTCATTCTTGCTATATTGTATTGCACCCGCTACCTTGTAAGCGCCGATAGCTTCTACATTGGTGCTTACCCATACATGCACGTATGATGTACACAACACCACAACATGAATAAAACCCGATGCAAAACCCAGGCTGGGTTCACACTAGAACAATCGGTTCCATAGAGATACAATCACAATCTCTTGCTTTGCAAATTGGATGCAGGGAAAAACCGCATCCGGTTCGCATAGGTGTGAACCCAGCCTTAATGTTTACAAGCAGCTGTCCGCATGTAGCCATTGATTTATACTGGACGTTGTACATGGCGCTGCAGCTCCTCAGGAGCAGGAAAGCCCCCTGTACACTTCAAGACTCAGGAGCAAGTAAACGTCTGTGTGTATGCATCCTTAGCCAGCATTTTTGTCATTGTTTCAGTGTCACTGTGCATCTGATATCCCATTCTGATAACTAGCATTTTTTCTTTTAAATTCAGTGTCACAATGTTTCAGTGCCCATTCACATTAAAGGGTTTGTAACCCTACACTATGATTCACTGACAGCCCCCCTATTTTAAGCAGCCATAATGCACTGTGTAATTGTTTGTTAAAGACGATGCCTCTAAATACCTTTTTGTCATGTATCAGGCCAGTCACGTGACTCCCGACCGCTCTAAGCCTTGGTTCACACTATTGCGAACACAGACATCACACGTGATTGGCACAGCATTGAGGTGCCGATCACATGTGATGTCTGTGCAATGCGAATTCAGCCATACAGTTGTATGGCTGAACTCGCATTGAATTTGCACAAAAAGATGCAGGTACCTTTTTTTCCCCCGCAATGGAATCGGATCACATAGGTGTTCACAGCCATGCGATACAATTGCTGCCCTAATTCACAGTTCGCACTGCGATCTGAGAACTGATCTGGGGGTGTCATTAACTTTGTATTGACACCTGCAGTGGTTCACAGAGGGCAGTGTGAACCGCCTGCGAGGGAGATGTGATGCGGGAATCGGCACTGGAATTGCGCTGATTAATGCATCGCAATAGTGTGAACCCAGGCTAATACCCCCATTTTAGGGCTCCCTCTGACATCAGCCTGGAGGTCACGTTATGATGCAAGTATATTTGTATATTGTATTGTAATTGGATAGTCAATGGTTGAAATGCCTGTCAGGGTTTTTTTGTGTTGCTTTTGACCTATTAGGAGATTTCCCTTTATCTCCTGTCCCATAGTCACAACAGGAAGTTAGAGGAAATCTCTCCAAAGTGAGGGATATCTAATCTTAGACAGTTGTCACCACAACAACTGTCCCCACTGGAACTCTTCCCCTTCCTGTTCTGGAAAAAACTCAAAATTTTGGATTCTGCCTCATTTTCAGCCGCGGTGATAATGGTCACCATAACAGGAACAAGGACCGCAAAAAAAAAAAAAACCTGACAGGGGTTTCAAACCTATTCCTAATATATTCACAACTAAAAAATAACCAGCTTAGGCTTTTGATACTTAAAGTGGTAATAAACTCAGCACTTAGATTTTTACCTACAGGTAAGCTCATAATAAGGTTTGCTTGCTTGGCAGCCAGTGACATCACCAACACATGTGCCCTGAAGGAAGACCAGGAAGACCCTACGTATGACGAAACATGTCAGGCGAAGCTACGCACTGACGTCCTCATGCCCCATGCCCCATGTGACCTCAGAAGTACAGGTGTTTTTTTATTATTTTTGCCGGCTGTTTTTATGTTCATTGCGGTTGTACCTGTTCCATCTTAGCAATAAAGGCTACCCCTGTTAAAATGTTACTACACTATTGGAGTCTTTTTTATCTTCTCGCACTGGTGACTTATGTCACATTGCCCCCTTCAGACGGGACTTCTTAGCTTCAAGTTGGATACTGTGGAGGACTTACAGCCACTACCGGAGAGTTTACTTCAGGACAAGGAAGACCCTGCAGAGGGCTAATTCTGCTGGCATATACGACCTTGCTCTTTAGGGGGTCCACCAGTTCCGGTAAGAGTTCCCACATATTGAGTGGGTTCTTTCTATTCAAGATATCCCTATCCCATCCTTGGTGATGGTGGAAGTGACCTGGAATATATCACCCCATTGGAATCACCCCCTTTCACACTGTGGAATCTTTTTGTGTGGACTAAATTTTTCATTTTTCTTTATGAAGAGTCTTTATATATAGACTTATATTTGTACTTCACTTGCACTTTATTTCAGTTTTTGTGATCACTCACGTTATATATGAGCGCAACTTATTTATATACAGCTCTGAAGGAACGGCATACCCGGTGCCATTCCTTCAGAGCTCTGCACCATGGCCGAGACTACTGCGCGCACGTGTGGGAGTGACGTCATTGCGGCTCGGCCATTCAAGCGGTTGCAGCCCGTGAACTCGGAAGGAAAATCGGGTGAAGATGAAAGCCTCTGCAGTGTTGACAGCATGCTGCTGGAGGGCTTCGTTTCAAGGTAAGTCTTTCATAATGTGCTTGTGTGCGATGCATACTAGCACATTAAGCCCTTACCTTGCAAAAAGAAAGTTTGTTTTTTGTTTTCAAAGTTTACTACCACTTAGTTTAAATGAATTATTATTACATACAGACTTACTGTACTTTATATACTGACAATGTGCTGCAACACACCAGTTGCAATATAACTTTCATTGTTCTAGGTAAAGGTAACGATAAAGGAATTTTTTTTTTCAATGAACATAATTGTTGTTGTACTGTCTACTAAAGCGGAAAAATCAAGAACTAAATGTGAAAACTCACTGAAAATGGTAGAGGTTTAGGGTAAATCTACTAAATGAAAAGTAGTGGGTAAATAGCTTGCACTTTTTGCACTAGAAGTGTAAAGTCAGCACCCCTCCCTTACTGAGGGTTTGAACCTTGGCACAGCGGCTTCTGCTCAGAGCTGGCCCACGCTGGAAATGCACGTGGCTGGCTGTCAGATCAGCTGGCAGAAGATCAGCGCCCTGGTCACATGACCTGGCACCGACGTGTGCTCCACCTCTGTGACATCACGGAACGGAATACCCCTCTCATTAACCCATGTAGCACAATATAAGTTTGCAGGGAATCACTGCAACACTTTGGACGATTAGTGAGCTTGGAGTCACAAAAACAGCACATCAGAACAACATCTACTATCTGCAGAGGAGAAAGAACACTCGGAGACTCACATTATATATCTACTGATAACGAATACACTGTATTGCATGACACCGTGCATCAAATCACTCCATACTAACAGACTTGCCTGTATCAGGACCATTCTCAACCTGCATGGAACAAATAAAGTATCTGCACTCCATTGCCAAAACAGCTGCTCACTACAATATACAGGGACTTCCGTATAGCCAGCCATAAACAGCAAGACTTTGATTGGACAGTTAAAAAAAAATGACTAACTTCCAGAAGCGCATTTGTGAGGTTAGGCACTGATGTTGGACGAGAAGGCCTAGCTCGCAGTCTCTGCCCTAATTCATCCCAAAGGTGTTCTATTGGGCTGAGGTCAGGACTCTGTTTAGGCCAGCCAAGATGCTCCGCCCCAAACTTGCTTTGTGCATTGGTGCGCAGGCATGTTGGATCAGGGAGGGGCCATCCCCCAAACTGTTCCTACAAAATTGGGAGCATAAAATTGTCCAAAATGTCTTGGTATGCCGACGCCTTAAGAGTTCCCTCCACTGGATCTAAGGGCCAAGCCCAACCCCTGAAAAACAACCCCGCACCATAATTCCCCCTCCAGCAAATGATTTGGACCAGTGCACACAGCAAGGTCCATAAAGACATGGATGAGTGAGTTTGGGGTGGAGGAACTTATATTCTAGTATAAATATAGTATGGATATATTGAGTGAAAACTGGTATAGTGATATGTCATTTCAATGTCTGTAGACAGGATCAACAATAGAGTGGCCTCTTCCCTGATCCAACATAACCCCCCTGTCAGACAACAGAAAGAATATATGCATGGGTGCAGTCATGATTTTAATTCATTTAGCTGATTTACAGTCCCTTGAAAAAGTATTCATACCCCTTGAAATTTTCCACATTTTGTCATGTTACAACCAAAAAACATAAATGTATTTTATTGGGAATTTATGTGATAGACCAACACAAAGTGGCACATAATTGTGAAGTGGAAGGAAAATAATAAATGGGTTTTAATTTTTTTTTACAAATAAATATGTGAAAAGTGTGGTGTACATTTGTATTCAGTCCTCCTGAGTCAATACTTTGTAGAACCACCTTTTGCTGCAATTAAAGCTGCAAGTCTTTTTGAGGATGTCTCTACCAGCTTTGCACATCTAGAGAGGGACATTTTTACACATTCTTATTTGCAAAATAGCTCAAGCTCTGTCAGATTGTATGGGAAGCGCTTGTGAACAGCAATTTTCCAAGTCTTGCCAAAGATTCTCAATTGGATTTAGGCCTGGACTTTGACTGGGACATTCTATTCACACGAATATGCTTTGATCTAAACCATTCCATTGTAGCTCTGGCTGTATGTTTAGGATCGTTGTCCTGCTGGAAGGCGAACTTTCCCCCCAGTCTCAAGTCTTTTGCAGGTTTTCTTCTAAGATTGCCCCCACAACATGATGCTGACACCACCATATTTCACGGTGGGGATGGTGTGTTCAGGGTGATGTGCAGTTTTCCACCACACATATCGTTTTGCTTTTAGGCCAAAAAGTTTAATTTTGGTCTCATCTGACCAAAGCACCTTCTTCAACATGTTTGCTGTGTCCTCCACATGGCTTCTCGCAAACTGCAAACAGGACTTCTTATGGCTTTCTTTCAACAATGCCTTTCTTCTTGCCAATCTTCCATAAAGGTCAGATTTGTGGAGTTCATGACTAATAGTTGTCCTGTGGACAGATTCTCCCACCTGAGCTGTGGATCTCCGCAGCTCCTCCAGAGTTACCATGGGCCTCTTGGCTGCTTCTCTGATTAATGCTCTCCTTGCCCGGCCTTACTGTTTAGGTGGAGGGCCATGTCTTGGTAGGATTGCAGTTGTGCCATACGCTTTCTATTTTCAGAGATGATAGATTGAACAGTGCTCAGTGAGATTTTCAAAGCTCAGGATATTTTTTTTTTTTTTTTTTACCTAACCCTGCTTTAAACTTCTGTACAACTTTAGCGTTCATGATGCTGTTTGTTCATTAAGGTTCTCTAACAAACCTTTGAGGGCTTCACAGAACAGATGTATTTATACTGAAATTAAATTACACACAGGTGGACTCTATTTACGAATTAGGTTACGTCTGAAGGCAACTGGTTCCAACCATACTTTAGTTAGGGGTATCAGAGTAAAGGGGGCTGAATACAAATGCACACCATACTTTTCAGATATTTATTTGTAAAAAAATGTTGAAAAACATTTATCATTTTCCTTCCACTTCACAATGATGTGCCACTTTGTGTTGGTCTATCACATAAAACCCCAATAAAATACAGTTTTTGGTTGCAACATGACAAAAGGTGGAAAATTTCAAGGGGTGTGAATACTTTTTCAAGACACTGTAAATGAGCATGCAAACGTCTAATTTATTGAGATATGTGCAAGTCTTTTCCTTTTTTGCTTTTATACAGTTTAATGGAGTTTTTGTACAGTGGTAGATACCTCCTGAATATTTTCCTCAGGGAGTGGACATGGGATTCATGAAACGCATGGAGTAGGCATCGTCTCCCCATATATGAATTTTGCAGTGATATTTTGGATTTATACATATTATATACACTGCTTGAAATACAGTATGTATTATTTATGATGGGTAGGCACAGAAATTTTTATACATATAGAAATGTTGAATCAGTCACAACAAAATCAGCTAGGTTTTATTGTAAATCTTTATTCCCTTGGCGCTGCCACCCAGTGACCCTTTAAGAGGGTCCTAACGCAGGGAGGCAGAGGCAGGCTTCCCAATCATGGGTCTACTGTGATTTGCCATTACAGTGGTCACTTGATCGGGTTCTCCTAATTATAAACAATGATCGGGAGCTGTCCATGACGGTCATTGTGCTGGGAGAATGGAGGTTCCCCAAGGACACATAAGTATGGAGGCTTGGCCTTAAGGCCCACTCGCCCAGCTATTGCATATATGCATATAAGTAGTGGCAAATGTTATTAAAACCACAAAAATGTTATTACCCAAACTATTATTTATGTGTGCCTAAAAGGTTAGCTTTGTATTGTTTAAGTAGGTCTATCTGTGTCCCCAAGAAAAGAAAATACATTTGTAGATGATGGCTAACAGATGAGGACACTTGACACTTAAGATGATGGCAAGTTCCTTTTCACAAAGTCGTGAAGTTTAAAGCATATCTAAAACTTTTATTTCTAGTTTTTGAAAGAGTAGGGAAGGGTTAGAGGATTATTGCTGTCTATCCCCCTAGTGAGAATTGTCATCCAGAACCTCACCCAAATTGGAAGTTCTGCTTGTTTGCATCCTCCCCCCTTCTCTTTAACAATTGGCAGGTTTTTTTTTTGGGGGGGGGGGAGCAAGTACCTGGATTTGAAGGTACCTGCTCCCACTTGCACTCGGATTGCCAAGGTGACTAGAGCAGAATTGCGGCCACAACCCTCCTGGGACACGAAAGGTCCCAGAAGACTGCAGGACCAGCCACAAAGCGCAGTGTGGCTTGCGTATGTGCAGTGGGAAGCCGGCTGTGAAGCCGTAAAAATGCTTCTCTGGGGCTTTCCCTTAGTTAAGATGCCGGCGTCTGCACCTGAAGCCGTTTAAAGAATCGGTTCGGGTGAGGACAGAGCTGGATCCCTGGACAGGTAAGTGTCCTAATATGCTTACTGGACATTTAAACCCCATTCCAGCCCAAACCAATTTTCAGCTTTCAGCGCTCTCACTCTTTGAATGACAATTGCGCGGTCATGCTGCAGTTTACCCATTTATATCATTTTTTTTCACTCAGATAGAGCTTTCTTTTGGTGGTATTATTAATTGCTGCTGGGTTTTTTATTCTTTGCTAAATAAAACAAAAAAGGACCGAAAATTTTGAAAAAAACAAAACGGTTTCATAGTTTGTTATAAAATTTTGAAAACAGGTAATTTTTCTCCTTTACTGATGTGCGCTGATGAGGCTGCTCTGATGGACACTGATAGGCTGCGCAGTTGGGCACTGATAGGTGGCACTCATGGGTACTGATAGGCACTGATAAGGCGGTACTGATAAGTGGCACTGATAGGCAGCACTGATTATAAGACACTGATTGGCAGCACTGGTGGGCATTGATGGGTGGCACTGTGAGCACTGGTAGGTGGCACTGGTAAGTGGCACTGTGGGCACTGGTGGGTACTGATAGGTGGCACTGGTAGGTGGCACAGTGGGCACTGGCAACTGACACTGGTGGGCACAATAAACGCAGCCCCTGCTTTCTGAGTGAGGCACTGATGTCCCTCTGCTTTTTTTTCCCCTCACGCTGACAGCGTGAAGAAAAAAAATACAAATTACCGAGCTTCTGTTTACATCACGTGATCAGCTGCCATTGGCTGACAGCTGATCATGTGGTAAGGGTGATAGACTCTCATAGACTCGGTGATCACAGAGCGGGTTGCGCAGACAGCACTGGCTCAAGAGGACGTCCATGGACGCCCTCCCGCCCTCCTGGCAATTAAGGCCCACGCTGTAGCCGTATTTTGGCTATAGCATGGGTGGCAAGTAGTTAAAGTGTTACTAAACCCAGGACCCTAAATTTACTATATCTGGCCCCCACCCATCTCCATACCTTTGCAGGGCGGAAGCGACGTCAAAACGTCACTTTCGCCTATAGCTCTTAAAGGGACATTTTTGTGTAAATATGCGTCCTGAGGTCTTTTTAACCCCAGATCTCATATTTAAGAGTTCCTGTCATGCTTTTTTCTATTACAAGGGATGTTTACATTCCTTGTAATATGAATAAAAGTGACACTTTTTTTTTCAAAGAACAGTGTGAAAATAAAAAATAAAAAGTAAAATAAATAAGAAAAAAATTTTTTTTTTATGTGCCCCGTCACAACGAGCTCGCATGCAGAAGCGACCGCATACGTGAGCAGCGCCCGCATATGAAAACGGTGTTCAAACCCCACATGTGAGGTATAACCGCGATCGTTCGAGCGAGAGCAATAATTCTAGCCCTAGACGTCCTCTGTAAAGCAAAACATGCAATCTGTAGAATGTTTTTAAAGTCGCCTATGGAGATTTTTAAGGATAAAGGTTTGTCGCCATTCCACGAGCGGGCGCAATTTTGAAGCGTGACATGTTGGGTATCAATTTACTCGGCATAACATTATCTTTCACAATATAAAAAAAACTGGACTAACTTTACTGTTGTCTTATTTTTTAATTCAAAAAATTGTATTTTTTCCAAAAAAAGTGCGCTTGTAGGATAGCTGCGCAAATACGGTGTGACAGAAAGTATTGTAACGACTGCCATTTTATTCTCTAGGGTGTTAGAAAAAAATATATAATGTTTGGGGGCTCTAAGTAATTTTCTAGTCAAGAAACTAGTTAACTTGTAAATAGTTTGAAAAATAGGCCCGGTCCTTAAGTGGTTACTAACAATTTTTCAAACATATTGGATCCAGATTGCGCTAAAATATCACACAACATATTCATACATGTAAACTATTTCCGTCCCAGATGATAAACCTCATGTCTTTCAATAAATTACATATACATTACAAATAACAGCCACATAATAACATGAGACGTTGTTCAACCTCTCTTGAAAGATTTAACTTGGCAGCTAGAAATCAGCATCTTAAAACGGCCATTTAGCCACGTTTACATGCTGCATTTAGTCGCATTTAGTCGCGTTTGCGTCTAGGAACGTTTGAAAAAAAAAATTTATTTTTTTTCAAAATGGCCAAAAATGAAAAGCGCCTGTAAACGAGTTACCACGTTTAGCCGCGTTTGGCAATTAAAATGCCTCTAAACACAGCTTCTGAACGCATTTCAGATACACAACTGCCTAGAAACTACTATAAACGAACCAGTGTACATGTACTGAGAAGATAACATAGAGGAGGGTTCAGGAGCAGTTGAAAAAAATGCCCAACTGCTCCTAAACGTCCGTTTACCAGCAGCAGTGTACATGAGGCCTAAGTGTCCCAATATATATTACTCTGATGTAGTGAATGTTGAGGCAGCTTTCCATAACATTGATATGTTTTGCAGACCAAGTCCACTTCCCGACCAACCCATACAAGTGTGAACCTAGGCTTATACTTCTTCACTCTATTCAAAGCTAGAAAAAAAATATTTGATCGATTGGTCAGATAACTCAACCCAATGGTGCTTTCTGAAATATCAGTTTTAGAGTGCTGACTGCAAAACAACTTCTTTTGTTATATCTGATTGGACAGCTCCCGTTTCAACTGATTAAAGCTGAACTCCAGGAATTATCTCTTTTTTAAACCTACATTGGGCCAACTTGGTTACATTTAATTAACGATATGTCACATCTGCAGCTGAGGAAGCTGAAATTCACTGAGTAGTATGTGCGCTACATAGAGTCAGTGCTGTTCTGGGTGTTCTGGAACAACTTGCCATCTGTACATTGAACACTGGGTTTCACTCGCTACTTTACCTCCGTCATTCAGCAAACCTCTTGTATTTTTTTCAGTAAATACATGTTGTTCCCTGATTGGATGAGGTGGTAATCGGAGGTGGTAATTGTTACAACATCTGTCCCTCCTCTCCGCCATGTTTTGCATGTTTTCTCGACAGCTCAGGCAATGTCTGACTATTCCCGTTATTTGGAGTGACAAACTCTGTACTTTCAAATCCACACTCCAGCATAACGAGGAAGGCACACACTTAGCATTGCTTGTACAAATCTCATAATGTATAGCTCATCAAGATTTTATTTTCTTGTCCTTCCTAGAAAAACTTTGACCGTAAGCCGATTGGCTGCTAAAAGATAACGTTCCTTTTCCTCCAGGCTTCATAAACCGGCCTCACTGAATCATTCATAAGGCGATACAAATGGCATGGTATAAAACCATTCACTACAACAGTAGTGAAAGGGAAATCACCGCTCCAAATAGATCAAAGGAAATGAACCTCTCTTCAGAATTGAAGCAACAGGTGCTGGCAATGCATATAAGCAATAAGGATGAGAGAAAATTCTCGACAGCCGCACTCCAAAAATTAGCCTTTATTCATAAAAAATGATGATATCAAAAATACATGCCGCAGCAGAACACAGGACAGAAGATCTGACGCGTTTCACACTATCAAACAGTGCTTAATCATAGCACTGTTTTGACTGGCTGCTAAAAGATAACGTTCCTTTTCCTCCAGGCTTCATAAACCGGCCTCACTGGATCATTCATAAGGCGATACAAATGGCATGGTATAATACTGTTCACTACAGCAGGGGTGCTTGTACAAACAGGTTCACTGCAAAACTGCATAATAGCATTCAGCATTCCATTTTCCTAACTAAAAACCATCTATCATAAAGTGGGGATTTATGAGGCAACGAACAAGTCTGAGCATTTCACTTATTACAAGTAGGCGGCACAGGACCAAAAATATCAAATCATCTATAATCAAAACAACACAACTGCAAGGCAGTCATGTATTATAATGCACAAAAGTACTTTGGTTTCCCTTATCCACTGGGTATTAAAAACACCCCTTACTGCTGCTTTATTGAAGAACTTAACTTTATTGTATTTAGTATATATTCAGTGAGAATAGTACATCTTGTTTTATTACAGGGTTATTACATTCTTTATGTAACTTTCATATTCTTAAGCACTCAATGTTTCATATTTATTTTATCATAAAGAACAATGTATGGGGGGGGTACTCTGATGGGGACCCTGATGTACAAGAGGACCCTGATGTAATGGGGGGGGATATGATGGGGACCCTGATGTAAGGGGTAATCTGATGGGAACTCTGATGTAAGGGGAAACTCTAATGGGGACCCTGATGCAAGGGGGGGATCTGATGTATAGAGGAGTCTGATAGGGACCCTGACGAAAGGAGTAAATTATTTTTTTCAGCCCACAAATATTTGTAAAATATACAATGTGGCCTTCTTACTGATATTGTAAGTTTGGAGACCCTGGTATAGAATACAAAGATCTGTGGATTAACCACTAGAGGGTGCCCTGTATTTTGAAATAATTTCTCAGGCTCCCTGCATAACATGCAACTAAACCCTCCAAAACTCCTCTCCCCTCCAGCAACATGATGTCCAAAAGCTCCCTCACCAGTGCCGACATCTTCTCCCCATCTTCTCACCTTCTGCCGGTTTCAGTCTTTGGCCATCTTGATTGGCCGGGCTGGGATGATGTAACTCCTGCTCATGTGCACAGGAATTTTTTTCATCCTAGCACAGAGGTGTGCCCAGAATGTACTCAGGGAAAAGTGACAGATTCACCTGTAAACATTTTTTAAAAAACACCCGATATTTCCCTTCCGCCTATAGACTGTTTCCTAACCCCTTGTAAGCTCCATGTTTGATGGTGATGGAGCTTACACAAGCCTAACTGTTGCTTCCTTATGGTCAGGTGACAGTGTCTGGGCCTGGCATTTGGCCACTCAGGCTTGATAACCGATTAGTGGGAGGAAGTTGCGTGCTCCTCAATCCCCACAAGGACCAAGTATTTACAAAAGCTTGGACAGAGTGGCGAGGGCTACATGTAGAAAAGCGAGGAGAAGAGGTTGGGGTTTTTTCTTAAATCGTCCTGAATGATCAGAGTAATAGACGTTCTTAAATAACTGTACTTTTCAGTATTTGTGAGACAGTAAAAAAAGGCTAACTAAATACTGAACAACTGTAAAGGTAAGGTAGCACCTGGAACTCCAAAAATACCATATTAGAACAAGTCAGCCTGTGGTATATTCAGCCCTTAGAAAGCAGATAGAAGACCAAGTCTCTCACTCCTCCCTGCCCCTAGCATACACTAGGGAGACAGGGTAGCATTTTAGTAGGGATTAGCACTCTGACCTTTGGCCTGCAGACTAAACAACAAAAATCGAATAGACTCCTCCATCCAAGCTAAAACAGTGCAGATGGACGAATTGCCCCTGGGGGCTATTGTTACTTAGGCAGTCAATTCCAGAATACTCAGAGTCTGCATCTTATCAGATTTAGGCTTTGTTTGGGCCTGGAATTTGTTGAAAGAGTCTGGGGCAAAAAGTTGATTTTTAAATAAAGTTCTGTTAAGCCAGGTTGTGCACCTATGGCTTGAATTTTGGCCGATTCTGCATGAAATGACTGAAATTGGAGCCATGCATGGTAGCCTTCAGGGATGATTTCCTTTACTGTGGGGAGATTTCCTATCTCTTCCTGTTTGTCTACAGGACAAGAAATAAATGTAAATCTCCCCAAGGGCCATAGAAAAAAAGACGTTTTACCAACCTAATTTACCCAAAATGTGAAAAAAAAAAGTTTTGGTTTTAAATATGCTTCTTTTTACTGGGTCAGAGCCTGGGCTGTCATTGTAGGGCAAAAAAATGCAACAAAATAGTATTTAGCAGTATTTTGTATAGAGAATCATTGATAAGAAAATCAGCTGTATGAAAATACAACCCCCCCATACTTGTGTGGTGAGCCTCTCAAATTTTATATTCAAGAAGACTATTAAAACATGTTTTAAAATAAGCCATTTCGTGTAAATTATGCAGTTGATGTTTTTCCTTTTTCATAGAAAGAGCGTTGCCTTTTAGGTCTATCCATCTCAAAGGTTAGCTCCAAATGATTACACCAAAGACAAAAATATAATGGCTGACATACTCCAACTATCCTTTTATGAAGATGATGCCCCAAGGCAATGAACATTTGAAAAATAATGCTAAGGTTCCCCCCCTTCCCACTCTTTGGCAGCGGCTCAAGGTTCCCCACTGAGACACCAAGCTACAGCTGTCAAAACCTGTTTGCTTGGAGGGCCAACTTCCTCTACCTGCGGGGAGAAAATCCTAGCCAGTACACAAACACTACGGAAATTCTGCAAAACGTTCAGCTAGCTAGCTTTGCCAGAGCAGGTAGAGACATAGTGAGGTCACCCGGAGAAGTAACTGACTGACATAAGTGATGCTGAGGTGTGGAGTACAGGAAGTGGTCTCCAAGGTTGACGCCACACTTCTCATCTACGACAGCTGAACAGCTCTATCTGATGCGATTCTTCCTCACGCCATATACACAGCTCCATGAACCTTTTACAAGATAAACATAGGGCTTTAGAAAAGGCTGGTTACCTGGCTACCATGCTGACTCACTGTCTTCAGTACTTTTTCAGCACTGGCTTGCAGCATGCAGATCAGGAAAGTCAGAGCAATGTCAAAGTTCTTTATCTGCATGCTTGTTCAAAGTCTGTGACACAATAAATAGAGATTTTTATTGCATTGTCCCCACTGAAGATTTACATTCACCAGCGAAAGGCTGTCACAAAGACAATAAATGATGGGAGAGATCTTGGATGGGAACAGAGAGAGCAGCAAAGGCACATTTATTTAATAAGGTGGAAAAGGGTAAGGCTAGCAATACATGTTTAGATTTCTTTTGCTCTGCCCCACTGGTTGAATGAGCGAAAATCGCTGGATTCCCCTAGCCACAATAAACAGCAAAGATGAAGAAGTCTACTCTGCCATCCATTTTATTTAAGCAGCTGCAACGCCCGTGGACGTCTGACTACCCAAACAGGGACCACATCTGATAGAATGCAGTTTCATTGTTCAGCCAACATTTTTCAGCCCGCCTCCTTCAAGCAAAGTTTGCCAAGCAGTGCCAACAGGGCCACCCACAGCTCAAGATTTGGCAAAATTCAAGCTGTGTATATCTCTAACTTTTTATTGCTCACTGTCTTCCTGTCTCAGTGGCAGCCAAACCCTTTCATTCTCATCATGGGATCACCAGTACAAGTGAGAGTTGATCTTCCAATCAGGACACCAAGAAGAAAATACTGACAGATGTATTGAAAACGAAAAAAAAAAAACCCCAATCTGCTGTCTTTAGTGACAGCAAGCCAGGGTTCTTCTACCTGCATCCGCTGTCACAATTTAAAAAAATGTGCAGCTGCATGGGGCTCCACCCACCCAGCCACATGATTTATTCACAGAGTTCTGAGATTGGGAGAACTACAAATACCAACAGACTTTGAAACTGTCTGTTTGTGCTTCTCAATGAATTACCAGGGCGCTATAAAGTACTCTAGGTAGTTCATTGATGCTTCCTGTCAGGGTGTAAGTGCCCGCCCATATGATGTACGAGAAGACAGCTCATACAAACAGTCTGCAGGAGTCCTGCATTGCAGGCTCTTAGTAAAAAAACGTGCAAAAAGATGTGCATTTATTTATTTTTTATAGGTGAACTTACCCTTTAAAAAACCTTGACATACCTCTGTAGTCATTAGCTTTGTGGAGAAATTAATCTTTACAGTTAATAACAAAAGCACTAA
The DNA here is from genome assembly GCF_042186555.1 of Aquarana catesbeiana. Taxonomy (NCBI): domain Eukaryota; kingdom Metazoa; phylum Chordata; class Amphibia; order Anura; family Ranidae; genus Aquarana; species Aquarana catesbeiana. The sequence continues at coordinate 68,511,416 of NC_133335.1, forward strand.
AATCACAGATCCTCTCTCTTTATTTTCTCTGGCAATAGATCCCAACTTAAAGGAACATTATCATAAAGAAAGCAGAATCATCCCTAAGACATCCTATACACATACATTGCCCTTGTACCGATCTGCTTCAAAAGGTGTTCTACCTTTTCAAAATCCTGTAATCCACTACCACTTTTCACACAATAGGCGCCTGCCATAGCTGGGGCAAGGTGAAGTGGATGTCCCCATCTGTGTCCCCTTCAGTAGATCTGGTGGAGGGGGGGGGTTGAATTCTGATTCAGCCCACCCAAACTGAAACATTAATTTCTGGTAGAGCTAATATTAAGTGCCTGCCATTCATGCAGTCTGACAGCAACCATGTCAGTAAAAGCACAAATATTCTTGGAAACCTTGACCCTTCCTGCGAAAAATGCTCCTACAAGCACATCTGAACGATTACATGGATACATGGACCAATGAGCAGTCCTGGATGCAGACAGATTGAGTCCAAAGCCGCTCGTCTATCCCTGTACACATGTAACCACTTGGATGTGCGTCCATCCATGATGTCTATCAGCCTGTCATTGGTTTGTACAGGTTGCTGGCCATAGCTGTATGCAAACACCAGGTGCAGAAATTCTATCGGTGTGCCCTTTGAGTCCATGTCAATGAGCCCTAAAAGCCTTCATATCTATAGCATTTATTAACCAGCCTAACTCACAATAAGCTAAAAACTAACAAATAGAAACAGCAGCGGAGAGTATAAAGACATAACAGATTTAGATTATGCGTGTCATGAAAGGCTGGCAAGAGCTGTGTTGGCGCAATGGCTCTACATATAATGTATACTGGCACACAAGCGCATCCTTTTGTGAATGTCTTCCCCGGGGGGACAAGGCTGACAGTGGAGGGGGGGGTTGTCTACACATCCATAGGACATATCCAAGGTGCCCTTATCTTACTGTTCAACATCCTCTTTACAAATTGCCTAGCTGGAAGGAAGGAGCGTGCTATGGGACATCACAGTGAAGCATTATTTATGTCGGCTTGGAAACATCTGGCCTCTGGTGTATAAAGAGCCATAACCTATAGCAACACTCAATCCAGTGTAGGCACTTCTAAGGTGACATAGACAAACAGGGGAGATTTGAAAATTAGGCATTAGTGAACATTTTTAGGTGCAATGGATACCTGAATCTTGGCGCTAGTCCCACAGAACATCCATTCAACAGTCACGTTTAGACTGCTCATACTCATACTTCCTTCTCTTTCTTCTGCCTAAAAACAATGCTTGTGCAAGAAATATGATCCTATTTAGAATGGATCTGGACACTTTACCTATTTTGGGCAAAAGTGACAGGTTCTCTTGATAGCCTACCACCCTTTCAGCTGATACCTTCCATATGCCCCATCACTGTTTTGTTTTGTCTACTGAAGGCCAGAGTAGAAAGCCCATTGTGAGCTCCGTATCGCTCTGTTGGGAGCTTACACGGTGCTTTGACCCTACTCCCTCACCCTTCATATTAGTAGCATTTTCCCATACCTAGAGGAACTAGTTATTTCAAAGGGCTATGGCAGCCAAGTAGAATGAGGGGTGGGGTGTGATCAAGGCAAGTATCAGTGAGGGAGATGGGGGGGCAGACTTATCAAGAAAACCATTCACTTTAGCCTGAATGGCCATTCCATTATTCCAAACTATCTTGAAAGTGGTTCTAAAGGCAGAAGGTTTTTTACCTCAATACATTCTCTGCATTAAAGCGGTTGTATAGTCAACATTTTAACTTTTACCTACAGGTAAGCCTATAATAAGGCTTACCTGTAGGTAAAAAAAATATCTCCTAAACCTGTACGGTTTAGGAGATATTCCCCTTGCAATGAGCCACTGACTGCAGAGGCGCATGCGCACAGGGGATTCTCGGCTGAAAGCCCAGGAGATGCCGGACCTTGCCGGAAAGAAGTCTCCAGTGCGCATGCGCAGGAGTGACGACATTGCAGCTCCAGCCACTCACAGCACTGGAGCCGCGATACCCGGAAGACACGCCGAGGCAACATGTCAGCAACCTCGGCATGGACCAGGTAAGATACCGATGCCTCGTTCTAAGGTAAGTATTTCACAATGAGCTAGTATGCGGTGCATACTAGCTCATTATGCCTTTTACCTTACAGGTGTATACCAAAAAAAAAGGCGTCAGCGGGTTTACTACCGCTTTAAGGCAAAAAACCTCCTGAGTACAGCTCACCCCCCCCCCCCCCCCCCCAGCCCTCCTTATACTTACCCGAGTCCCATCTTGCAGCATTGTGAATTAGAGCTGTGGCTCTCCTGGATCTCTCTCTCCTCATTGGCTCACACAGTGGCAGGAGCCATTGGCTCCTGCTGCTCTGTCCTTTGCAGCTAATGAGGAAAGAGCAGGGGGCAGGGCCAAGCCGCACTCTGTGTATCACGGGGACAATGTCCACTCACAGGATCAGGGCTTGGGAGCAAGCCTGCTCGAATGCCTCCATAGCAAAAGGCTTGCTATTGGGGCACTCTGCAGGAGGGAGGAGCCAGAACTGCCGGCAGAGGACCAAAAGAGAAGAGGAGCGGGACTGCTCTATGCAAAACAGGCAAGTATAACATGTTTGTTATTTAAAAAAAAAAAAAAAAAAAAAAAGACAACCTTTAGAATCACTTTTACAGTTTGTAAACTTACTTTGTAAAGGTCCCCATACATTTACTTCCTTGGAATCTGTGACACGCATCCTGGGAGTAGGCACTGCTGCGTCACACATTTCACAGAGTCTGCCTTCTGATCTACAGAGGTGCTAAGAAAAGGAGGAGCTTCCGGAGGAGTCAGTACAGGAATTACTGCTTGTAAGCAGCAAGGTGCTATGGGATATGTAGTCCTTAAGCCTCTATTGAATCTTCAAAAATAACTATTGTTTGAATTGTTACAAAAATGCAGATGTTAAGAAATGAAAGCACATGCTGTGACCATAGATTTCTTTTAAAAGTTTAATTTTAAATTTCAGTTAAGTTTAAGTTAATATTGTGCCTTCCCTGGTTCACCCCTTCCCCCTCATTAACATGCTAATTTCTGTTCTCATCACATACCTTATTTTAGATCCAGTGATGTCATCACCAGCTCTCTGCGCTTCTCCATTCAATGCAAGCAGATCATGGCTGGTGTGAGGGGACTGCAGGGTGCTGTACAAAAAAAAAACATCACAGCACCTTGCCTTAGTACTTTTCTCAACAGCCCTCATCCCTGATTCAAGCAGTCGGCTGGCTCTTGGGAGTAGTAATGCAAATATCAAAATTAATTTATGGATGGGTGTCAGCCTAGAGTAGAGGGCATTATTAGGCAGGCTTCATTTGCACGTAGACCTACCTAGGTAATGCCCACCTGAGATGCTGATCCTCCAAGATTTCAAGAGATGACTTCCAATAAATGAAAGGGGTGGACAAGAGACAGTCGGATTGGGAAGGAAAGTGCTAGATCAGAGGTGCTCAACCTGTGGGCCGCGACCTCAAACCAGGGAAGCACTTACCCGGGATCAGCAATCTGTTGATTGCCATCTGGGCACGATGACCCGCCATCCCAGAGCATCGGAGTGCAGTGAGCCAGTGCCGGCAGCAGAGAGAGCAAGAGACGCATAGGCCGATGCTTCCTCTGTAGCGCCAGCGCCTGTCCCAGGTGGTAATATCAACTGCACGCCACCTGTTATCTGATCTAGCAGCCTGGAGAGCCAACAGCAGTTGCAAGAGGAAAAGAAGGCCAGTGTATTAAACAACACATACTCTGGGCATAATAGTATCTATAAAAGGGTTAACAACTATTAGGCTGCTTTAACACTGATCGTGGGTGCAACGCAGTGCACCTGCGGCTTTCCTGCGGGTTAGCTGCACTTAGCCATAAACTTATATTATATCCTGCGGGTTTTAACCACTTGAGCCCCGGACCATTATGCTGCCTAAGGACCAGAGGTCTTTTTCCAATTTGGCACTGCGTCGCTTTAACTGCTAATTGCGCGGTCATGCAATGCTGTACCCAAACGAAATTTGCGTCCTTTTCTTCCCACAAATAGAGCTTTCTTTTGATGGTATTTGATCACCTCTGCGGTTTTTATTTTTTGCGCTATAAACGGAAAAAGACCGAAAATTTTGAAAAAAAATGATATTTTCTACTTTTTGTTATAAAAAAAATCCAATAAACTAAATTTTAGTCATACATTTAGGCCAAAATGTATTCGGCCACATGTCTTTGGTAAAAAAAATGTCAATAAGCGTATATTTATTGGTTTGCGCAAAAGTTATAGCGTCTACAAACTAGGGTACATTTTCTGGAATTTACACAGCTTTTAGTTTATGACTGCCTATGTCATTTCTTGAGGTGCTAAAATGGCAGGGCAGTACAAAACCCCCCCAAATGACCCCATTTTGGAAAGTAGACACCCCAAGGAAATTGCTGAGAGGCATGTTGAACCCATTAAATATTTATTTTTTTTGTCCCAAGTGATTGAAAAATGACAAAAAAAAAAAAAAATATTTACAAAAAGTCGTCACTAAATGATATATTGCTCACACAGGCCATGGGCCTATGTGGAATTGCACCCCAAAATACATTTAGCTGCTTCTCCTGAGTATGGGGATACCACATGTGTGGGACTTTTTGGGAGCCTAGCCGCGTACGGGGCCCCGAAAACCAATCACCGCCTTCAGGATTTCTAAGGGTGTAAATTTTTGCTTTCACTCTTCACTGCCTATCACAGTTTCGGAGGCCATGGAATGCCCAGGTGGCACAAAACCCCCCAAAATGACCCCATTTTGGAAAGTAGACACCCCAAGCTATTTGCTGAGAGGCATATTGAGTCCATGGAATATTTTATATTTTGACACAAGTTGCGGGAAAGTGACACTTTTTTTTTTTTTTTTTTCATAAAGTTGTCACTAAATGATATATTGCTCACACAGGCCATGGGCATATGTGGAATTGCACCCCAAAATACATTTAGCTGCTTCTCCTGAGTATGGGGATACCACATGTGTGGGACTTTTTGGGAGCCTAGCCGCGTACGGGGCCCCGAAAACCAATCACTGCCTTCAGGATTTCTAAGGGTGAAAATTTTTGATTTCACTCTTTACTGCCTATCACAGTTTCGGAGGCCATGGAATGCCCAGGTGGCACAAAACCCCCCCAAATGACCCCATTTTGGAAAGTAGACACCCCAAGCTATTTGCTGAGAGGCATGGTGAGTATTTTGCAGCTCTCATTTGTTTTTGAAAATGAAGAAAGACAAGAAAAAACATTTTTTTTTTTTCTTTTTTCAATTTTCAAAACTTTGTGACAAAAAGTGAGGTCTGCAAAATACTCACTATACCTCTCAGCAAATAGCTTGGGGTGTCTACTTTCCAAAATGGGGTCATTTGGGGGGGTTTTGTGCCACCTGGGCATTCCATGGCCTCCGAAACTGTGATAGGCAGTGAAGAGTGAAATCAAAAATTCACGCCCTTAGAAAGCCTGAAGGCGGTGCTTGGTTTTCGGGGTCCTGTACGCGGCTAGGCTCCCAAAAAGTCTCACACATGTGGTATCCCCGTACTCAGGAGAAGCAGCAGAATGTATTTTGGGGTGTAATTTCACATATTTCCATGGCATGTTTGAGCAATATATCATTTAGTGACAACTTTGTGCAAAAAAAAAAAAAAAAAATTTGTCTCTTTCCCGCAACTTGTGTCGCAATATAAAATATTCCATGGACTCGACATGCCTCTCAGCAAATAGCTTGGGGTGTCTACTTTCCAAAATGGGGTCATTTGGGGGGGTTTTGAACTGTCCTGGCATTTTATGCACAACATTTAGAAGCTTATGTCACACATCACCCACTCTTCTAACCACTTGAAGACAAAGCCCTTTCTGACACTTATTGTTTACATGAAAAAGTTTTTTTTTTTTGCAAAAAAATTACTTTGAACCCCCAAACATTATATATTTTTTTAAAGCAAATGCCCTACAGATTAAAATGGTGGGTGTTTCATTTTTTTTTTTCACACAGTAATTGCGCAGCGATTTTTCAAACGCATTTTTTGGGGAAAAAACACACTTTTTTTAATTTTAATGCACTAAAACACGCTATATTGCCCAAATGTTTGATGAAATAAAAAAGATGATCTTAGGCCGAGTACATGGATACCAAACATGACATGCTTTAAAATTGCGCACAAACGTGCAGTGGCAACAAAATAAATACATGTTTAAAAGCCTTCAAAAGCCTTTACAGGTTACCACTTTAGATTTACAGAGGAGGTCTACTGGAAAAATTACTGCCCTCGATCTGGCCTTCGCGGTGATACCTCACATGCATGGTGCAATTGCTGTTTATGTTTGACGACAGACCGCCGCTTGCGTTCGCCTTAGCGCGAGAGCAGGGGGCGACAGGGGTGTTTTTTTTTTTTTTTTTTTTTTTCTTTATTATTTTTTTGCTTTTTTAATCTTACTTTTAAACTGTTCCTTTCATATTTTTTTTTTTAATCATTTTTATTGTTATCTCGGGGAATGTAAATATCCCCTATGATAGCAATAGGTAGTGACAGGTACTCTTTTTTGAAAAAATTGTGGTCTATTAGACCCTAGATCTCTCCTCTGCCCTCAAAGCATCTGACCACACCAAGATCGGTGTGATAAAATGCTTCCCCAATTTCCCAATGGCGCTATTTACATCCGGCGAAATCTAAGTCATGAAATACTCGTAGCTTCCGGTTTCTTAGGCCATAGAGATGTTTGGAGCCACTCTGGTCTCTGATCAGCTCTATGGTCAGCTGGCTGAATCACCGGCTGCATTCTCAGGTTCCCTGTTGAGACAGGAGAGCCAGAGAAAAACACGGAAGACGGTGGGGGGGGGGGGCATTCCCTCCCACGGCTTGTAAAAGCAGTCTAGAGGCTAATTAGCCGCTAGGATTGCTTTTACATGAAAGCCGACCGCTGGCTGAAAAGAATGATACCAAGATGATACCTAAACCTGCAGGCATCATTCTGGTATAACCACTCAAAGTCGTGAATGGCGTACCTGAAGACAAAAAAATGGTTAACAATGGTTAACAATAAAGCACAGTAAAGTGTAAATAATTACACACCTGAAAAACAAACATGATAAAACATAATAACAATAACAATAACAATAAAACATTGCAGAATAGAATACAGTAAAAAAGAGCAGAACAATAGAGAGAGAGAATAGAGAGAGAGAGAACAATAAAACAACAACTATTTTTTTTTATTTCATATTTTTTTTTTTTTTTACACTTTTTTTGTAACTAACTTTTATAACTGTAACCGGTTCCAGGTTCGGGTCTCTCAAAATGCGATGGCATCTTGGGAGACCCTGTGAAAGTGTGCCTAGTCTGTGCAATGCTGTACCCTACGCTAATACTCAACTAGTGAATGGTAGCGTTCAAAACATTCACCAATGCAAAGACCAGGATTGTCAGGACAGGAGGGACAATAATAGCGGGTGTCACGCCTATATCCGCGCTTGCTGCAGACACGACATCTTTTTTGGGGGTTCGTTGGGTAGGGGTACTCGGGAGGACATAAAAATGCCTCTCATGCAGCCGACTGCATTTGGTTGGGGATGTGAATGGGGGAAGTACGGGTGCTGCAGAAGCGGTGGGTTCCCAATTAGGATTGGCGAATGCAGCAGGAAGGGCACTATGGGCACGATGGGCCTGTGTTTGTCTTTTTGGTGGCAGCGGGACACTACTTGTGCTTGCCACCTCACCAGCTTCAACTGCACTTATGGGACTCGCCACGTCACCAAGTGTTACTGCAGTGCTGGTTTGACTACGACCGGGGTGTACTAGGCCGCTGGCGCTTGCCAGTTCACCAAAACGCTACCAAAAAACGTTAGCGATCGCAGGGATCAGGCCTGACTCTGCGAACGCTGCAGTTATGCGTTTAGTGTTTTGTAAGTGACAGTGATCGATCGATACTGCACTTGGGTGGGCTGGGCCGGGCCGGGCGGAGGGGCAAAACGCAGGTGCTAGCAGGTATCTGGGCTGATCCCGCTAACACTGCGTTTTTGGGAACCCTAAACTGCTGGTGACGCTAGTATAGATCTGATCGGATCAGATATTGATGCGATCAGATACTATACCACTAAGGGAGGTGTACGGTGCGTGCGTGGGTGTTAGCGGTACTGGCGCTAATCTGACGCTGCCTGGGGCTGGTGCTTGCCAGTTCACCAAAACGCTACAAAAAAAACTGTTAGCGATCGCAGGGATCAGGCCTGACTCTGCGAACGCTGCAGTTATGCGTTTAGTGTTTTGTAAGTGTCAGTGATCGATCGATACTGCACTTGGGTGGGCTGGGCTGGGCCGGGCGGAGGGGCAAAACGCAGGTGCTAGCAGGTATCTGGGCTGATTCCGCTAACACTGCGTTTTTGGGAACCCTAAACTGCTGGGGACGCTAGTATAGATCTGATCGGATCAGATATTGATCCGTTCAGATACTATACCACTAAGGGAGGCGTATGCTGCGTGCGTGGGTGTTAGCGGTACTGGCGCTAATCTGACGCCTGGGGCTGGTGCTTGCCAGTTCACCAAAATGCTACCAAAAAAACTGTTAGCGATCGCAGGGATCAGGCCTGACTCTGCGAACGCTGCAGTTATGCGTTTAGTGTTTTGTAAGTGACAGTGATCGATCGATACTGCACTTGGGTGGGCTGGGCGGAGGCACAAAACGCAGGTGCTAGCAGGTATCTGGGCTGATCCCGCTAACACTGCGTTTTTGGGAACCCTAAACTGCTGGGGACGCTAGTATAGATCTGATCGGATCAGATATTGATCCGATCAGATACTATACCACTAAGGGAGGCGTATGCTGCGTGCGTGGGTGTTAGCGGTACTGGCGCTAATCTGACGCTGCCTGGGGCGACGCATATCACCGCCGGGCGATCAGGGGGCTAAACCTTTATTTGGTAATAAACGGCGGGTGCCCTGACACTATAAAAAATAAACAAACTAACCAGCGTCAACCGTAACAGTTATACGGTGATCAGTGGTGAAAGGGTTAACTAGGGGGCAATCAAGGGGTTAAAACATTTATTAGGTAGTATATGGGGGTCCCTGACGCTATAAAACGCTGACGGCGAACCTAAATATTTACCTCACTAACTAGCGTCACCAGCGACACTAATACAGCGATCAGAAAAATGATCGCTTAGTGACACTGGTGACAGGGGGTGATCAAGGGGTTAAAACTTTATTAGGGGGGGTTAGGGGGGTACCCTAGACCTAAAGGGGGGTAATACTCACTGTCCCAACACTGTAACTGTCACAAACTGACACTATGCAGTAATCAGAAAAAAAAAAAAAAAAAACTGCTGGTGTCAGTTTGTGACAGGGGGGGGGGGTGATTGGGGGGGGATCGGGGGGCGATCGGGGGGGGGATCGGGGTGTTTTGTGTGCCTGGCATGTTCTACTGTGTTGTGTAGTGTTGGTGCACTCACATAGATGTCTTCTCTCCTCGGGCCGGAACGGAAAATACCGACCCGAGGGGAGATGACATCACTTCCTTTGCTGCTGTTTAGCATACAGCAGCAAAGGAGTGTTTTCATTGGCCGGCGGCGATCGCGAGGGGGGGGCCACGAACGGATGGTCTCCCCCTCATCACCGATCGCCGCTGGACAAAAGACGACCGCCTCGGGCACCGGGGGGGGTCCGATCGGACCCCCCACCCGCGGAAGGCAAATCACGTACCCTGTACGTGATTTTGCCTGTCCGTGCCACTTTGCCGACGTACATCGGCGTGAGGCGGTCGTCAAGTGGTTAATGTGCTTTTTGAAAGTGCACCCCACCCACAAGATGTAATAGAAGTCTATGGCAAAGCACAGCTAACCCAGAGGAAAGCTGCAGGAGCACTGCGCTGTACCCATGGTACGGGTAAACTGAAGCACATCAGTGTGAAAGCAGCCTTACAGGGGGCTCATTTACATTTGCGGTTTAGAGGGCGATAAAACCCCATGTGTCAAACACAAGGTCCACGGGCCAAATCAGGCCCACAAGGCCATGTCATGTGGCCCTCGCAGCTATCCTGCAGCTGCGGCACCTCCATCATCTCCGCCTCCACCTTGTCTCAGCAGTCGGCAGAACTCTTTCACCAGAGCCTACACTTCTCCATGCAGCCACAGAGAGTCCGGTCTCTGCCACCCCCCTGTCTCACCAGTCGGCAGCAGAGAAGAGGACAGAACTCCACAGTGTGCAATAAAAGCATTGTAAGCAGAAATCTGCACAACCGTACCAGATTGAGCAGAGGAAATGAAGTTCAATGCTTCCGAGCATGCATAATTTTTTTGCGCGTACAGACGAACGCATTTTTGAGAACATGCTCTCAATCTTTTGCTGACTGGAATTCTGCCAGCAAAAGTCCGATGGAGCATACACATGGTTGGAATTTCTGACCAAAAACTCACATCCGACATTTGCTGGCAGAATTTCTGATCGTGTGTATGGGGCATAAGGCTCGGTTCACACCTAAACCGGCTGTGGATCGCACAGCAACGCTGTCTGTCCCTAGTCTCCGTTTCAAGGACGAATCAGGACAGAATCGTTGCATGAATTCGGCCCTGAAACAGCGTTTCTGTGCAGTGCGCTCCACAGCCGCCCCGGAGACATGTGAACCGGCTTCATAGAGAGCCGGTCATATCCTCTTGCTATGCAAATTGGATGCAGGGAAACCTGCATCCAATTCACATAGGTGTGAACCCAGGCTAAAGGTTGTTCTAATTGATTAAACAATAAAATGATTGTATGATTATAGCGCACACGCTACAAGCCCGGTACTATAACACTTCCAATCCATTCAAACTGCTTCCCTTTCAATAAGAAAACTGCCAACACATGGCTCAGTATTTTTCCCTGATCCATTCTGAATATCAACAAGATCAAAGTGAAACGTGTCACGCCACTGGAGACCGGAGGCTGCTTCCGATTGGCTGCTATAGGTTACAGAATGCTACGCTGTGAGCTTTTCCTTAATGAAGAAGACTGACAGTTCAGCAAAATGTTTTCTCTTTGTAGTGGGGAGCAAAACCGATTTCATGACACAGGGAATGGTGGGCGCAGTGGGCAGTTACGGAACGGTAATTAGATCTCACACGTTCAATCTTATTTAATTATGTCAACACGCAATGCAGAAAGCAATCACACGCAGAAGAGAGCCTTCATCTTGCTTTGTTGTAGCCGCTCTACGCCGCCGACTGGTGAAATCTGATGGGTTGTTATTGGATACGGCATTTCATTATTGCTGTGGCACAGTTTTATGCTGTATCTTACAAAAAAGAAAAAAAAAAAAAAAAAAAACACCCTCATTCAGAATCGCTTGTCTAATCCGCTCACGTATTAGATTCAATACCTGTATAATAATGCTTTGATAATAACTATAGCTATAGTAAAGCCAGCATATTCCAACTTGAGCTCTCTATTATATTCCATCGAGGCACGGATCCTCATTGCTATGTGAGCAAATAAAAAAGCTTGCTCCCTCCAGTGATATGACAGTATTGGCCCAGCCAGGCACAATGCAATCTTCTGCTTGGCAACACTGCAATATTTCACTTTTCCTGCTGTACTTGTCTATACAGCCTGCAGAGAGCCAAAGAGCAAACTGCACTGCGGTTTATAGTACACTTCTCTATCGCTATTTAGACTTTTGATCCATCAGTCACATGTATACATATCACTTCAACATATTTAAAGTATATCCAGGACTGTGTGCACTGCAGAAACCCAAGGCAGCCAATCAGCTTCCATTGTTCCTACTTGTCTAAACTGCAGAAGCTAACATCTGATTGGCTGATATATGTGACTACACTTTGTATATTCTCAATGCTCTTTACACCACCTAACATGCATAAGCATTTGCTGATGAACTTTAAAGAAGTATAGCAAAAGCTTTTTGGCTGTACTTCTCCTATGGATCACAGGAGTGCAGTTTGTTCTGCAATCCTGTGACCCGTTTTCAGCCATCCCGCTGTCGGCTGACGTCACTCAGCCGGTCCAGGCCCAGGAAAGATACCAGACTTTACAGTCGGGATCCACCCAGATGCCTGGACCAGGAGCTGGCTCGGCCTCTTAGCTACGCCAATTGGAGACTGAGCCAGCCTCTCCCGTCCCCTCCACAGCCCAGCGCTCCATTGAGCAATGAAGGGGCAGAGCAGAGAGCTGGTGACTGATAGTCACGGCTCTCTGTTCAGAGAAGAGGGGAGAACTGAGCGATCAGTTTTCAGGGTAAAACTGGTGGGCAACAGCTGCAGCTGGGATCGGTGCAGCAGCCATCTAGGGGAATATGATTTTTTTTTCCCTTCATTCCCGAACGTCTCTTTTAATGACATTAGACTATATGCTAGTAATTAGACATCACATACAAAGTAAGCCCAACTACAATAGTGGAGTGGAGATTAAAATGCCCATTAGTTTTTTTTATTGCTGTCTGTGTCACCATTAGGGAGATTTACCCCCTCTATCGGTCCTGTTTGATGTTATCATTGAAAGTAAAAATAAACAGACCTGACCTATGCATCAACCCTATGTATGCCTTCTAGCCCAAAGTTAGCGCTTGGTCTTAATGTAAAGTGCACATCATCTATCTGTAGTGTTGTTTACTTGTCTCTCACCAAAGCTCTAAGTGCCGTTTCTCTCTGGTGCTCCATTCCTCTGTTATCAGCAGAGTTACTTCTGACAAGTTTTCCGATACACGAGATAACAGTAGCTGAAAATTTGTGTCGTTGAGGGAGTTTAGAGGGAGATAAGCAGAGAGCTTGTCTAATCAGACTGCAGCTCTGTATGTTCCTTCGTTCCTCTGCCTATGTGGAGTGCAGCACTGTAATTTTCTGTAAAATTCAATGCAATATGGCTACCTGGGGCGTTCTGTACACAGATAGTGTACAGAACACACCCCCTCCCCCCAGACATGTATTTTCCTGTTTGTGTGATTGGCTTGCTGATTACTGATTTACCCAGAAGTCTGCACTAAGATACAAGTCAGATTTGGGGCACTCCCTGCAGAAAACATTTTTGGTGAGATAGTCCCAAAGGGAAATCAGGGAAAAAAAGGGATGCAGACCCTGCTACTTTCCTCATTAGAACTATGCAAGTGCAGCAGCCGCTTGATAGAGATTTTATAATTATGTCCATGGACATAGAGAAGCAAACAGTTATTTCTTCAGAATAACAATAGGTAGGAATCTGCAACAAAGTTTGTTAAAATCATTGCAATGTACATTGATCACCCAGAGGAGAATGTTTTTTTTCTCAACAAAAGTGGAATTACTCTTTAAGTACATTGTTCAGTATTTGTTCTACTTTAACAGGGTCAGGCCAAACTTCGTATGTAAATACTGACTCTCTGAAAGTATAAGACTAGGCTGCCAAACTTACAGATCTGCTAACAACCCCCTCTACTAAAAAAAAGTGTTTTGTTTTTTGCCTCTGGATCAAAAAAACATCCCATCACTTGCTGTCTTTGTTACACCTTGTCACCAGGGAAGAAAGATGAGGGTCCAATACTAACAAAATGTTTTGGTTTGAGTTGGGCTTTAACAAAGACTACTGCCTTGTAGCTCTCCATAACCATACTACGCAATCATACAACATAACAGGGGTAGATGTGATTAGGCGGCTTTAAAGCCCTCAAATCACTTTTACCATAAGACTGACAGCTTACTGTAAAAAGGAAAATGGATTCCTGGGTGTTATAACAGCAGGGGTTTACATGTCAGTGCCACTGCCAGTGTAATCCTTTTGTTGGCAGCAGCAAAAGGGTAAAGTAAACCATCCCATTTCTCTTGCTCTTTCATCAAACAGCCTCTGTGCATAGAGGCTGTGGTAGGCTACTCCCTGCCACTTCTCTCTTGTCATAGCTGTAAAACCAAAGTGTAAAAATTAATGTTACTTACTTTCACTTTCATTACCCCTCCTTTCCCCATTGGGCTGAATTATTTGTTTCTTTTCTATTGGTTGAACTCGATCAACAGCAAAATAAATTGTTCCAGCCAATCGAGAGAGGAGGGATGATGTTACTGTATCCCAAGAGTCTGTGTAAGGACCAAATTTACATTTAAAAGTATAATTTCCAGTCTGAGTTTTCACAGCTGCTATCTAGGGATTGCTAGAGAGCTTTGTCATGAGAGAGGACGTTTTTACAAACTCTAAGTACTGGTATATGGAATAGAAAGAGGAATGACACGAGTTACATTTTGTGGTTGCACAAACTTGCTTAGTCATACCCAAAACTATAATTATTAATTTAGAGATTCTTTAGATTAAAAAAAACAAAAACGGATTGTATTACAAAAAAGTAACATTATGTATATTTCCAGCAACTTTCACATCCAATACAGTTATCTCTCAGTTCATTCCTTCATACATTTTCTATTATCTTCTTATTAAAAAGTCTTCTTTCATTTTTTATTAGTTTGAAAATGACTACCCTCCAGCATGTGCACAGCTGGAGCATCCAATCACAAACCAATAATTGGGGTCCTGACAAATGGTGACAACAGTAACACTGATAAAAAACACGAGGACAAATTTAGACACATAGGAAAGACACACGCTGAAATCTTGCATCACACATTGTGAAACTTGAATAATATGCCATGTTCCCATAGCGTACAGATGTGACTGGAGCCAAAGTAATGCCGTCCTACAAGTAATATCTGTTATTCCTCCTTATTACAATATAAGGAGGAGGTCAGACACTACCGATAGCATGCAGAACAGTGGCAGGAAGTTTTCAATCAGAAATCAGCACTCATTAATCTGCCTTCTGAAAGTTGATCTAAGTGGTTGCTGTATAAGTCAAGAAGTGGTCACATTATAATACTTAAAGAAGAACTCCGCCAAGTACTACCGCCATCTAAACTCACCAATTAGAATAACCAGAGTGTAAAACTGGAACCAATAATGCTTTTTAGTGAAACAACATTCATTATGTGATCAGCAAACCTCTAATGCCCTGTACACGCGGTCGGACTTTGTTCGGACATTCCAACAACAAAATCCATGGATTTTTTCCTGCGGATGTTGGCTCAAACTTGTCTTGCATACACACGGTCACACAAGGTTGTCGGAAAATCCGATCGTTCTAAACGCGGTGACGTAAAACACGTACGTCGGGACTATAAAGGGGGCAGTGGCCAATAGCTTTCATCTCTTTATTTATTCTGAGCATGCGTGGCACTTTGTGCGTCGGATTTGTGCACACACGATCGGAATTTCCGATAAATTTTATATCCTGCTCTCAAACTTTATGTGTCGGAAATTCCGATGGAAAATGTGTGATGGAGCCCACACACGGTCGGAATTTCCGACAACAAGGTCCTATCACACATTTTCCGTCGGAAAATCCGACCGTGTGTATGGGGCATTAGGCAGAGCTTGATAAACTTGCTTTAAATCTAGGAGCCAGCTAAAATAATTAGGCGTCAGTTTTTGTTTTTTTTTTGCTAACAAATCTTAAAAGTGGAACATGTAACATGTTCCCGAAGGTGAAAAAATCATTTTAGGCCTGAAGATTACATAAAACCCCAAAACAATATATATTTTCTGAAAGCAGACACCCTTGAAAATAAAATAGTGGTAGTTCCAAATTTTTTATGTCACACAATATTACCGCAAAGGTCTAGGAAACACAAAATTAATTTAAGGGCGCACAAAAATGCAATAATTTACCCAATTTTTGGGCAAAATATAAAAGCTGAGGTTGCGCCGAGTAAAGAGATACCCAACATGTCAAACCTTAAACATGTCAGTACCCTATATTTTCTGTAGGCGAACACTTTAAAAGGCCCTAGAAGTCATCAGTGTAGCATTACAAAGGAGGTCTGGTGCTAGAATAATTTATCTCATTCCGGCATGCACGGCGATATGTATAAGCTAGTTTACACTCGCTTCAAAACAAGGCTTTGGACACGCTTTGTTAAAGCTCTCTGAAAGCCAGCCAAAGCTCCTGTCACTAAATAAAATGGTTAGCTTACAGTCCTTACACCTTGCCTTTGCTTCGGGTGTGCTTCAAAAATTATACCCTATGCGCTTTAGCAGTGCTTGAAAGCGTCTTCAAAGCCTCCATAGAAGTCTATGACAAAACTCGCTTGAAGCACCACTTAAGTATTATCAAAGCACCATTGAAGCACCAAAAACACATCAAAAAAGCATGTTGAAGCGGTAGGCACTTTATTGTGTGTTGAAGCCGAAGCTAGTGTACATGAGTTAACATGGGTATCGCAATCCATGTTTTCAGGTGATCTGGCGCCTGGGGTTTGTCAAACCCTGCCATAAAGGCTGGTTAACATGCGTGCGGTGCATTTTTTGCATGCCACATTAAAGTCCTGCATGCTGCATCATTGATGCGCTTTTGGCAAAACGCATGTTCTAATATAGTTTAATGTTAGCGCAGTTAAAAACATGCATAAAAGCGCGAAAAATACATCGCACACATGTGAATCGACCCTATTAGGCACCTAATGAAGAACTCACTAAATCTGGACCTTTCTGCAGGCACCCCTCCTCCGCATACAATTATTGCTCATGAAACCCTCAATACCACCATGAATATTTTTCCGGCATATTGGTGGGCACACAGTTTAAGCAACCTAAGCAGAGGAAACAGGCCACTCACTAATCATAAAGTTATCTCTTATACACCAGAAGCTAATATGCTGGCATTGATTAGTTCTATATCCTTCTCACCTTTCTCATGCTGTTGGAAAGAGGAAGCGGACCTTAAGTCTGCAGATAACAATAATACAAGTCACTGATGTAAAATTTATGCTATAATTCAGCTTTTGTGACAATATAAAATATTACAAAATAAGAGCACTGTTCTTTCCATGCTGTTTAACAGCAAAAATTCTCTTCAAGAACTTTAACAAATGTACTCTCCATCTTCAACAAAATCAGCAGATTATTATCATTTTAGATAACGATTAGCACTAAAGAGCTGTTACTTCCTGTTAACGTTCCCCTGGTATCAGATGTATATCATTCGCTATGCAATGACGCAACAAACCTATACACAGTCTATAGTGTCTCTTGCCCCAGGAATTCCTGTGTATCTACTATACACTCTATATTAAGTACGGAGGATCATCTGGAAAAGAAAAATACTTCCACGATAAAGCATATCCAAACCCAAAAACAAACAAAAAAAAAAAATAACACTTTACTAATTCTTTTAGATGTGATGGCTTTGTTCCTTCTCTTTTCAGGCTTTTTCTTTAATGTTCACCTGATGGTCCTGCAAATAACATCTGTCCCTGGGTGGATCCACTAATTCTTCCACTGTATCAATGGAGGGAGTCATGGTTGCCACATAGGCTAGACTACAAACGTGTGTGCCTTTGTTCATTTACATAACATGAAGAAGGGCAGATTATTGGTTTAATGAAGAAAGAGAACATTCCTTTTCCTTTTGGTTCAGCTCATGTGAAATGAGGACACTGTAATTCTGTCAAGATCAACAGGTAGGTTTTGCGACTATTGAAAATGTTCTTAGCCTGAAAAAAGAAAATGAATGCAGCCACTAGATCAAAGGACTGTTAAGATTGAATATATTAGGCCCCTTTCACATGATCGGCCTGCTCGGATCTGCCTGTCCGTTTTTCAGGCGGATCCGAGCGGGCCACCCATTGACTTCTATGGGCAGGCGGATGTCAGCGGATGTGTGTCACTGACACCCGCCTGCCATCCGATCCGACAAAATCCGCTCAAAACAGGCAAATGGCGATACTTTCACCATCCGTCCAGTGGATCGGATAAAAACGAACATGCTGTCCATTTATATCCGATATCCCCAAAGAGAACAAACAGCTGGGCTCTGACCGGTCCGTCCCTGCACAGTGAGCAGAGACAGACCTGTCATCCGCCTGCTCAGCGAGGATCAACAAGGCAATCCACCGCTGAGCTAGCGCCCCATGTGAACCCAGCCTTAGATTTTTTTTTCTTGAGTTAGGTTATTCTCTATCTATGCTTTGGCTCCTTGATGCCATGTGTTACGTTTCATGTCATACACAGTACAAACATTATAAGAACATGCGACAATTGTCTTTAAATACTTCCCGACCGCCCCTTAGCAGATATACTGCTACAGGGCGGCCATTCTGCACAGGATCATGTGCATATACACATGAATGTGTACTTCCGCCTAGGAGGCACGTGCATGCACTGCCGGCAAGCCACTTCTGCTATGATTACTCACAGCAGAAGCCGATCTGCAGGTGCCGGGCAATGGATGTCCGCTGACACCTACCGATCGTCAGTTCAAGAAAGGAAGGGTAGCCCCTGGAAGTCGCACATCTATGGTGTCCTACTGCAATGAATGGAGTGACAACCTCAGCCTGGACGCCGACCAGGCCAAGCCCCCAACGAGTTTCACTCCACCCCCCTGAACTTAGTCATGGGGAACCCACCGATCGTCAAGCAGAGGCACAGGTTAGGCACACAGTTAACCCTTTGATCGCCCTAGATGTTTAACGCCTTTCCAGCCAGTGTCATTAGTACAGTGACAACATATAGAATGCATTAAGATAAAAAAAACCTTCTGCCTTTACAACACTTTCTAGCCTGGGTTCACACTATAGCGATGCGGGAACCAGCGCGATTCCACAGCGCATTGCATCTCTCCCGCAGGCAGTTCACACTGCCCTCTGTGAACCTCTGCGGGTGTCAATACAATGTTAATGACACCCCCAGATCGGTTCACAGATCGTAGTGCAAACTGTGGATTCGGACAGGAATGCGATCCGATTCCACTTCGGGAAAAAACAACAACTGTATGGCTGAACTCGCATTGCAGACATCACATGTGATCGGCACAGCAGTGCCGGTGTGAACCACATGCGATTTCTATGTTCACAATAGTGTGAACCCAGGCTTAGTCAGGGACACTATATGTTTCTCATGGCTCATATCAGGCGTATTTTACGCACCATAAGACACACTTTTTTCCCCCAGAAATATGGGGGAAAATATGTCTGCGTCTTATGGAGCGAATGTATACTAGGCTACGCCCCCCTGCCACCGCCGCCACCGCCCCCCCGCTGGCAACACCCCCCGCCGCCACCGCAGGAAGAGAAGCAGGAGAGCAAGGACAGAGATCTGAAGCCCCCGTGAGGGCCGGGCGATCTCCCAGCTGGGCCTGACATTGTTGCTGAGAAAGAAGACAGAGCATTCAGCCGCTCGGGCTGCTCTGTCTTCTGTCAGGAGGATGGAATGACATGAGGTCAGGCTGTATTTATGTGCAATGGACAGTCTGTATTTATGTGCAATGGTCAGGCTGCATTTATGTGCAATGGTCAGTCTGTATTTATGTGCAATGGTCAGTCTGTATTTATGTGCAATGGTCAGTCTGTATTTATGTGCAATGGTCAGTCTGTATTTATGTGCAATGGTCAGTCTGTATTTATGTGCAATGGTCAGTCTGTATTTATGTGCAATGGACAGTCTGTATTTAAGTGCAATGGACAGTCTGTATTTATGTGCAGTGGTCAGGCTGCATTTATGTGCAATGGTCAGTCTGTATTTATGTGCAATGGTCAGGCTGCATTTCATAGGCACTGGTAAATATTTTATGACACCATTTGGTTCAGAATATTTTTTTTCTTGTTTTCCTCCTCTAAAACCTAAGTGCGTCTTATGGTCAGGTGTGTGTTATGGTCAGGTGTGTGTTATGGTCAATTGTGTGTTATGGTCAGGTGTGTGTTATGGTCAGGTGCGTCTTATGGTCAGGTGCGTCTTATGGTCAGGTGCGTCTTATGGTCAGGTGCGTCTTATGGTCAATTGTGTCTTATGGTCAGGTGCGTCTTATGGTCAGGTGCGTCTTATGGTCAGGTGCGTCTTATGGTCAGGTGTGTCTAATTTTAGCACAAGGGCTGGTGGTGTCTATTGTGCAAGTGTGGTGACTCGCTTTTTTACAATGCAAGGCACTTTTTTTTTCTCTTTTCTTTAACTTTATTGAAAGGTCAAAAAATAACATTCAGTTTGCTTCTATGCACCATAACAGCGCTGCAGTGCGGTGAGATATGCTGACATGAGCATGTCTGCATATGCACAGAATCAAAATCCACCTCAACACAGCATTGTGGTGATCGACAGGTTTTTTTTCACTTACTGAACAAATATAACAAAATGCTTTCAATGGCATATGACCAGAGGAGAATTAATTGTTAGGGTTTACATACACTGTGACTCCAGCCAAAACTGTTTTTCTTGTTATTGGATAAAGTAGGTGAAAGGTTAGAACACCCTTTATCAATATTTTGTACCCCAGAGGAACCACTAAATACAATTTTCAGGTCTCATGAAACTCTTACGAAAAGCAACTTATCTGGAATCAACGGGACAATGCCTCTTACATTGGTGGTAAGTGGGAAGAATGTCACCCTACAGACAGTTAAAAACCACTTTAGGCTAGGTTCACACTGCTGCAGTGCGAATTTAGCGCGATTTTGTTCCCATTGCGTTGCGAATTTGTTTTGCAAATTCTATATGTGTTCTTGCGATTCTACCGTAAATTTTGCAGTCTATGGAGCTGAATTCACATCGCACACGGATCAAACTCGCACAGGACCTTTTTTTCCCGCAGGATATATTCGCAACGCATTGATGTGAACGGCACTAATGTTAATCTATGTAATTTAAATGACTTGCGAATTTGAGCGATCGCAATGGCTCAAATTCGCAATAGAATTCGCAGCAGTGTGAACCTAGCCTAAGAGCCCTTGCACACTGGGGCGGGGGCGGCGTCGGCGGTAAAACGCCGCTATTAATAGCGGCGTTTTACCGTCGGTATGCGGCCGCTAGCGGGGCGGTTTTACCCCCCGCTAGCGGCCGAGAAAGGGTTAAAAACCACCGCAAAGCGCCTCTGCAGAGGCGCATTGCCGGCGGTATAGCCGCGCCGTCCCATTGATTTCAATGGGCAGGAGCGGTAAAGGAGCGGTATACACACCGCTCCTTCACCGCTCCGAAGATGCTGCTAGCAGGACTTTTATTACCGTCCTGCCAGCGCATCGCTCCAGTGTGCAAGCCCTCGGGGCTTTCACATAGGAATACATGCAGCGGCACTTTCGGGGCGGTTTGCAGGCGCTATTATTAGCGCAATAGCGCCTGCAAACCGCCCCAGTGTGCAAGGGCTCTAAGGACCGGGCCTCTTTCTGAGATTTGGAATTTACAAGTTAAAAAATGTTTTTTTTTTTGCTAGAAAATTACGTAGAACCCCCAAACATTCTGTATTTTCTTTTTCTGACACCCTAAAGAATAAAATGGCGGTCGTTGCAATACTTTCTGTCACAGTGTATTTGCGCAGCGGTATTACAAGCACACTTTTTTGCATTAAAAAATAAGACAACAGAAAAAGTTAGCCCAGTTTTTTTTCATACTGTGAAAGATAATGTTACGCCGAGTAAATTGATACCTAACATGTCACTCTTAAATATTGCGCCCGCTCGTGGAATGGTGACAAACTTTTACCCTTAAAAATCTCCATAGGCGAGGTTTAAAAAAATTCTACAGGTTGCATGTTTTGAGTTACAGAGGAGTTCTAGAGCTAGAATTATTGCTCTCGCTCTAATGATTGCGGCGATGCCTCACATGTGTAGTTTAAACACTGTTTTTATATGCGCTGCTCACGTATGCGTTCGCTTCTGAATGCGTGCTCGGCAGGACGGGGAGCAATAAAAAAATTTTTTTCTTATTTATTTTACTTTTTATTTTTACACTGTTCTTTTTTTTAAAAAAGTGTGTCATTTTTATTCCTATTACAAGGAATGTAAACATCCCTTGTAATACAAAAAAAGCATGACAGGACCTCTTAAATATGAGATCTGGGGTCAAAAAGACCCCAGGACTCATGTTTACACAAAAATGCAATTAAAAAAAAAAAAAAGTCCCTTTAAGAGCTATAGGTGAAAGTAACGTTTTGACGTTGCTTCCGCCCTGCAAAGGTATGGAGATGGGTGGGGGCCATCTTCCCCTCACTCGTCTCCATACCTAACACCGAGAAGGATCCCATCACCTCCGCTGCTGCTGGCAGCTCCGATAAGCGGTGGAGGGCACTGGAGAGTGGCGGGAGGGGGGCCTTTCCCACCACCAATAAAAGTAATCTGGCGGCGAATCTGCCGCAGAGACCACTTTTATCGGAAACCAAACTGCTCACTGAAGAAGAGGGGTTATGGTAGCTAGCTGCTGCCATAACAAGGATATCCCTCTTCAAAGTGCCGACATATATATCGGCGTGAGCCGGTCCGGACGTGAATAAAGCGCAACTCAGGGCAAAAAAAAAGTTTTTCCATGCAGTGAGGCTGTGCCGGAACTGCACAGGTAAAGGGCTCTTTCCCACGGGTGGTCCGCTCGACGGACTCCATTTTGCTCAGTGAGGGATCAATCCGCTGATCCCCACTAAGCAGGCGGATGACAGGTTCGTCTCCGCTCACTGTCCAGAGACGGACCTGTCAGAGCCCTGCTTTCCTCTGTGGGGAGATCGGATGAAAACGGACCGCCTGTTGTTTTCCTCCGATCCCATCCGATCTGATATGATCTGGATTTCACAGACAGGATCGGATAGCAGCAGGTGTCAGCGCTGACATCCGCCGGTCCATAGGAGTGAATGGGGTGTCCGATCAGGTCCACCTGAAAAACTGACAGGCGGACCTGATCAGAAAGCCAGTGTGAAAGGACTTTACTGCTCGTATTTGTCTAGGGAATTGGAGAAAAAAGATTTCCCTAATCCTCCGATCCTCCACATACAAGACTGGTCCCTGTGGCTCCTTGCCCCCCCACCCCTGCGGTCTAGCGTAGTGGACTATTCCTGACATCATCACGCCAAAAGACCTGCTCTGGATGGGAGGACGTCAGGAACAGTCCACCCCTGGATCGTGGGGGAGCGAAGTTTGCCGGTGGAGTGGAGTATCGGGTGTGTATACAGCTTTCTCTTTCCCCTGGACAAAACGAGCAGTTAGGCCTCGTTCACACCCGAGCGATATTCTGCTTGAAGCTAGTAGCTCTAAAACGCTCAACAAGACAAATCCCATTCTTTTTAATGGCCCCTGTACACATATGAGCGTTTTTGTCGGTCAAAAAAGTATATGAGCTTCTTTTTGGCAGATTACAAGCATCTGAAAGGTGTTTTGTCGCACGTTTTCTGCTCAAACAGCAGCTCACCACCCCTAATTTCCTCCCCCTAGTGTTTTCCACTGGCTAAACAAAAACGTCTGAAGCTGTAAAATGCTTGTAATATGCTTCTAAAACTTTTGTAATACACTTCTAAAAACGCACAAAAACTCACAAATAAAATGCCAGTAAATGGCTACGCTCAGGTATGAATGCAGCCTTAACCTGTGTCGTGCACGTACAACCCCACTGCATGGGAAAAATTGTTTTTGCCAGGAGTTGGGCTTTAAAAAGATATTTGGTATCGTGCTTCTGGCATCAGCAAGTGGTGTTGGCCCTGAAACTATGCAGGCATCATCCGATGGTAAGTCAATCAGCCACAGTTCAAGGATCTCAGCCAGAACTCTGGTTGAGAATGACTGGGTTAGAAGATCTGTTAAGATTCTATTGGTGTTTATAGTCCTATTCGGAGGACTTCCCATTACTTCCTATTCTAGGATATGACAAGTAACAAGAGATTTTCTGAAAGTGAGAGGAATATCCGCTTTTGACAGTTGTCACCATTATCCCCGCTGGGACCTTCACCTGTTGTTCCATTGACAACAACTGTGACATAGATTTCCCATCACTTTGTCATAGAGACAGCAGTCATCAAAACAAAAAGTGAGAGTGAAGCTCCCAGCGGGGGGTGTAGACAGCAATAAAAGCCTGACAGCGGATCTGACCTCCCCACACCTACTGGAGTCACAGTGTAATGCAGCCTTTCTAAACCTTTCTAACACAGAGGAACCCTTGAAATAACTTTCTGTTCTCAAGGAACTCCGGGTGAAAATTACTGTATCTACAATGATACATTAGTATAATGGTCAGTGGGAAGAATCATTGTTTGCTTACAGATAGCAAACAAGACCAATGGTGTCAGTGGGAACTAATCTGAGAGGCAGAAATTGCTCCTTGGTCAAGAAACCCCTAGCAACCTCTGGAGGAACCCTAGCGTTCCATCGAACCCTGGTGGAGAAACCCTGATTTATTGGCTTTCCCAGATACTGCTTTACGAATAGCCACTGATGAGCATGATCAGCCCCCAACAAAATGACGGAAATGATGGTTGAAATGAGTTGCTGAACCCTCAACGCTTTTTGCATTTAGTTACGAAACAAAGGCCAGAGTGCCTGCTTTTTGTTTACAGATTATGGTTTAAAGGGTAACTCCACCTTAATGGGGAAAAAAATAGCAAATTAAAAAAAAAAATAGCATATACTAGAGCTGCACAATTCTGGCCAAAATGAGAATCACAATTTTTTTTGCTTAGAATAAAGATCACGATTCTCATGACGTAACATCATCTTTCACATTATACAAAAAAATTGGGCTAACTTTACTGTTTAGTTTTTTATTAATTCATTAAAGTGTGTTTTTTCCAAACAAATTGCATTTGAAAGACTGCTGTGCAAATACAGTGTGACATAAAATATTGCAACAACTGCCATTTTATTCTCTAGGGTCTCTTCTAAAAATATATACATAATGTTTGGGGGTTCTAAGTAATTTTCTTGCAAAAAATACTGATTTTAACTTGTAAGCAACAAAATGTGAGAAAAAGGTTTAGTCTTTAAGTGGTTAAACTTCGCTCATTTACAGACCAATGTTAATTTCTTTGATCTAAAAAGGACTAATGCCCTGTACACACGAGCGGAATTTCCGTCGGAAAAATCTTGCGTGGTTTTTCCGACTGAATGCCGCTCAAGCTTGCCTTGCATACATACGGTCACACAAAAGTTCTCTGAACTTTCGACTGTCAAGAACGTGGTGACGTACAACACTACGACGAGCTGAGAAAATGAAGTTCAATGCTTCCGAGCATGCGTCAAATTTTTTCCGAGCATGCGTGTTTTTTTGCAAATCGGAATTGCATACAGACGAACGGAATTTCCATCAAGAACTTTTTCCGTCAGAAAAATAGAGAACCAGCTCTCAATCTTTTGCTGGCAGAAATTCAGACAGAAAAAGTTGGATGGAGCATACACACGGTCAGAATATCCGACCAAAAGCTCCCATCACACTTTTTTTGATGGAAATTCCAACCGTGTGTATGCAGCATAAGCGTTACAGAGTTTCTGTTTATCTAAGTGATGTTGTCATAAACGTATTTTTTATTTTTTTAGACAGCTGTGAAGCAACGAACTCTGCATAGAATCGGGAAAATGCTTTGTGAAGATCGCAAGGAGGAAAGAATGGCGTCCTGATTCTTTAACGATTAATCGTGCAGCTCTTGCATATACCAAGGCTCAAAATTTCAAGTTCCAAGCTTCTAGCCAGGCCTTAAGTTACTCGCCACCAGTTGCCCCGCCCAACCCCACACCTAATTCCGACCCTAAACACGCCCTCGTAATTTATCTCATGAAATGACACTGTCAAATGTTTTATGCAGAATTATGTTACAAAAATAAATATTAACAACAAAAATGTTAACACTATTAACATAAAGAATATTTTATTGATCTAACTGTGATAAATAAAATATGATTGGCTACTATAGGCACTGTACACATCATTACTGCCTTGTTAAGTAAATATTATAATTCTATATTCAATATAGCATAAAAAAATTAAACCAATGAATGACAATTTCACTGATTTAGGATGCAGACTTACAACGGAGCACAGCACTGGACATGGGAGCGGGAGCTGCCAAAGCTTACTTTTCCTATTAACGAGCTGGTGATTGGTTGCTAGGTGGTCTAAGGAACCAATTACCAGCTTGTTAATAGGAAAAGTCAACTTTGGCAGCTCCCGCCCAACCCCCCTCCCCGCCTTCACCTCATATAGTTCTTTGCGGACTTCCGCTGTAAGCCAGACCCTGCTAAGAGAATGACAGGCGGCAGAGGCTGGGAGGAGAATCAGCTCCCGTTCAACCCCGCCTGACACCCTCCCCCGATGCGGCTTGTTTCCACTTGCCTAACGTTATTAAAAATTGCCTTTCCTTTTCAATCTGCAGCTCTGTAACTTTCTGTAAAATGCAAGGACATATAGCTAACTGGAGGTGTTCTGAACACACCCCAGAGACATCATTTCCTGCTTGTGTGATTGGCTCACTGATTTTCCCAAAAGTCTACACTGTCTGATACAAGTCAGATTTTTGGCATCCCCTTCAACAAAAATGTCATTTTTGGTGAGATACTCCCAATAGAAAATCACAACTAAAGGGATGCAGACCCAGCAGTTTTCCTCATTAGAGCTCTGCAGGTGCAGCAGATAGTTGATAATTATGAAACCACTCCCATTAGACTCACTCAGCACATGGGCACAGAGGAACAAACAGGGATTTCTTCAGAATAACAAAAAGGTAGGAATCCTCAACAAAGTTTGTTAAAATCCTTGCAATGTACATAGATCACCCAGAGGGGAATGTTTTTTTCTCAACAAAAGTGGAGTTACTCTTTAAGCACACAAAATGGCTTCCTCCGGTGGGTGACAAGACAGGTAAGTTTTAATCCTGTAAATATGATGTGCAAAGGCGGCAGGCAATGTCTTATTTTCAACTCCCGTAGGTGAGCGGTAAACCAAAGTGAAAACATTTTAATGCTCCTCACCGCATTTAAATTCAAACATTCCTTCAAAAAAGCATTCAAAAATAGTTTCTGTGTTTGCTACTGGCACAGTGAGAGGCTTTTAATGACAGAGTTAAATTGAGAAAGCTGTATTTATTATTGGTTTCCTGGACGTGAGCCTGTAGCATTCAGTCCCCTCGCAGTCCATATCCCTCTGTAGGTCACATTGAGCTGGGATTCACAGCCAAATTAGTGAAAAACAGAACAGGCAATAGCAGAGCTCCAGGCCAGGCCATGCAGGCAGGATGGCTCTTCTTCTTCCTGAATCTGCTACAATCACTGGATTTTTTTCTCCTTTAATCAAGCTTGTTTTATCTTTGCATTATATCACAATTGCTTGGTGCCTGACATGTTTAATGGCACAGATCCCAATTATCTTTTTATCATGAGTTGCACATGGCTAAAAATATTAAAGAGGAGCTCCAGTTGTTTTTCTAAAAATTAAAAGTCAGCAGCTAGAAAAAGTAGCTGCTGACTTTTAATAAACACACACTCACCTGTCCCACGATCCAACGATGTGCTCACCCGAGGACCGTCTTCGGTCTCAGGCATCTTAACCGCTGGGTGCCACTGTGCATGCGGGAGCCACGCTGCGTATTGTGAATGGTGGTCACGCAGTCTCCTGGGACTTGTGTCGTGTCTTAGAAGACCGTCGGGAGGAAAAACTTCTGCTTGGATTGCCTAGGCGACCCAAGCAGAAGCAGAAGCGGGTACCTGTCAATACCAGGTACCTGTCCCCCCCCCCCCCCCCTAAAAAAAAACAAAAGCAAATGTAAAGGGGAAGCAGGCATTAAATTGTGTCTAAACTCACCACAGTAAAATAAGTCTGTATATGCAGTAAAGCATTCTTGTAATACTCGCTGTGGAACCTAAGAAGTTAAACCTGCACATTGTGTAAAAAGGCTGTTTGATCCTGTCTTCTCTGAACCTTCCCTTCTTCCACAGTCTCCAATCCATCTCCGATTGGAGATGGTAGCATTCTGCATATGCTTAGTTTGGTGTGTATTGTTGGGTTTTTTTCTCTTTTTTGGGAGGGTGCATGTGATTAGCACAGGTGCTGTCCACACAGAGGGTCAGGGGCCATGCAGACTCATAGGACAGTCAGAGTAGAATGAAAACTCCTACAAGCTTTAACCAGACACTGATAGAAGTCATAAGACTGCTATACACTGCTTATGAGAAAAGGTATTTAGCAGTTTATATTTACTAAAATAATTGCATTTCCATGTCCTGTGTACTGTGGGAGACCAGATATAGTGAATGCAGGGTCCTGGGTTTAGTAACAGTTTAAAGTGGAATTTCCCGTTTTGAGTGAAGTTCAACAATAATAATGCCACAGAACACTGAAGTAACAGGTTAATGGCCCATTCACACAGTAACAGGCATCACCATTCACTTTAAATGGCAACCCAAAGCACTGTTACAGTAGCAAGCAAGACACCCACACTGCAGCACATCACAATGCACATGACATGTGTTGCATTAAGAAAAGGGATACAATTTTTCCTGTGTCAAGGGGCACTACTAGTGCATTAAAAAAAAATAGGCTGCCTTAACACAGCCCATCTTGAACCCCTTCATGACCAGGGTCAAAACAAACCTGAACACCCAAGCCCCATTTTGCAACTTTGACATGTATTGATTTACCTGTACATATCATTGCAACAACTTTGTGCTTCCAGGTGGATTATACCTTGCACTTTTCAGGACAGATTGGCCTTTTTATTTGGTGAGAAATGGTAATGGATATCTCCTGATATTTTATATCAGAGGCTATGACAGCAACCATGTGATTGGGATCCCATTCCCCCAGGTCCTGGCAGTTAGTAGAAGCCTCGGAGCTGTCACCACGTGCGATCGAGCTCACTCCCAGCACAAACATAACAACACAAATTTGCAGCACCCAGGTTTAAAATCCACCTCCTGGACACGGCATATATGTATTTTGTGGGTTAAAATCGTTTAAAGGGTCAGTATATAGGCCGAGTTCACACTTGTGGAAACAGTGCAATTGCATGTGCATTTAACACGCAGTTTTGGGTGCAATCCCATTGACTTCTACCAAACCCATGCTATTCCTGAAAGTGCATCAAAGTCATGCATGCTGCATCTTTGATGCGCTTTCAGAAAACGCACGTCTAACAGAAGTCAATTGGATCACACCTAAAACCGCACGTAAAATGCTCATATATTTGTGATACTCCTAAACTGCAGCACACCAATGTGAACACGGCTTTACATAAGAGTTACCTATTGATTCCAGCTTCTCTAGTAAATTTGAAAAGAAGTACTTGGGTTTTAAAAAATATGCTTAAAGTGGTATTAAGCCTTTTATTTCCACCTGGTGATCCAGACTGTAAGTCTGTTGTTTTTCAAAAGAAAAAGCTTCCCTGCAGATGTAGCAATTACAGGGATGAGACAAACCATTTAACACTGAAAGGGATACTTAAAATTATCAGATTTTATTTACTGTATGTAAAACCTTTATCCCACTACAAAAAAACCTTGCTTGCTGTAACTGCTTATAAAAGTAGTAGGCTAGGTTCACACTGCCGCCATCCTATTTTGGTCTGACTTGCAGTGCGATTATGTATAGCAGCTTGGATGGGGTTTGTATATTCTATGGGGCCCAAAATCTTACTGGAATCATACCATTGTAGTACAGGAATCTTTTTCAAAATTGCACTGTGCTGAGTTGTATTGATGTGAATGGACACCATTGAAAACAATGTGAGTTCCACTGTCATGTGATTCTGTGCGACTCAAGTCGCATCTGAAATCGCACTACTGTGAACGGAGCCTTACCTGGAGTTTGGCTTCAATTTGTTAGTGTATTTAAAATCTGCTAGTACATCTAACAGTCCCCTCCTTCCCCCAGATTAACAATGCTACTTTCCAAAGGTGCCCCCTGTGCTCCTTTATCAAGAGTGGGGGCACTGGCCAGATCACCAGCTAAAAACATAAGAGAAAAAAAGCCTAAAAAAAAAAAGAAAACTAATGCAGCCACCACATCTATATATTCCATTTTTGGTTTAGGATTTAATACTGCTTTAATATGTAAAGTATATCTGTAGGCCATGTTCTCTCCAGCCTGTCCTCTCCCCCTCCTGTCCTACATAAATGGCAGTAATGCCAGCTGTAGGACACCCAACCCCATCAGCACAGAAACAGGCACTAAGATTTGTTCAAAACTTGGGCATGCTGAGCTCAGTGTCATGCAACAGAAAGAGAGGGTACACTGTTCGTGCGCAGGGTTTAAATGAGCCAGAACGCTCACCCCTGCACTAATGGTGCCAAGCGGCCAACAGCCAGCAGGTAGGAAGTAGGTAGGTAAAGGTTTTGTGGACAAGCTAGGGAGAGACTATGCATGGCCTACAGGCAGGGCCCACGCTACCGCTAGGCGAACTAGGCACTGCTGCCTAGGGTGCAGCCACGGCCGCTGGTGTCCATACTCTCCGCCACGGGGACGTAGATTAGGGGGATCCTAACCCCTCCCCAGAGCACCCTGCCCAAATAGTCAGTAGTCCCTGCTGCTGCATGGAGCCACGTCACAGCCTCAGCAATCAGATCTGTCAGAAAATAAAAGCTGAGCGGCAGTGGCAGCGTGGTCCCCAGACTTCCCCTTCCTCCATTCTTGCCCTCTTTCTTCTCTGAAAGTAGGGGCCTGGGGGCAGGGCAAGCACATAATTGGTTACTAGGACTTCGGCAGTCCTAGCATTCAAAGAAGGAGGGCAAAGGCAGAACTTCCTCCATCAGACCTACCCAGCCAGGGAGAGACATCAATGCAGGCAGGAAACTGGGACACAGGGCAGGCTCTGCACAGATGTTCCAGGCTGACCAGCGGCACTAAGACCCCTTTCATACTGGAAGCGTTTTTCAGGTGCTTAAGCGCTAAAAACAGTGCCTGTAAAGTGTCTGAAAAAAGCCTCAGCTGCAAACCCACTGGGGCGCTGTGCTGGCAGGACGTCACAAAAAGTCCTGCAAGCAGCTTCTTTGCAGCCCTGTAAGAGCGGTGAATACACCACTCCTAAAGTGCCCCTGCCCACTGAAATCAATGGGCAGCATCACCGGACCGCCGGCGCAGCTGCAGCGGTGTTTTGGAAGCGGTTTTAACCCTTTTTTGGATAGCGCCGCTAAAAAGGTAAAAAGGGACTCATGCGAGCTGAATATCCTGCTGCTGGTACCTGTAAAAATCCTCCCCCCCCCCCCATACCACCTCACATACTGCCTCTCCTACACCCCCTCCATACTGCCTCACCTACCCCTCACCCCCCTAATCATGGGGGGGTGCAACTAGCTGGTCTTGCCTAGGGAGCAAAATAGTCTAGCACCAGCCCTGCCTACAGGTACGCCTTGGAAATTGCGATGTATAATAATGATGTAAAGGTGAAATGACCCTTTACTGCAGGTGCAATAACACAACCCACAGTGCAAAGTGGGCTTAAAGGAAAACTTTTCTGAGAGAGACACAGGCTGCCATTTCATCTTTACATTTTGCAACTACTACTTTCCTGGCTGTCATGTTCACCCTTTTACTTCAGTACTTTATGTCCCTCACCTGGAAACAAGTATGCACACAAGGTGTCCTCACTATGCATGCTTGTTCCAGGTCAGAGGCTCGAACCTTACTTATGAAGGGCCCTCACTTGTCCATCAAAGGTTTACTTTAAACCAGGCTGCTCCAGGCCACAGCTCTGCTCCTACCACAGTTTTCCTAATCAAACGCAGATCTTTGTTTTATTCCAGGGTTGCATGTTGCCTAACATTTCTAATAATACAGACTCCCTCAATTCATTCCGCAGTGGCTGTTGCCTGACATTTTAATAACAGTCTATCTCTCTCTTTGTTTTAGCAGAGTCTGAAGTTGTCTGATACACATTTTTTTTTTAGCCCCCCTCTGAAATAGAGTGCTTCTCCTCCCTCTCGCTCTCTCCTCCCCGCTCTTTCAAGCTGAAAATGCAATTCTTGTTCAAACAAGAAAATTCAGGCGGTTGCTGTGGGGTATCCCCTACTGTACAGGCCCCCCCTTCCACTGCATAGCAACGTCTAATTCCATGCTGCGGCCTTTCTTTGGATGCAAGTGCACACCACACAACTAACTAACTGAACAAAGTTTGCCACTCTGAAGCAAAAGATCAAGCAGGCCAGAGGTCTGCGTCATGTCCCTCCCACTTCATAGGCCAGCACACACAACACAAGGCCCACTCTCCTCCCCCTGCTGTCTGCCTGGGATATTATGAAATCTTACATCAGACCTTGTAAGCCACGCGTGAGAGCGTGGGAACCCAGCCCAGTCCGTTCTGGCCCCTCGCCTTCCCTGCGGTCAGCCAAAATCCCACATGTCTCCCAGGCCAAGCCTTCCTCCTCTCAGCCCTATTTTTCAGACTGGAGCCTCGGCAACTGAGCAGTTATTTTTAATGTTTCCTTCTTGTGCTGCCGTCAAGTACAGCTCACAGAAGGGCGCAATGTATCACGGCTCTGTTCCCTACTTTTATGAAAGTCGTTTATCAAGTACCTGTTGTTCAGACATATGGTGATATGAATAGTTCCACTATCTAAATACTGCCAAGGACACGGGCATTAAAAAGACAGACACAGAGTTCCCTGCTATGTGTTCAGAACTCTCAAATGCCCCGAATTTTTCAGGGACAGCTGAAGGATTTAATAAGAGATGGTCGGGATATGCAGAAATCTGAACGTTCAACCTTTTGCGCATTTATACTTGCCCCGTATTTCGCTTGATCTACTTTTTCTGAACTTGACACTTTAGCTTGGGGCCTCCACCAGCTGCTGAGCATGGCCAAATGCTCAAAATACAGTTGAAATAACTATTTTGAGTCCATACCATTGGTTATCATATATTTTAAGCCCTGATGAAGGGGACAACGTGTGCTCCCCGAAACATGTTGGCTGTAGCACCTATTATAAGTTTGGAATAAAACCTAATTTTGGACCCTTAAAGCGAAAATTCAGGGAAGTTCTCCTTTCCGCTGCCTTCCCCCCTTTTCTTTGGCACCTTTTTTTTGCGGGGGGGGGGCAGGTACCTAGTTTTGATAGGTAACCACAAATAAAAATTCTCAATGCTGCCCTGTACTGTCAAGTATGGAGTATCCAAGAGAAAGTGGTATGTATGTGTATGTATATATACACACAAAAGTGTCTCTTAGGTGCTCAGTCTGGATAAAAGTTGAATTCATTGGGGATGAAAATGACTGTGATCTCCTATGGGAGCGAGGCTGCCTGGACTCGGGTCTGGGAACCTGCGCTGTAACAAAAGAAGGGAGAGAGAGGCGCCAGGCGACCAATGGTGTAGCACCGTTTAATAGGAAGATATATAAAATCAATAAAAAGTTCCACTCACAGAGTGACAAAGTAGTGCCCTGACGGGCTCTGAAAATGATCCTGCACAGGATCTGAGAAACAGTCTTTGCTGCAGCGGCGACTCTGATGGGAAAGTGTAGGAGGACGCTGAGAGCACGAGCTGTCATGAGCTGTTGGACTCCTGTCAAACCTCTGAGTGGAGTAACCAATCGGAAGGAGTTTCAGAGGCGGCCCTCCCCTTTGCCCATAGCTATCTGGGACACTTCACAGGTTCCAGAATGCTGCGGGACCATTCAGGAAGTGCAGTGCATTCACAGTGGAAAGATAGCTGTGAAGTCGCAAGGAGTCACAGCCAGCTTTCCACACTAGACATGGCAGTGCCAGGGACCCGAAGACCAGCAAAGAACCGTCCAGGGACAGAGCTGACTTTTCATTTTTTTTTATGGGGGGGGGACGATGACAATGAAGATCCTTAACTTGGGTGTCAGAGGCCACACAGAATCTGACAGCTGGTGCCTTTCAACTGCCTGACCCCTGCTGCCTCTCAAACCTGACCATACATGCATACACCACCTGGCTCAACAAAAGCCGGTTTAAAAATGATCAGCTAAACAAAGACTGCTTCCAATCAGATGTAGACGATGTTCAGATATTCAAGCAACCGTGGGGGCTGCGCCCATCTGAATACAATAGCCAGCAGTGCAGATTTCTCCATTCATGCAAATCTATTGTGGCACAATGGTGTAGTGGATAGCACTTTCGCCTAGCAGTAAGAAGGGTCGCCGGTTTGAATCCCAACTACGACACTACCTGCCTGGAGTTTGCATGTTCTCCCTGTGCCTGTGTGGGTTTCCTCCGGGTACTCCGGTTTCCTCCCACACTCCAAAGACATGCTGGTAGGTTAATTGGATCCTGTCTAAATTGTCCCTAGTATGTGTGTTAGGGACCTTAGATTGTAAGCTCCTTGAGGGTAGGGACTGATGTGACTGTACAATGTATATGTAAAGCGCTGCGTAAAATTGACAGCGCTATATAAGTACCTGAAATAAATAAATTGAATATATTGCAATCCAGTGCATTCTTCATAACAGGGGTGCGCTCTTTTGAAGAGCGAGGGCCACTGAAGTGATGGCAATCATGGGCCCCAATGAACTATGGAGTTTTACTGCCCCCGTAGCCACGAATGCAAATAAGCCCTTACTGTCCTGAGCCCCCTAAAAGGCTGCTTTCACACTGACGTGCTGTGGTTTACCTGCACCTCTGTGTACCTGTGGCTTTCCGACCGTTAGCTGAACTGATCCATAGACTTCTACAACATATTCCGGTTGTGCTGCATTTTCTGAAAGCACACCAAAACTTCTGCATTTAGGAGTTTTGGTGCGCTTTCAGAAAGCGCACCAAACCCACAAGTTATAAAAGAAGTCTATGGCCTAGTGCAACTAACCTGCAGGAAAGCCACAGGTGCACTGTGCTGCAACTACGGATCAGTGTGAAAGCAGCCTAATAACCCTTTTTTAGAAGTGCTAATATGCCCATTGCAAAAGCACAGTGTGTGCGACGTTTAATATACTGACTTTTCCATTTCCGGCTTCTGCTGGCATCACTCTCCAGGTATCACTCTGCCTGGGAAAGGAGCCGGCCCTACAGAGGAAGCATCTTATGCGGCTCCTGCTCCCTCCGCCTGCTTCTTCCACTGCTGCACTGGCTCCATGCACTCTGATGCTCTGGGATGGCAGGTCGGCATTCCATTTATTGTGATCTGGGCTTGCCGACCAGCCGTCCCAGAGCATTGCCATGCACTTTGGTTTGAGCTCACAGACCACAACCACAGGTTATAAGCTATTTTGTTCAAGTAGCTGCCCATATTAACTCACTACGAACATGCATGCTTAGGGCTTGCTTACATGGGCTTCATACATAGAATCAAGTCAAAGGCAGTATGCTTTCAGGTTCTTTTGAGATCCTTTGACTTTTGTTTGAGTTGCTTTGATTTGCCTTTCAGTTGATCTAAGCATTGATTCAAGCTGCTTCTAAGCTGCATTGAGCTGTTTTTGCATTCACATTGACTTATATGAGGAATAAAGCAACTCAGATGCATAAAAAGGCCCATGGACCCTTGCTGTTCAATCTTTGAAGCTTCAAAAATTGTACATCACAAACACAATGAGAATATCATCAACTGATATTCCTTCTATTACCTTTTATTTTTTTATCTCGGGTAGATCCCGCACTTTTCCCTCTCCTCTCTGCAGAAATGTCTCACTGTCAGCCAGGAACCTGTCTTTGATTTTTAATTCATCACAGGCATGCCTTTTCAATATTCATTTTCAATGTGATTTGTAGACCATGTTACCACAACTCTCATAGCTCTTTTCTGGTACTACACAGCCGGTCTGTAACTGTCAGTAAGCAAATGCACATCTGACAGAGACTGGAACAAAACATGAACTACATTTATGGTAATTTTTTTTTTTAATATCTAGGCAGAAGCAACCTGGGTTGTAACACACTATGTCAAAGTTGGCGTATATTTTAGGCTTTTCTAGGAAAATTGCACTGAGAACATACTAAGAGAAAGGTAAAACTAAATCCGAGGTAGCACTTTCCATAAAGCACAAACAGATTATATAACTTTATATCATTAGGTGATATACCTAAACAAGCAGCACATCTAACATGCTACATACACCTACCTGCCTTGCAGCCAAGAATCTCTAGACATTATTTTCGAAAGGACTTCTTAGCTACCTACAACCCCTCCTTTTACCTCTCTCTTTAATTCCTGCTTTTATCCTAACACCTGCTGCTATCCCCAACGCCATTATTCCATCCCACCACCCTCTTTTTCTGTAACTGAGCTCCAGGCTTTGTGTTACCGCTCTATATCTACTCCTGTGTCAGGGCATAAGCGTCCCTTAAAAATGTTTTATATCAAACACCTGCTGCCTACATGCAATTTATTTCACCTGAAAGCCCCACATTTCCCTGAACTTCTTTATGTCAAAAATGTCTTTGGGCTTTTTTACACTATGTTCACTGAACTGTGTTTTTCCTGCACTGAATAAATGCAGGTCACCGCTAGGGCACTAAGAAAACAATTGTTTTCTATGTGCTTCGTTCATGCCACAACACATAGTGACACATGTCAAGTAAAGTTAAAAAGAAAAATAATGTGCATCTCATTGTTCACCTTTACAACTGCCTGCACGCTAAGGAATTAGCTTAAATTGAACCTGTGCTGATACACAATGCTATGAACTGGGGGGTCTCCAAACATTCTGAACAAAGGGCTAGTTTACTGTTCAGACTTTAGGGGGACCACGCTGCGGCCAGTGGGAGTAGAAGATGTGCAGGTGTCAGTGGGAGAAAACAATGCCCCATTTTTGGTATTAGTGCGAGGAATAGTGTCCCATCATTGGTCTCAGTGGGATGAATAGTATCCCATCGGTATTGTCATTGAAAGGAATAGTGTCCCATCATTGGTGTCAACTGGAGGAATAGGGTCCAATTGTTGTGTCATCTGGAGGAAGAGGGTACAATCGTTGGTATCAGTGGGAGGAATAGTGACCAATCGTTGGTGTCAGTGGAGGTATAGGGACCCATCGTTGGAGTCAGTGGGAGAAATAGTGTCACATCATTGATGTCAGTGGGAGGAATAGTGTCCCATCGTTGGTGTCAGTGGGAGGAATAGCGTCCCATCATTGGTGTCATTGGGAGGAATAGTGTCCCATCGTTGGTGTAAGTGGAAGGAATAGTGTGCCATTGTTGGTATTAGTGGGAGGAATAGTGTCCCATCATTGATGACAGTGACAGGAATAGTGTCCCATCATTTTGTCAGTGGGAGGAATAGGGTCACATCGTTGGCATCAGTGGGAGGAATAGTGCCCCATTGTTTTGCCAGTGGACGCAATAGTGCCACAAGGGCCAGATCAGGGTGTGCCAGGTGTGCCTGGGCACACCCTAATCACCCCATGTGGTGCTGATCCCCCCGTTTAGACCCCTGATATTTAACCAAAGGCCCTTAACTGGGCTTCTTAAAAAATTGTAAAAAAAAAAATCATTCAAAAAAGTTAATTGTAAAAAAATAAACCATAAAATAATAAATAACTACTGAAACCATCCACTGCCCTACTGCCTCCGTCCACTGCTCTACTGACACCATCAGT
Source organism: Aquarana catesbeiana (assembly GCF_042186555.1). Lineage (NCBI taxonomy): Eukaryota > Metazoa > Chordata > Amphibia > Anura > Ranidae > Aquarana > Aquarana catesbeiana. The sequence goes on from NC_133335.1 coordinate 68,548,627, forward strand.
ATATACACATACACTCACACGAATATGTGTTTGAACTTTGGGGTGCACACCCTAATGCAACAGTCTGTGCACACCTATGGGCCAGATAAATGCAAGGAAAGGGGGGCCACGCTGTAGTCAGTGAGAGTAGATGATGTCCAGGTGTCAGTGGGAGTAAACAATTCCTCATGTTTGGTATTAGTGCGAGGAATAGTGCCCCATTGTTGGTGTCATTGAGAGGAATAATGTTCCATCGTTGGTGTCAGTGGAAGGAATAGTGCCCCATCATTATTGTCACTAACAGGAATAGTTTCCCATGTGGTTGCCAGTGGAAGTAGTAGTGCCATAAGGGATGGATAAACACAAGGAAAGTGCTACCTCCAGCCCCCCGGCTGCAGTTTGGAGACTACTGCTATAAAACAACATTTTTTTTGAAAATGGACAAAAGCTACAATAAGGGCAAGACTACAGTTTTACAGTCCATGCTCAAAGAACACCCATGTAGCCCCTCTTTTGCCCCCTTGCGCACTGGGTCTCTGACACTGTGCAGCGTCCAGCCCCATTGCCTACAGCCTCTCAAAGTCTATGGCAGGCTGAATTAGGCTGCTGCTGGATAGGGCAGAGTGCTGTACTCATATTTAGGGTCCTATGCGATCGGGGATGAATGTGTTCCGGACTAAAATGCCACAATTGTACGTATAGGGACTGGACGTTCAGTGTGTAAAGGGCCCTCAAAGTAAATATGCAAAAAACAAATTTCTGAAAAATCAAAGCATAAACATGCCTCTTCCCATGAAAATCCCCAGATCTGTCAATAGGCTGCACAGGCACCGAACACTGTTTTGTGGGATGCGGGTGGATTCTTATTTACATGCTTTCTTGCCAGCAAAAGTGTTGGTCTACGCACTGGATACGTTTGTATATTTATACTCTGCACAGTTTGACCATGACTCACAGAAGACTGGTAAACTGTTCTATACTAACACAATAATTAGAGCACTCGATAATGTGACAACTGTTAAGGAAAAATTTGCATGCCACCCTGAGCAACATCAAGCTAAAACAATTACTTTAGTTTTAAAACACATTTCAGCTAAAAAAAAAAAAAAAAAAAAAAAAAAAAGGGAGTATATGAGCAACACATTTTTAGGATAAATTGTTCCTTAATTCATTACTTTTGAGATGAATATTGAAAGCAGCACCAACGCTGTATTGTTGGTCCCAAGGGCCACCAGCATCCTTGCCGAGCTGTTATAAAATTTTGAGTAATGTGACAGCGCAGCAGAGGAGAAGCCTACCTGATATATCGAAGGAGCTCATAATTCCCCAGTCACAGCATGCTGAGAGGCTTTCTAAACTCTCAGCTGGAGCCAAGCAATCAGCATGGCCAAGGACAAGAGACCTTCCAACAAGAGCCATTTCATAAGATCCAAGAACTCTACTTTTGAACTTCTCTTGACTTTTCTCATTGTAGTCACATGGGCTTTTCCTATGAACGTTAAAGGATTTGCTTAAATATCAGGTGATTTTTATCAGAAAGATATAAAGAAGTTCAGGGGTAAAGCATTTTCCTCTTGGAAAGGACCATATTAGAAGGTCTGGCCAAGGATGAACTCTAAGGGCATGATTTATGGTGTGAAGCGAAGTGAAGTGAACACAAACACCCAATCATCTGTAGGAACGTTTTTTTTTTTTCAAAATAAAGCTCATCTTGGCCATGACAGGATGTTAAAGTGAACCTTGCAGTAAAATGCAGAGATATTTATACTCTTCCACTTTGAAAATCACCCATGTAATTTGTTCAAAAATGTACCTGGAAAGAAGAAATAATGCCGCGTACACACGGGTGGACTTTTCGATGGACTAGGTCCGGTGGACTTTGACGGACTTTACGACGGACTTTACGACGGACTTTCAAATGAACAGACTTGCCTACACAGGATCAACCAAAGTCCGACAGATTCGTACGTGATGACGTACGACCGGACTAAAATAAGGAAGTTCACAGCCAGTAGCCAATAGCTGCCCTAGCGTCGATTTGTGTCCGTCGGACTAGCATACAGACGAGCGGACTTTTCGACCGGACTCGAGTCCATCGGAAAGATTTAAAACATGTTTAATTTCTAGGTCCGTCGAATTTTTGGGGAAAAAAAGTCCGCTGGAGCCCACACACGATCGAATTATCCAACGGAGTCCGGTCAGCCGTAAAGTCCGCTCGTGTGTACGCGGCATTAGGGTTTATACTTATCTTACCCCCATCTTCCACCCACAGACCTTTTGCGAGGATGACATCACACTCCTTCAGACTAGATCCTGGGAAATACAGAGCAGAAGAAGCTCTTGCAATGGACTGGAGCATCTTCTTATGAGATTTCACCTACTCTGCATTCCTTGGGAATCTTTGAGCCCGGGTTCACACCTATGCGAATTAGATGCGGCTTACACCGCATCTAATTCGCAGGACATTTTAAAATACATTCATATGAATGCATCTGGTTCACATATGTGCGTTGCATTCGCACTGCGCATTGCACAAAAAACGTGTGCGTTTTTTGGGCATTGCGGTGCGAACTACAAGCCTATTATCTCCTATGGGAACGCATCTGATTCGCAGATGCATTGCGTTCTGAACAAGGAATTTCTACTTCTCCTCACTACATCTCCCCCTCTCCCCCCACTCCCTCCCCCTCTCCCTGCTCTCTGATACTGAGCAAAAACGCAATGAATTCTTTGAACAGGAGATTTTTATCTCCCCAGTGAAACCTGAGCTTCAATTCGCACCGCACAAGTGTGAAACAGGGCTCAAGGATGGTGACATCACACCCAGGAATGTAAAAGACTGGGGGAAAACTAAGTATTATTCTAACTTTTTCTTTACAATTTAATTTCAGGACTACTAACATCAGGTGATATTTTAAAGAGGGGGGGGGGGGCAGGACAGTGTATATAGACCTTACATAGTATGAAAGGGCCACTTTAGGTCCCATTCACATGGGCAAAAAGTTCAATCCTGTAGAATCCTGCAGTAAGTATATTGCGGATATTTTCATCTGGGATCCCAGGTATTATGATCAGCGGGGGCTGCTAATCCTGTACAGAATGAGGAGCAGAGGAGCCATGGCTGTCTGTCGTCGTAGGTATCAATATGTATGTATCTGCACATCCAGCAGTTACCTGCAGTTAGACCCCTTTCACACCAAGGCATTTTCGCAGCGTTTTGGCGCTAAAAATAACGCTATTAAAATGCTCATAAAACGCTCCCCATGCATCTCAATGGACCCTTTCACACTGAGGCGTTGCGCTGGCGGGGCGTTGAGAAAAGTCTTGCAAGCAGCATCTTTGGAGCAGCTTTTGGGTGTTGAAAAAAGCGCTTCAAAATGCCCCTCTCCATTGAAATGAATTGAAAACGCTCTAAAAACGCCTGAATAGCGCCTATAATCCGCCCTGAGCTGTAGAAAATTCACATGATCTCACAAAAAGGTAAACATGCAAGCAGAAAAGAGAGCATCTACAACAACAGGACTGAACTTGTGGGAAGGTCAGAATGATTAAACAGCCCATCAAAGTGCCAAAAAAAGAATTAATCCCAGAAAAATGAAGATTTGAAGTAAAACAAGACACTGCTTGTTACTTTACAAGACACTGCTTGTTTTACATGATCTCACAAAGGAGAAACATGCAAGCAGAAAGATAGCATCAATAACACATGCTTCAATAACACTTGAAAAACGCTGTTAAAACGCCTGCAGCAATGCCTTAATTTTACCGCTAGCGCCCCTAAAAACGGGGTACTAACGCTAAGACGTTTTAGGGCGTTTTTGGTTTGAAAGGGGGTCTTAAGGAGATTTGTTCAGCCCTGGACATACAAATTGCATCCAAGGCGGATAGCTGTCTCTAAATGTAGGTAACTACTGGATGTGCAGATACGTGCAGATATGTGCAAATACACGCTTAAAGCAGGAGACAGCCTTGGCTCCTGTCAGTCTGTCATCCAGTTGTACAGGCTGAACTGCTGTCTGTGTCCCCATTGGGGAGATTCATTCTTGCCTAGGTGAGAAATGAGGAAGTCTGAGCTAAATAAATGAAATCTAAAGTGTTGGTGGGGAAGAAAGAGGAATAGCACCACTTTCACTTGTGAGTGAGGGCTCGCGTTAAAGCAAACCTGTATTTTATGCAGCTACTCAAGGATTATTGTACGTATTTTTGTACCTATAGAGAATTCTGAAACTGGAATTGTGGGGCAAACCTATAAAATCATTGACAAATAGCCAGTATGGTTTAGTTTTATCTTAGCAAACAAATCAGATTTTACTTTATATCACACTGGAACGAAGCAATAAAAGATGATTAATGGCTGCTTGCTATGAGCTAATATGCAATTTGCCTTCTGCCTTATTTTATATAAGACACAGCAATGACTCTGCAATGTGGAATTACCAATTCCAACCAATTGGAGTCATCATTTTTCTATCTAATCAGACAACAGAAATTCAGGATTGTTGTGGGATTACTGCAATGGACGTCCTTGGTGCTCCGCTGCACCTCATCAACACACCTGTACATGTATTATGCTTTACCTCTATTTACAAAGAATTCTGCTGTGAACAACTCCTAATGGAACCACGGCACAATAGAATCCATGTGGCAAATGATGCCATTGATGTTAGGACTTCACACAAAAGCTGACACATGAAAGTCAGGGTAGTGTCTCATTCAGGCAGGAGTTTACCGAAAAACACAAGACAGCGGAACGCCCAGTCTGCGCTCTTGGAAAACTCAATACCAGGAATATTCATATTTCCTTCTGAACGTTCTTCTCCTAAATATTAAAACACATACAAAACCACTTGTTTTGAAAGGAAAATTCTTTTTTTCCCAGCATCTTCCAAAAAGGTCTTTGTTACTGGTAATGATACATAGAAAACTACTGAACTGAAATTTACATTTGAACCCAAAGCAATACAGTGTTGTCATAAAAGGCTTCAAACTAAGGCCCCTTTCACACGTGCGGACCGTATGTCTGTATTTCATCCATCCGTTTTTGGATGAAATACGGACATACATGCATCCCTATGGGATAGCGGGTGTCAGCGGATGTACATCCGCTGACACCCGATGTTGTCCGCCTCCGCTCTCGTCCGATTCTGCGGACGGAAGAAAATCCTATTTTTCTATCCGTCTGCAGAGCGGATCGGAGGAACATGGACAGACGGTCCGTGTTCCTCCGATCCCCCATAGGGGAGAGCGGAGATCTGACAGGGCGGTCCCTGCACAGTGTGCGGGTCCCGCCCTGTCATCTGCCTGATCAGCTGGGGAAAGCGGAGCGATCCCCGCTGAGCAGCGGATAAACACGGGGCGGATCAACACGGATCCGTCCCGTGTGAAAGGGGCCTTAGGCTTATAAGGCTTGTTGTAGCTTTCGAATGGGTGCTCAAATTACAGTTTTGGTAAACCTGACTTTGGCTACACAGAATCAGTACAGTCATGGTGATTCGAAAGTAAACCCTTAAATATACCCAGTGAAGGGACTGGCCTCAGGTGATACATAGAAAATAAATAAATCCTCCTACAAAAGTTGTACCAGTCTTCTCTACATTCAAAGTCCAGAATTTATAAATCTTGTCTGAGCTATGAGAAAACAGGGGGCAGAGAGCTGAAATTACACTCTGCAGAACTCAGGGAGGGGAGCTCTGGGAGCTGATTGGAAGGAAAGGGAAACACCTCCCTCCACACAGGAACCAGCTGAGACTGTGTGCTGGAGATCCCTTCCTGTCACCTTTTTTCTCTTGGTGTCAGGAAAACGTGTCAGAAGTGACTCATGCAGATAGCAGAGGAATGGGCAGCAGAAATGACACTCGGTGCTCTGGATTGAGACAAGTACACACTATAAAGGGATATGCTTTGTTTATATTGCATGTCAGAGGTTTACAACCACTTTAAGGCAGACCTTCCCTCTCTACACTAAAAATTCCAGGCGCATGCAACTCTGCATGCACGCCTTCCAGAGAGCACTTGCAGCTAAACTGCAAAATTTCACAGGATCTCGGGAAAATGCATGAAAAGAGCATGCATAAGATCTGCCATGGATGCAATTAGTGAATCGGCCATAGCACGAGGTACAAAAAGCCGGACAACAATGACTACTTATTTTAAAATGGCGGTACGGGTTATAGAGTATGGGGTAAATAGACCAGGCGGTTGGTCTGAAGACTAAAGAGGCATGTAAACAAATAATTTTTGCTGGTTTCCATATACGCATTTAATTAGTTATGCTGTTTTATTGTTGAATGGGGCAATGCCACTTAGGGCATTTGCAAACCTTTTCATTAGATATTGTGCAGGACATTTAAAAAGTTATCACTCCAGGATAAGGATCTTGTTTTATTTTTTTATTGGTTTAAGTGACAGTTGAGATTTGAAAATGAGTCATGTGGCTAAAAAAAAAGATCTTTTTACTTGTGTTAAAACTTTTTGAACTGTATGTTATATATCTTTGCTCTTCGCTCAGCAGCTAGGTGGGCTCCTTTCGTCTGTACGGATAATCAGACTTGTCATTCAAACAGTGTGCACGATCGCAAGAAAGAACAATGGTGTGCACAGGGACCCATTTATGTGTAGTTCACAATTACATTCTTCCACGAGATAAAGGGAGCCTGTCATTCATACAGGACAGTTTGTCTAGCTGCATAGGAAGTACAAACTGTGTCTGCAGGAGGAATGAAGCTCAACAATCACCTGAACAAGCCCTGAGGCTAACCACAGGCTTAGAATACAGTCACTCAAGCAGGTGTCGACTGCATGAAAACCCCATAAGCAGGGCTGCCTACTGCTCCCTGCTACATTCAGGTAAAGCTGGCTATACACTAGTAGAATTTATTTAGAAATTTTTATTTTAAGAACATTTGTTTAATTTTCTGATTATTATTAGGGTCAAATCGTTACTTGTTTTCGACCACAGTGACAAGAAAATTCAAAGAAGCAAGATGGAAAACTAATTTCTAACAGTGTACAGGGAGTCCCTGGGTTACAAACAAGTTAGGGACTGTAGGTTTGTTCTTAAGTTGAATCTGTTTGTAAGTCGGAACAGGTACATTTTTTAAGTATAGCTCCAGCCAAAAAAACTATTTTTAAGCTTTTTGGATAACATAGGGAAGGGTTATCACCCCTGTAACATTTGTTTTGCTGTCTGTGCCCCTGTTCAGAAGATTTCACCTCACTTTCTGTCCCAATGACAATTGGATTTTGAAAATTTTGGATTGTTGTGGAAACAAGCCTTGGTGATAAAGCATCAGTGGAGGTACCTTTTCCCCATAATAGCTCTTACAGGAGTGAATTTCCCTTCCTAGGGGTAGATTTCATCTCACTTCCTGTTGTCTCTCCATTTGTAAGTAGGAGTCGTTTGTAAGTCGGATGTTTGTAACTAGGGGACCCCCTGTATGTGGTTTTCATTTGGCAAATTACAATCATTCCAAAATCAAATGTTAAAAGTAAATTAAATTTTGTAATACTGTTGACGACATCTGCCGTTTTGTTTGAGTGTACAAAGAATTTTTCGTATTATTCAAATTTCGTACAAATTTTCGTTTGACAATCAACCAGTGTATGGCCAGCTTAAAGGCGATCTCTATTCAAAACTGGAATTGAGCCATGCAATGTATACAGTGTGCTTATCTGCCCAGAGCTTTAAGCTGGACATAGGTGGCTCGTTTTTTGAACAGATTCCTCCATCTACACAAACATTGGATGGAGGAATCCAACCTCCCTGCTATATTTTATTCTGACTGTGGGACCCGCCACTGTCAGTATTCACTGATCAGTGGCTGCAGCCACTTGACTGACTGATTGACAAAAGTTTTTCAACGTTACCATTCAACAGAAGTCAACCTAATGACCTACTCATGGACAGAAATATGGTCGGTCTTTGCTGCAACTGCCCAAATTTCAATCCAGCAATGGCCAGCTTTAGTTTTCCATCCTGCTGTGAGATTCCAGTCCACCCCAGTCTCTTTTGTCTGTAATCTGATTTGAGAACCTTCTACTTGTTACCTGGAACTGATCTATAGCCATATACTTCAGATTCCTCAGCTCCAACAAGCAGGACCCTCTAATTTTTCCTGTATTGATCTGTATTGTAACTGTACTGTGTGCCCTGATGCTGTAAAGTGCTGCACAAACTGTTGGCACTATATTAATTCTGTATAATAATAATACTCTTAGTGGAGGTGAAAGCACAGGTCTAGGAAGCCTTCATGAACATAACTTCAATCAACCCCCCTTTCATGGACCCCCAAACCTTCCATGTATACTCTATGAAAGTATAAAAAAACATGCTTAGTTTTCACAGCCCACAGTATACAAGCCCGTCGTGGCATACACCAGTCCTCCTGTACAGAGTCTGTATAGCCTCTAGCAATCAGATTATTGCTGTCTTTCATTCTGCATGCTGGCAAATGACAAGGAGAGTCAGACTGATTACCATAGCCCACCCAGACCCTTTCCCATCAGGCGTTTTTGACACATGCGGCCCATAGATTTAAAAAAAGAACGGCAGCGTCTTTGCAAGAAAGTGTAAGCCCATGCATCAGACAGCCTTGGAAATAAAAATTATACATCTGGACAAAGAATCTGTCTGCCCATGGATGAGACAATCTCCTGTGTGATGTCACAGCCATGGACACTGGCTCATTAGTGGGCAACAAAAGAGTGGAGCTGATGTTAAGGGAAAACCTGAATTACATTCTCTGACAGATGCTAAGGCAGTATTTTTCAAAGTGTTTAATGAACAGCATGAGGCTACACTAAGTGGTACACAGTCAGAACGTATGTGCAGGAGAGCCTTGCAGAATACGTCCACTAATGTGCTGATTACCAGTGACGGGCACTAGAGCAATAAAAAGGTGGGATGTTATTACCTCTACGGCCTGCGGGACTATGCTGGAGAGGGCAGTGTACTTACTGGAAGCTGATTCATCGTCACAGGGCAGAATGCTGGGAAGGAAATAAAGGGGATTGAGAATATGAACCCTCCGTGTTATAAACACTACACTAGCCTATGGGTCAGTTTTAGATCAGTTAGGGCAAAAATAAAATCAGGCCCTCTTAGTTGGAATACTGCAAGCCCTCTAACAATACAAGGGGGTTATTTACGAAAGGCAAATCCACTTTGAAAATAAAAAACATATCTTTAGCTTGCACATGATTGGATAATAAAATCAGCAGAGCTTCCCCTCATTTCAGATCTTCCCCTCAGATCTACTGCGAGTGCACTTGTAGTGCTACAAGTGCACTCGCTGTAGATCTGAGGGGAAGATCTGAAATGAGGGGAAGCTCTGCTGATTTTATTATCCAATCATGTGCAAGCTAAAGATATGTTTTTTATTTTCCTTGCATGTCCCCCTCAGATCTACAGCAACTGCACTTCCAAGTGCATTTTCAGTGCAGAGCGGATTTGCCTTTCGTAAATAACCCCCACAGTCTCTCCGCTCTTCCCTATGTGTTGCTGACAGATGAAGAAAGATTGTTAACATGATCTGAACTTTAGAAGCGGTGTAAAGAGGGGAAGATAGCAGATATACAAGTAAAACTTATGTAGGAGGATTTGTTTCATCTCTGTGGCTGCTCACTTCACTGGGTATATGTAAGGGTTTACAACCAATTTAAAGGTCTTGAAAAAAAAACCTTCATACTTTCAAGCATTTAGTTTGATACTGCAGCTGTCCCACATTGACTCCAAGACCGAGAACTGAGCGATCAGTAGTCACGTGTCTGCTCAGAGCAGAGAGCAGGGACTCTGCTCTGGATCTTCAATGGAGGGGCCTGTGCATGAGAGGGGCGGGAGTGGCTGGCTTTAGCTCTCAGTCACACACTGAGAGGTGGAGCCGGCTGTCATTTAGGCAGATCGCCGTTCTGTCAGTAGAAGCACCTCCAAAACCGTGTACAAACACTGGTTAGGCACACAGTTAACCCTTTGATCGCCCTTGATGTTTAAACTCTTCCCAGCCAGTGTCATTAGTACAAGGACAGTGTATATTTTTAGCACTGATCACTGTATTGGTGTCACTGGCCCCCAAAAAGTGTCAAAAGTGTCAGTTAGTGTCCCGACTGTCCGCTGCAATAATCGCAGTCTGGCTATAAGACGCTGATCGCCGCCATTACTAGTAAAAAAATAAAAATATCCCATGGTTTGTAGACGCTGTAACTTTTGCGCAAACCAACCTATATACGCTTCTTGGGATTTTTTTTTACCAAAAATATGTAGCTGAATACATATTGGCCTAAACCAATGAAGAAATTCGATTTTTTCATTTTTTTTACTGGATGTATTTTATAGCGGTCATTTAAAAAAAAATAAAAAAACACGCAGAGGTGATCAAATACTACCAGAAGAAAACTCTATTTGTGGGGAAAAAAGGACATCAATTTAGTCTGGGTACAGTGTCGCACCGACTGTGCAACTGTCAATAACGCAGTGACGTATCGCAAAAAATGGCCTGGTCATGAAGGGGATAAATCTTCCAGAGGGCAAGTGGTTAATGTACCGCTTCAATTTTACCTGACACACCCCCTAGGGACATCTCATGTCTATGAACCAGAGCCATTGTACTCTTCAATTAGCTAATTTCTTGACTTTAATTGCGATGCAGTGCCTGCCATACATATCTTACAGCAAATAAAAACCTGATGGGGGTTCAACACTCACAACCTATCAAGCACAAAACAAACTACAACCAAAAAAAAAAAAAATACATAACAGCCCTTTTACAATAAAACAGTACCAATTTTTTCCAACATTTACAACATCCTTTGCTTAAGCTTGTTTACAGAGAAGGCTGCTTTTAGGCCAATACATACTCTTATTACATGGGGCTCTTGAGATACCCATGAAAGTAAAGGTCTTGTTAAAAAAAAAAATTTTGAAAAAAATCCTGCCCACAAGGGGGACCGAGACAGCAAAAAGCCACGAGTGTCTGCACATGAGAGAGTGATCTGCAAAGAATGCAGCAGTGTGCCAGGGAATGAGACAGTTCATTCCGTGAGATTTGACAGGCCCACTTTGTATATTTTTATAGATTTTAAGACCGGAATAAATGTACATTTTCCACAAGAAACAAAGATTAATCGGTACCAGATTTCAGCCTGAAATGAGACATCAAGGTAAGGAGGAGGGTCATGGAGAGGATAGGAGGCTCTCCCCTACACTTAGGAAAGGGGCTCCTTCAGCTCGTCAGTGCCACATGTAGCAGTACAGAACCCAATAACTTAGGCTGATGTCAGACGGCGATCCTGCTAGAGACAAATTGTCAGGATCTCTACAGGGGCGGCCTGTGTGTCCCTATGGAATCGCTCTCTTTGCAGCCAGATGCAGCCAGATGTCCCTGGCCCAAATGCTGCTGAATCTCAATAGCTAGCAATGGGAGCGACATCTCTTTGCCTCGGTTACAGAGGAAACAATTCCATAGGGACAAACAGGCAGCCTCTAAAGCAGGCCATACACAGTGCAAATTTCCTTCCTGCAGGAAAGAAATCTGCATGATTCCCCCATCAACACAGACAGTGTTGACAGGGGAGTCCCTCCTGCCGAGCAACTGTCTTCTCTGAGAAGACAATGATTATCGCTGGCACGAATCTAGGCGCGTGAGATGACGGCGAGGGCCTTGCGGACATCGGACCATTGTCACATAGGTAATTATCCCTGCCTTTGGTTCTGCTTTAAAGCAGAACTTCACTCTCTCAATCAACATTGACTGTTTTTAATCCTTATGCTGCTACCATTAGTGAAAGGTTTATTCTTTTTACTTGTTTAAACTTTTTATCTTAGCATTTCTTCATTTACTTCCTGGTTTGCAGGCCTAGGCCAAAATAATGTCATACATCCCAGGAGTCTTCGGGAGGGGGGAGGGGTTTTATTGGCTAAGCACACCCTCCTGTCTGAGCTAAGGGCAGATGGATTCCAGGAAGTAAATGCTATATGAATCATCTGCCTCAAGATGGCCATGGTCAGAAATGCCAGGGGGTGTTTTTCAGTGATTTATCGACAAAATAAAGCATGAAGACATGGATGGATGGGGGAGTTCGCTGTGAACATTAAAAATTAATAAAAGCGGAGTTCCACCCAAAAGTTGACAGGTGCTTCCTGTCCCACTTCCTGCTTCCATCATCTCGCTGCCTAGGCGACTCCTCCTCTCCCCCTAGGCGGCCCCTCCCTCTCTGCTATCTTCTGGGACATGTCACAGGTCCCAGAAGATTTCCTGGCCACTAGGACAGCGCAGTGCGCACCCGGCTGTGAAGCCACATGCTGTCACAGTTGGGTGCCCACACTTGCAATGACGGCGCCGCTGAGAGGAGGGAGGCTTCGGGCGGCCGCATCGCTACACTGTGGGACAGGTGAGTGTCTGTTTATTAAAAGTCGCCAGCTACACTTTTTGATTTTTGACTTTTAATAAACTTACAAACGAGTGGAAGACCGCTTTCAATAGCGTTTTTGGTTTGTGGTGATCAGATGCAGTATAGTTCCGTTTTCCCCCACAAAAATTTACTAAAGTTAGGCTTTAATAAGACTGATTGTTCTATATAAATACTGCTTAGAAAAAGTTATTTAAGGCTAAGTTCATGTGGCCACAACCACCCACACAGAAAAATGCGTTGGATGCCTGCGGGTGCGCTTGCGGTTCCCGTACGGGCTGCAATTTCTAAAATGCTGCAGGGACCTTCTCCCAGCATTTCAGGAGGCACAGCAGCCCATTCACATAAATGGGCTGCCGTGCCCACACAAAACAAGGCTCACAGAGCCGCATATGGGTGAACCTAGCCTAAATAAAACATTTTTTTTTTAAACTTTTGCTTATTGGTTTGTGTAAATGTTTTAGATGAGTACAGATAACTCTCCCCGTTAAAGGGAAAAATGATATATATTCATGGGCTCTATGATTCAAAAAGTCAGATGCATCTGAAGGAACTGGACTGAATGCTAGTGAAATTCCAACATTTTGGGTTGTCACAGGAACTGGAATAGAGGGGAAAGCTTCCAATGGACCACTTGTACTATTGACAATTGTCTAAAGCTTACCACATGCGTTACAATCTGATTGTACAATCTCCTTTAGATCTACTAACATGTACAGGTATGTAGTGCAAGGGCCTGCTTGATTGGATACACATTGATTGACTAGATTATGTAGGTCCCCATAGTTTTGGTAAGTTTAAAGTTGATTATGCCAAGACTGTAAAATCAGATTGTATGGTGGCCCTAAATGAGGATTTCCCTTATTTTAGAGAGACTTTCAGTTTCGTCAATGCATAGCTCCCAACTGTCCCCGATTTTGAGGGACTGTCCCCGATTGGGAACAAAGTCCTTCTGTCCCTCTTTCCTCCTCATTTGTCCCTTATTTTGGTCTGATCCATATAGTTGTATATAAAATGCACTTTTAATCTTTCACAATACTAAACCTTTCCTCCAATTTCTAAATAGCTGCATTTGCAAACGTCAAAAGACAGTATAAAGAAATAGTAGTAGTAAAAAAAAAAGCACTTGTGGGTAAACTAATCCTATTTTTGTAGAATCCTCCTTCAAGGGAGTGTGGCGGGGGGGTGTCCTATGCCTATATACTTTAGCTAATAGGTGTCCCTTGTTCCCATCTCAAAAAGTTGGGAGGTATGTGTTTGTGGGATTTCATGCATGAACTGCCTGTTTTAAAACTACCTTAAGACCCCTTTCACACTGAGACGTTTTTCAGGCGCTCCAGCGCTAAAAACAGCGCCTGTACAGCGCCTGAAAAAAGACTCAGCTGCAAACCCAGTGTGTGAAAGCACGAGTGCTTTACCGATGAAGCCCGGGGCGGCTCAGTGTGAAAGGGGTCTTAAAAACAATAGGACTCAAATCAGGGTTTTTACTGGGCCCGACCATCTCAAAAAGTTGGGAGGTATGTCAATGGGATAGGAAGTTCAAGTAGAACTAAGAGCAAGGGAGGATAGAAACCCGTCAGATTTTATTTTATTTTTTTTGCCATCTGTGTCCCATTGGGGAGATTTCCCTTCACTTCCTGTCCCATAGCCAAACAGGAAGGGAGAGGAAACCAATGCAAATTAAGGGGATTCCTTGTGAACCCCTAGGTCACCAGAACTATTGTCCCCCATTGGAAGACTTTGCTTCTATAACTTATCTGTAAACAACCCAAAATTTGGGATTTTCTATTACTTTTACTGTCAATGATAATGGTAAACAGGACAAATAGAGAGGATTAATCTACTTAACAGGGGGTCACAGACAGCAATAAAACCTGACAGGGGTTCTAATCCATTTCCACTCTATCCAAAACTAAAAATAATTGCCTTTATAGTTATACTTTACGCTAACGCCACACAATAGGACACATATGGCAAAAGAAAAACAGACATGGGGGTTTTACTTATTCCCTACTCAATCCAAAAAACATTTTAGCTTTAGGCCTCATGCACACTGGACGTTAAAATAACGTGATAAAATAGTCTGTAGCTTTGCAGTGAGTTTTTCAACTGTTTACAACTTTTTGCAATAGCGTTTTTTAGCGCTTATTAGCGGATCTTAGCGGTTTTCCGCATTAGCGTTTTAGCGTTTTTGTTTTTTTTTTTTAAGAAAAAAATTTTTTTTTCCAATGGATCAAAAACGTTAAAAAAACGCCGGTGAGCGACGTTTTTGAGCATTTATCAATGTTTATCAGCGTTAGAGCATTTTTACAGCTGAAAACGTCGCTCAGAACCCACTAGTTTTGAGGTTTTTTTTACTGCTCAAAAACGCCACTGCCCAAAACTGCTGATAACAGCCTATGTGTGCATGGACACACAGGATAACATGATGGGGAGTTTAATGACTGTAGAAAAAAATGTCTACAGCCAAAAACAGCAGCTGTAAAAACGTCAAAAAACGTCCAGTGTGCTTGAGGCCTTATTGTGTATGGCTCAGAATATGGCTGAGCAAACCAACCAGGAAAAGCAAATCCAGTTATGATGCAATAGGAACTTTACCTGCTTTGTTCTGTATAAGCTGTGCCATCAGTTAGCATGATGTGACAGAGGAAGAGAGAAGCATGACACAGGGCCTTATTGTATTGTTTTCTTAATCCTTCATGTCCCCTACAGCCACCAATCACAAAAAGGCCTCCTGCGCACGGACATATGGCCGCACCTTTGTGCTGAAGCGTAAAACTTCTGCCACCCTCCTGCGCACGTGGCGCGTACAGCCGCCAATATACGTGAATGGCTGTGCGCAGTCATGCTCAGGTCTGCATCAGCGTTTACCCTTACATGCATGTACAGCGTTTCTCCCCAAACGTGCCGATTTTGCGCTGGTCAGTCCTCCACAGACACACGCCGGACCTTTGTGGTCATGTGACTGCTTAGAAAAAGTAAAAAAAAAAAAAAAAAAGTATTTACTTTGAGATTTATTTCAAACTGTATGCAGGAAAGAGAAGATCAGCAGGGAGCCAGCTGGGTGGCTGTATTGCCTTTTCTTCTACTTTAACACACAAAAGTGCAAACACCTCTGTCAACACCCCATGTCAAAGAGAAAAGTGTGCGCGTGCCTCCCAAAAAACAAAAACAACAAAAACAGCAGCAGTAGTTGATCGACACTTTCATTCTTACACAAAGGGGTGGCTCATTGTGGCAGACAACACATAAACAAACAGGAGGGAGGAAAACCTTCCCCTTGCTGTCTTTGATGTCAGCGTGTCAGCGGCTGTCACATAATGTGCAGTGAGAGGCCCGCACATCCTCCACTCATCAAAGCCCTGCCGCGACACAATACAGATCGACACAATACAGATCGCCATAATACAGATCACCCGTTGCAATACTTGATGTGTCAAAATGGATTATAACAAATAGCACATAAAACTTTAGCACTTAAGCTGACCATACACCAGGAGAATCTGGTTTGGACGTTTTTACGGAAATTCTGAAAAATCCTTCGTCAGAGCATTCCCTCTTGCCATCGAGTCAACTAAATTTGTTCGATGCCCCCTAAAATTTTCTCCAGATCTGCTACTTGAATGGAATCCCAGGAATCACTACAATGTGTACAAATTTTCCCAAACCAAAAACCACATTTATAATTAGAATTTCATCGGAGAAAAAAAGATTATATTTATCCAGCTCCTTCACATTTTCTTTTTAATACCGCCAAAAACAAATGCTGGTTTAACCCCGCTAACCATTAGGCGACATTCACACAGCCACACAGGTGCAGAGTGCAGATAGTTTGCTGCGTTCAGAGGAGGCTAAATGCTGCCCTCTGGACGCAGCAGCATTCAGCCTCAGTGCACACTAGATGTGCTTCAAATTCACAGCGGATTCCGCACCACATCAAAATCGCAACCCTTTCATGGGAATCGATTGCATAGTGTATGTTAAGTTAACAACACCTGGAAATCAGTTTGCAAAACGCAGTGCAATTTGCAGAATCGGATCCTGTGGCTGTGAACACCCATGGGATCCGATTCTGGTGCGGACAAAAAAAGGGTCCCGCAAGAGTTTGGTTCGAATGTGGTGCAATTTAAAAATGTAAAAACCATTGCTTAAATCGCACCCCAGAGACAACGCATGTAATTCGCACAGGAATGTGCTGCGATTCCTGTGCGAATTATATGCAGTGTACCACACCACATAAGTTTGAACCCAGGCTCTGTGCTATGGATGCATGCAAACTGGTCAACTATCTGCAGCCAATTTGTGTGCAGCCAGAACTACGCAGAAACACTGACCCTGTTTGCACACTGTTTGCGTCGGCTGGAGGCTCAATTTGCATGTAGCCACTCAGATGAGCGAGCACATGCGACCAGCGGCAGCGCTGGCCATTGATTTGTACAGAGTATACACTAGAATTCCAAAAGTATTGGGACACCTGCCTTTACACACACATGAACTTTAATGGCATCCCAGTCTTAGTCCGTAGGGTTCAATATTGAGTTGGCCCACCCTTTGCAGCTAGAACAGCTTCAACTCTTCTGGGAAGGCTGTCCACAAGGTTTAGGAGTGTGTCTATGGGAATGTTTGACTATTCTTCCAGAAGCGCATTTGTGAGGTCAGGCAGGTGTTCTATTGGGTTCTATTGGGTTGAAGTGCAGGCCAGTCAAGTTCCTCCACCTCAAACTCGCTCATCCATGTCTTTATGGACATGCGAACAGTGCTCATAACATGCTGCTTGCAGGACTTTTTCACCACCCCACCAGCGCACCACCCCAGTGTGAAAGCTTCCATTGAAATGAATGGGAAGCAGTTTTCAGGAGCTTTACATGCGCTATTTTTAGCGTAAAAGCACCTGAAAGCCCCCAGTGTGAAAGGGGTCTTTTTGGGATTTTATGTGATAGACCAACACAAAGTGGCACATAATTGTGACGTGGAAGGAAAATGATAAATGGTTTTCAACATTTTTTACAAATAAATATCTGAAAGGTGTGGCATGCATTTGTATTCAGCCTTTACTCTGATACCCCTAACTAAAACGTCTTGAACGTCTCATGGAACACTGTAACCCATCATCCAAAAATGGAAAGAGTAAGGCACAACTGCAAACCTACAAAGACATGGCCGTCCACCTAAACTGACAGGCCGGGCAATGAGAGCATTAATCAGAAAAGCAGCCAAGAGGCCCATGGTAACTCTGGAGGAGCTGAGGAGATCCACAGCTCAGGTGGGAGAATCTGTCCACAGGACAACTATTAGTCATTCACGCCACAAATCTGACCTTTATGGAAGAATGGCAAGAAGAAAGCCATTGTTGAAAGAAAGCCATAAGAAGTCCCGTTTGCAGTTTGCGGAAAGCCATGTGGGGGACACAGCAAACATGTAGAAGAAGGTGCTCTGGTCAGATGAGACCAAAATTGAACTGTTTGGTCATAAAAGCAAAACCCCATGTGTGGCGGAAAACTAACACTGCACATCACCCTGAACACACCATACCCACCGTGAAACATGGCGGTGGCAGCATGATGTTGTGGGGATACTTTTCTTCAGCAGGGACAGGGAAGCTGGTCAGAGTTGATGGGAAGATGGATGGAGCCCAATACAGGGCAATCTTAGAAGAAAACCTGTTAAGCTGGATATACTATACAACTTTTGTCGTTAGATTTCCTTTAGATTTTCCTTTAGACTTCAACTACGTAGTGCAAGGGCCTGCCTGATTGCATACAAATTGAAAATGTTTAGGTTTGACCTCATATTATATGTTTTTTTGTAAATCTAAAGAAAAAAAATCTAAAGGAAATTGTATAGTGCGTATCCAGCTATAGGGCTCTTTCACACGGGGCGGATCAGTGATGATCCGCCCTGTGAACACCCGCTGGCTCAGCGGGGATCGCTCCGCCGATCCCCGCTGAGCAGAAAGATGACAGGTCCATCGCTGCACGCTGTGCAGCGACGGACCTGTCAGAGCGCCGCTCTCCCCTATGGGGGATCGGATGATGACGGACCGTAGTGTCCGTCGTCACCCGATCCGATCCGAAAACGGATGGAAAAGTAGGTTTTTCCTCCGTTACACTTTTCGGATCGGAGCGGCGTCGGATGTCAGCGGACATGTCACCGCTGACATCCGACGCTCCATAGGGATACATGTATGTCCGTTTTTCATCCGAAAACGGAAGGATGAAAAACGGACATACGGATCCCCCGTGTGAAAGAGCCCTTAGAGTCTGCAAAAGACTTGAGACTGGGGTGGAGGTTCACCTTCCAGCAGGACAACAACCCTTAACATAAAGCCAAAGCTACAATGGAATGGTTTAGATCAAAGCATATTCATAGAATGTCCCAGTCAAAGTCCAGACCTAAATCCAATTGAGAATCTGTGGCAAGTGTTGAATATTGCTGTTCACAGACGCTCTCCATCCAATCTGACAGAGCTTGAGCTACTTTGCAAAGAATGAATTGGCAAAAATGTCCCTCTCTAGATGTGCAAAGCTGGTAGAGACATCTCCAAAAAGACTTGCAGCTGTAATTGCAGGGAAAGGAGGTTCTACAAAGTATTGACTTAGGGGGGCTGAATACAAATGTGCACCACACTTTTCACATATTTATCTGTAAAAATTTAGAAAACCATTTATCATATAACAGTGATCACTAACACAAGCAATGCCTCAAGCTAGTCACACAAGGCACAGGCTGATATACGCAATGTTAGATGCACAGGAAAGGCCCCTATGCTATAAACTGAACGGTTTGTTTTAGCTACTACATACTTAGTCTATAAAAGATTGTACAATTGGAGTTAACATGTGTGCCCAGACCAACAATGGTGCGATGGAGTTTGCACCATCATAAACAAGTCAGAAATGGCAGCCACTATAGATCTATCCCTTTAAGCACAGTTGTACCTTAGTGTTGGTCTATTTTGGCATCCAACTGGCCACAAAAGACAATAAGGTTGATTTATAAAAACTGGAGTAAAATGGAGCAGTTTTCCTTGGCATATAAACAGCATTCACCTTCTAAGCAAAACAGGAAGTCTGATTGGCTGCTGTAAACCACAAGTACACATTTGCTCTAGTTTTCATTTAAAGTGCAATGCCGAAAATACTTTTTGTGATCAACACAAAATACGGTAACTAATCATCAAACTATAGGGGCTACTCATTAAAGCAGCGCAAACGGCCAGGACAATGCGCGAACGGTGGTAACCCACACACTGGGCAACTCCTACTACAGCAGCAACTGAGATCTGACTGGTTGTCATGTTATTCTGCACATCACCACTGCTTTTCAGGGCTGACTTGCTAAAGTGTGTTTGCACTGGTATGTGTTGTGTTGCTTCGCACGGGTTACTTTTTCTTTTTTTAAAACCTTAAGAGCCACTAAATGTCACTTCATTCAAGTCTATGGACTGCAGAGGTTTGGTGACATGTGGTGCTGTGCGCTGCGTACAAATGCAAACATGCTCAGCACAGCGTTATGATATGAACATGGCACACAGAAAACAATTGTTTTCCATGTGCTCTGCCTTAGGGCTGTGTTGATCTATGCACCCGACATTGACATGGGGTGAACGAGCACTAAATGCTTATGTACTCAGAAGTGTGCAGACAAATGTCACCGCCAGTCTTCCTGCACAACCCATAAATGGGCACCTCTGTATACATCTTCTATAAATCTGACCTCTTCTGTCTCTTGCAATGTTTCCTTTTCATTGCTGACAAGGCATAACCCCAATATGTCATCCATCTACCACCCACCAGCTGCCATACTGACTCCCACTAAAAGCATACTGCATTACTGCGGAAAGGCACTGTGGGAGCATTCAGTATAGGACAAACTGGGCACTTTTGTTTTACCGCCCATAGAAGATTTATAAAGTGGGAATAATGTCCATTTAGGTCCAGCTTTATGTTAAAAAAATGTGAAAATATAAGAGATATGAACGTGCTCTATATATATGTGTATATATATATATAATATATAATATATATATTATATATATATATATATATATATATATATATATATATATATATATATCTCAAATAAAAAGCTACGCTGTCAAATAAATAATATATTGAATTTAACAAAAATTTCTGAACATGAAACTCTAGTCATACTGTAGCTTTTTCTATGCTGCAAAAATAAAAAATATATATAATAAAAAAGTTAAAAAGTAATTTCAGAGTATATTTAGAGCAAACTAAATGGAAACCCTAACTGGAAAACTGTTCCTTTGCTCTAGATCAGGGGTCTTCAAACTTTCTGAACAAAGGACTGACCTTCAGACTATGGGGGGGGGGGGGGGGGGGTCAGATTGGCTAGTAAAAGTAAAGAATGCCCCAGTGGGAGAAAAAAAAATATATATATAGTGCCTGAAGTCAGAAGGAGGAGGAATAGTGCCCCGTCATTAGTATTAGAGGGAGGAATAGTGCCTAATTGTTTATATCAGTGGGAGGAATTATGCCCCATTGCCGGTGTTAGTGGGAGGAATAGTGTCCCATCATTGGAGTCAGTGGGAGGTATTATGCCCCATTGCTGGTGTCAGTGGGAGGAATAGTGTCCCGTCATTGGGAGGAATGGGAAGTAAAAATGCCCCATTGTTGGTGTCAGTGGAAGGAATAGTGTTCCAAGGGCCGGATAAAGGCAAGCAAAGGGCCGCAGTTTGGAGACCACTGCTCTAGAGCAGTGGTCTCCAACACGTGGCCCGGGGGCCAGATGCAGTCTTTTGCTTGCCTTTATCCAGCCCTTTGGGCACTATTCCTCCCACTGACACCAACAATAGGACACTATTCCTGCCACTGATACCAACGACAGGGCACTATTCTTCCCACTAATAACAATGATATGGCATTGTTTACTCCCACTGAAGCCCACCCAAAGTCTGAAGGACAGTAAACTGGCCCTTGGATTAGAAAGTTTTGAGACCTTTGCTCTAGAGCTTCCTGAGGGTCACACTGTGCTTAGCCACTTGTAACCTCCATCAAGTCATGTATGACATGTAAGGCCGGCCATAGATGGGAACTGGCTGAGATTCGAACCGTGTGTGGGCAGGATGAATGTAACCAAGTTGAACGATCAATCAACTTGGGTACAACCATCCTGCTGGATTCACTTCACTGTCTTCTCCTGGCAGGGACGGCTTCCCCCATTCGCCCCCACTTTCCCCCATTCGAGAACAGACAATTGCTCAGCAGGAGGCATTCCACTTTCAGCACTGTCTGTATTGATGGTGCGAATTTCTTTCCTGCAACCACAGAAATTTGCACCACCTATGGCCTGCCTAAGTCTGTCACCTTTTCTAGGAAAAATCACCAGTCCATTAGCTGACACTGGCAACCAATTCAGTTTTTACTGGCTGGATAGTAACCCCAGTAAGAGTGTAAAAGCACAACTTTGAGACAGAGACAAATTGTTGTCACCCTATAACAGAAAGTGCCTGAACAAATGACCTTCATGTCAGGATCACCAGTCTTTTAATTGAAGTTGCAGATTTAAAAAGATTAAAGCGGAGTTCATCTCATTTTTGTTAACATCCAGAAACGGTCAGCCGTGAAGCTGTATTTGTGCATTACACCGATTCATGGGATGACCTGTCAGGCTCCAGTGGCCCTGATGTGATCAAATCCTCCCTCCTGCCACGTCTGAACGCCATCAGACCTTGCTAAACCCCTGCCACACAACACACGTGCAATATGACACTGACAGAGCTCCATAGAGCAAATGGAAAGATTTACATTAGGTGTTGCTCAGAGCAACCATATTTCAGATGACACTTTTTAAAGGAAATTTAAACAAACTAAATAATTAAATTTCCTTCTTTGTATTTTTTAAATATAATTCAGTACAAAAAAAATGGAAAAAAATACAAGCTAAATTAGAAACAGCTATCCAGCTAAACATTTAAAATGAAATGCAGCAGTAAGGTCCCCGGTTCGAATCTCAACCAGGACACTAGCTGCATGGAGTTTGCATGTGATTACGTGGGTTTGATCCAGGTACTCGTTTCCTCCCATACTCCATCACCAAGACAAGCTGGTAGGTTAATTGGCTGCTGTCTAAAGCTGGCCATCTATGGATCGAAATTTGGCCGGTATTTCGATCCATGCATGGTCATTCCTGTTCATGAGAAACTGATTTTCCTGTTGGGATTAATAAAGTATCCTGAATCTGAATCTATTGACTGACTTTTCATGAATGGGCTTGTTGGAAAAATTCTGCTCAATCAGTGCAATGGCACAGTGGGGAGGGATTCCCCTATTCACTTCAAATGTGTGGATGGGGAAATTGGCTCAGCCGTCTAATCAAAAATAACTGAGCCATGTATGGTGAATTTAAAGCTGGAATAAACCCAATACCGAAAATGTAATATTGCAGCTTACCAATCATTAGATGTGGTGGCCGCATTAGTTTTCTTTACTTTGGCTTTTTCCCTCTGTTTCCACCTGGTGATCTGGTCAATAACACTCCTCTGGTATTAGTGAGACACAACTCCGGAGAAATGAGCACAGGAGGCACAGCAGACAGCAGCATTGTAAGTCTAGGGGGAGGGAAGTCTTAAAGTAGAACTATAAAGTAAGCTGCTTTTTTTTTCATTTTGGAGTAAAGGAGGGTTAATAACCCCTGCCAGCTTTTATTTAACCATCTGTGTCCCATTCCCATTGCAGAGATTACCCTTCTCTTCCTGACCCATAGCCAAAACAGGAAGCGAGAGGAAATCCCTGTAAATTAAGGGAATACCTTGGGGACCCCCAGATCACCAGAACTATTGTCCCCATTGGCAGATTATCCCACTAGTACTTTTCTGGGGACAACCCAAAATTTGGCATTTTCTTTTACTTTCAATGATAATGGTGAACAGGACAAACAGAGAGAGTGAATGTCCCTAACAGGGGAACAGGCAGCAATAAAAACCTGAAAAGCATTTTAATCCTTCCACTGTATCCAAAACTGAAAAAAAGTGTTGCCTTTAGTTGTACTTTAAAGGTTTTAGCAGATTTAAATATGCTAACAAACTGAAGCCAAACACCACTTTATAATCAGTTATAGCAAACAGTTTTTTTTCCTTTTGGGATTAATGAATAAGGTGACCATCTTAAGAACCCTTGCCAGTGTTACATTGTTACATAGTTACATAGTAGGTGAGGTTGAAAAAAGACACAAGTTCATCAAGTCCAACCTATGTGTGTGATTATATGTCAGTATTACATTGTATATCCCTGTATGTTGTGGTCGTTCAGGTGCTTATCTAATAGTTATTTGAAACTATCATGCTCCCCGCTGAGACCACCGCCTGTGGAAGGGAATTCCACATCCTTGCCACTCCTACAGTAAAGAACCCTCTACGTAGTTTAAGTTTAAACCTCTTTTCTTCTAATTTTAATGAGTGGCCACGTGTCTTGTTAAACTCCCTTCCGCAAAAAAGTTTTATCCCTATTGTGGGGTCACCAGTATGGTATTTGTAAATTGAGATCATATCCACTCTCAAGTGTCTCTTCTTCAGAGAGAATAAGTTCAGTGCTTGCAACCTTTCCTCATAACTAATATCCTCCAGACCCTTTATTAGCTTTGTTGCCCTTCTTTGTACTCGCTCCATTTCCAGTACATTCTTCCTGAGGACTGGTGCCCAGAACTGGACAGCATACTCTAGGTGCGGCCGGACCAGAGTCTTGTAGAGCAGGAGAATTATCGTTTTATCTCTGGAGTTGATCCCCTTTTTAATGCATGCCAATATTCTGTTTGCTTTGTTAGCAGCAGCTTGGCATTGCATGCCATTGTCATCTACTAGGACCCCCAGGTCCTTTTCCATCCTAGATTCCCCCAGAGGTTCTCCCCCCAGTGTATAGATTGCATTCATATTTTTGCCACCCAAATGCATTATTTTACATTTTCCTATATTAAATCTTATTTGCCATGTAGTTGCCCACCCCATTAATTTGTTCAGATCTTTTTGCAAGGTTTCCACATCCTGCGGAGATGTTATTGCCCTGCTTAGCTAATTATTGTCCACAAATACAGAGATTGAACTGTTTACCCCATCCTCCAGGTCGTTTATGAACAAATTAAATAGGATTGGTCCCATCACAGAACCCTGGGGAACCCCACTCCCCACCCCTGACTATTCCGAGTACTCCCCATTTATCACCACCCTCTGAACTCCTCCTTGTAGCCAGTTTTTAATCCATGTACTCACCCTATGGTCTATGCGAACGGACCTTATTTTGTACAGTAAACGTTTATGGGGAACTGTGTCAAATGCTTTTGCAAAATCCAGATACACCACATCTACGGGCCTTCCTTTATCTAGATGGCAACTCACCTCCTCATAGAAGGTTATTAGATTGGTTTGGCAAGAACCATTCTTCATGAATCCATGCTGATTACTGCTAATGATACTGTTATCATTACTAAAATCTTGTATATATACAGTAGTTCCTTAGCATACTATTGATGTTAGGCTATCTGGTCTGTAATTCCCAGGGATGTATTTTGGGCCCTTGTTAAATATTGGTGCTACATTGGCTTTTCTCCAATCAGCTGCTACCATTCCAGTCAGTAGACTGTCAGTAAAAATTAGGAACAATGGTCTGGCAATTACTTGACTGAGTTCCCTAAGTACCCTCAGGTGCAAGCCATCTGGTCCCGGTGATTTATTAAAGCGAAGTTTCCCAAGTCTAATTTGAATTCTGTCCTCTGATAACCATGGAAGTGCTTCTTGTAATGTGTCATGAGGATAAACACTGCAATTTTGGTTACTGAAGCCCCCCCAATTCCCTCATGAAGACGGAGGAGAAGAATAAATTCAATACCTTTGCCATCTCCCCATGCTTTGTAACCAGATGTCCTTCCTCATTCTTTATGGGGCCAATATGGTCTGTCCTCCCTTTTTTACTGTTTACATACGTAACAAATATCTTGGGATTTTTTTGCTCTCCTCCGCTATGTGTCTTTCGTGTTCTATCTTAGCCGCCCTAATTGCACCCTTACATTTCTTGTTGCATTTTTTATAAAGTCTGAATGCTGATGATGATGCCTCAACCTTGTATTTTTTGAAGGCCTTCTCCTTTGCTTTTATATGCATTTTTACATTGGAGTTAAGCCATCCAGGACTTTTGTTTGCACTTTTAAATGTATTACCCAATGGGATGCATTGGCTAATGCCCCTATTTAATATGCCCTTAAAGCAAACCCATCTCTCCTCCGTGTTCTTTGTTCCTAAGATTTTATCCCAATTTATATCTTCTAGTAAGGTACGTAGTTTAGGGAAGTTGGCTCTTTTGAAATTCAGTGTCTTTGTATTCCCCTTATTTTTTTATATTTGTGTGATTTATACTGAAGCCAGTTGACCTGTGATCACTGTTTCTTAAATTTCCCCGCATTCCCACATCCGTGATCAGGTCTGTATTGTTTGTAACCAGTAGATCCAGTAAAGCTTTTTTTCTAGTTGGTGCGTCTACCATCTGAACCATGAAATTGTCCTGCAAGACATTTAGGAACTAGCGAGTCTTAGACAAATGCGCGGTTCCCTCCGCCCAGTCTATGTCTGGATAATTAAAATCTCCCATTATGATAACACTTCCGATTCTTGCTGCTAATCCAACTTGTGATAGGAAATCCGTTTCCCCCTCCTCCCTCAGGTTAGGGGGCCTATAGCATACTCCCAGTATTATTCTCCCCTTAGCTTCATCCCTTTGGAGCTCTACCCATAAGGATTCCACCTCCTCCCTAGCTCCCTTAGTGATGTCATCTCTCACATTCACTTGTACATTATTCTTGATATATAGGCATATCCCTCCCTCTTTTTTACCCTCTCTATCCCTGCGATAAAGGGTATACACTTGAATGGTTACAAACCAATCATGAGAGCTGTTGAACCAGGTCTCTGAAATTCCCATAAAATCCAAATCCTCCTCATACAACAGTATCTCTAGTTCACCCATCTTGTCCACCAGGCTCCTGCCATTGGTGAACATGCCAGGAGCATGTTCACCAATGCCAGGTGTTAAATGGTTTGTCTCATTCATGTAAACAGATACATTCTGCTGAAGAGCTTGAGCTATTGAAAAACAACAGACTTGCTGGTTGGATCACCAGATGGAAAGAGAAGAAAGAAAGCCTAAAAAAGAAAACTAATACAGTCATCACATCTAAGAATTAGTAAGCTGCAATATGATAAACGATTGCTCTCGGGATTAATACCATGTTAAGGGCTCATTTAAATGGATGTTCTGCCCTGTGCAACTTGCAGCGCAGCTTGTTTACTTTTTTTTTTTTAACTGCTGCTGAGCAGGCAGGTAGCCCAGAGAAACCGAATGGGTACGCATCAGCTATACGGACTCCATAGGCGTGCACAGGTGGTGTGCCAGGTGTGCCTGGGCACACCTTAATCATTATGTGCGGTGCCAATTCCCCCTACAGCCTGCCCCCACATTGTTGGCCTCCCCGCTCCGCAGTCCTGCTGGCTTTCCTTCTCTCCTCTCCCCTCGGCTGCTGCGGGGGATGTTTCAGTATGGCAAGTGGGGGAAGGGGCTAGTAAATATGTAATTTACCAGTACCTTCCTTTTCTAACTGAACACAGTAAACACACTTGCTCACTCTGTCCATTCATAACCGAAGCACAGTAAACTGTTTACTATGCTTCAGTTTTTGAATGAACAGGAAGCCACTTAGCACAGGGCACTTACTATCCATTCACTGCCCCGTGCAGCTGAGGCTGCAGAGAAAGGCATGTGTGTTTGAGCTTAGGGATGCACACCCTAAAGCAATGGGCTGCGCACACCTATGACAGACTCACCTGCATAGCTAAGTTTAACAGGTACGCAGGGACGGGTGCAAAGACCCGTACGCACAGGCTCGGTATCCGGTCTGTGTTACATATAGAGCTTAGATCGTTAGCTCCTCGAGGGCAGGGACTGATGTGAATGTAGAGTATGCAGTGCTGCGTACATCTTTGGCGCTATATAAAATGACTGTAATAAATAAATACCTGTGATAAATAAAAAAAAACTGTAATAAATTTAAAAAATAGCTGTAATAAATAAATAAATACCTGTGATAAATAAATAAATACCTGTGATAAATAAAAAAACTGTAATAAATAAAAAAAAAAAAAAAACCTGTAATAAATAAATATAAAAAACGCCTGCACTTTTATAACTGCTAAAAACTTTTTTGAACTGTATAGAAATGTATAGATAACGACGGTAGATTCCTAGTAAGTGTACAAACATCTGAAACAAGGAAGTGTAGTCTCACGTTTACATTTTTTGTTCAGCAGTGACAGGTGAGGGGCTTGTCTGTCACACGCACGCTAAGATCTGTTCTTTAAAAGCAGCGAGCTTCATCCCGCACGAGGCTCCCTCCACCTCGCCGCGTTAGAAGAACTGGGACTTTTCCAGGCAGCCGATGCGGCCAGCACAAAAAGCAGCAACACATATGTGCTCAGAGTGTTAACCCGAACTCTGACATACATGGCTAAAATTCTCCACCGCCTATCCAGCACGCTTAGGCCTATGAAGGCCTCTCTGCCTCAGACATCCAGGGTTCTCCCTGCCTCTAATAAACAAACATGATCCCTCAGTGTTACACAAACAGACGGCCATCCTCCTGTCAGCATTAGACACACAAAGGTCTTGGTGAGCCTGTCACCCACTTGGTTGACCTATCACCATGTCACACAACTAGAATTTCGCAGGCTGCGTCGGGTTTCTGCAACTGCGCACTTTTGCGAAACATTTTTTTGCAGCAAAAAGAAAGGAAAAAAACAAAAAAATGAATAAAGTATGAAAAAAAAATTCAACGGGACGGTGAGTCAGCCACTGTCACATGCACACACAATTTCCTCAGACTACGAATATCAAACATAGCGAGCTGTTGTTTCCGCTTCAGTTTTTGGGACGCCCTGAGACCTCGCCGCACTTTCTCTCCAAGCCAAAAACCTCCACACCCCCTTTCTCTGAACACAACACACAAATCATGACAGATGTCTGCGTGACAGAGTGCCAACACCACTTCAAAGGCCACCTGTGGGACACACCAACACGCGGGGGCTAAAAAATAAATAAAAAAATAAGAAAATAAAGATGGCCACGCTATAAAAACATTACCGACATGCAGGAAGACAAACAAAGAAAACCGACATACATAAGCCTGTGCGTACATGCAGGCACATATAGCAATGCGAAGGCTGCAGCATGCGTATTCAGCAGCAACAAAATCTACTCAATATTAGCTTGGTGAGCAAACTGCCGACACAAAATGCCATGTCATATGTGTAAAAGTAACTATACGTGGTCACGTCAAACTGACCCGTCCTTTATTACATACATCTGTAAAGGAACTTAGATCTGAACATAGATTACAAATATAATCTAAGGTTAGACATGCATCTGAGCGTCAGCATTTTTATTGCATTTTTCCATATGTTTTTCATGCACTGTTCATGTGTTTTTCATGCACTCCTCTTAAAGTCTACTGAGCCAAAAGTGCACCTAAAGAAGTGCCTGCACCTTTATACAAGTCACATGGAAGCATGTTATAGGTGTGAACGGACCCCACAGACAATAATCAGATTCTTCCTGACATGCACGGTCACATGATGGAGGAAGCATGACAAATCGCACAGGTGTGCGCGGGAACTAAAAGAATGCACAATTTCTGTAGCTGATTCTGAGCGGATATTTACAAATGCAAAAAGATATACGCTGGATCAAAATAATAATAGTAATAATAATAATAATATTATGTAACCTTTATAAATAATATAATTATACTGTATAGTAATAATAGGTAGCCTACATAATAATGTATAATATGATTATGTATAATAATATATGAATCCATAACTTATATAATTTTATAGTAATAATGTGTAACATATATAATAATAATAAGTAACATAAAAACATAAAACAAAGAAAGCTTTCACCACACACATTACAATATTATATATAATAATAAGTAACAACAGAAAAAAAGAGAAGGCTTTCACCATACAGATTACAAAAAATATATAATAAGTAACGTAACATAAAAAAGGAGAAAGATTTCACCACACACATTACAATCTGATTGCACAACCTCCTTTAAATCTACTAACAAGTATGTAGTGAGCCTGCCTGATTGGACGCAAAATGAAACAGGTAGATGCTCATATTTTATAGGGGGGGGGGGTTTACTAAAACTGGTGCACACGCAATCTGGTGCAGCTCTGCATCCAATCAGCTTCCAGGTACAGTATTATTGTCAAAGCTTAGTTGAACAAGCTGATTTTGGAAGTTGGTTACTATGCACAGCTGCACCAGATTCTGTGTGCACCAGTTTTAGTAAATCCCCCCCCCCATAGTTTTGGTAGATCTAAAGATTGATTGTACTGAGATTGTATGGTCGAATTATGTATGTTGAGCCTTTATGACATACAGGGATAAGATATGACCCAGAACATCAGCAAGTGTATTTCAAAAATCAAAGTTTTTTTTTTTTTTATTGCATGGTCACCTAGCAATATTTCAGAACTGAAATGATATGGGATGGTACGACACGGTTAAATCTGATTTGAAAACAGTGCTGGGAATAGTGTCAAGGGGTGTCACTGATGTTAAAGAGTCCGCCACACGCGGCTCAAAGGCCAACCTCTGGCACGAAGGCCCAGAAGCTTACAGGAGAGTAACTAAAGGCACCATATGGTGCTCCTGGTGAAAAAAAAAAAACGCAGGGGATCCGCGAGGAGGCGCAGTACCTTGCACCCTGGACCTTGAAGCACTTTGACGTGACAGGTCTGTTAGGACAGCAGCCAACGATGACGGAAAGTGTTCATCATAACATAAACGCGTTCGTGTTGTTGTTGCCGGACGATCGGATTCGGAAAACGCCCCCCCCCCCCCTTTTTTTTGCTAGGCTTTACGATCCTATCCACGTATACTAACGACTTCAGGAGAAGTTCGATAATGCTAAAAACAGCAGCAGCCTATGCAGTTGAAAAGTATTAGGGAAACCGTAGCCGCTTTTAGATTATCCTCTAGAATGCGGGCGGCTAAGAAGAGGTTAAATCTGCAGCGATAACCCATCGCTTTCCTTCGTAAGCGATTTGCCCCAAGTCTGGAGTGCCTTATTGCAAGTCAAGGGGGAGAGGAGGACACGGCCTATGCGCTGTCAGCATTATGAGGGAGTTAACCACTTCTCCGTCTCGGCTGGAGGCAGCCTTGAACAACCTTGCACAGCTATAACATAGTCAACATACAGACAGAGGCCTTGTGTATGTATAGGCGGCAGCCAGCAGGCAAGCTTTGAACAAGCCAGCCTTGCTTGGTTGACACTCTAAAGGAAATGTTCTATGTAAATAGCATCCGGCAGGACACCCCCTTTAAATATTATCTAGATTTAAAGAGTAATAAAAAGGTGGGGAGAAGGGAGGGGGTCAGTCTAATGAAGAAGGGACCCTGCAAAATTTTATAGCAATGCATCCCTTACCTGCAGGAGTTATTTAAAAGGGGGGTGGGGACTGTTTATGAAAAGGGTTAGGAAGATGGGGGGGGGGGCAGCTAAAAATAGGCTGGGGAGCCCCACGTTTTCTTTTTTCTGTACACAGTCCAAGAAGTGGCGTCTCACGCCCCTTCCTGTGTGGCAGATCAGGGGTTAAGCAGGTAGGACTGTGCGAAGACACAACCTCATTACTGTATTCAGCCTGCTAACAGTCAACTACAGCACAAAGCCACATCCCACCACCGACCCCATGTGCATGGCAACTCACCTCTCTGCAGAACAACTCTGGACCTTTAAATCCCCCTCCGCTCTGATCTCCAGGCCCTGGGCTATGCAGTGCTCATCAAGTTATTGGGGTGGCCAACCCAGGACAAAAAAAAAAAAAAAAAGACAAGTAAAAAAGATAAAAAGAAACAAGGAAAAAATAAAAGAAGGGTGCAGGTTTGTTATTCCCTCTGAATCTCCCCCAGACCAAGCCCCAGATCTGGAGTGCAAGCCAGCTGATACTTTTAGGGATCCAGATCTCTTATGCTTTAGTTTCTTTTTAAAAGGGGTGGGGGTTTATTTCTGTGTGTCCCTCTCTCTTTCTTCTCTTCCCTCCGTGTGTCAGGAATACAGACAGAGAGGAAAGGGGAAAAAAAAACCTAGTTATACTCAGCTCCTCCCTCTCTATCTGTGTATCATATCCTTTTAATACAGTAAGGCTACTATGGAGCGCCCCCTGGAGGAATCCTGTTCAATGACAGCCCTTGGTTTTCTAGCCACTGTCAGGACTATAAAATGTGTTCTACTAGATCAAGACAAACTTGGCGCAGGTCCTTCCCCTCAGCAGACAAGGGTCCTAAAGATGCTGGGAGCCTAAACCTTAACTACTAACACTTCAAGAGGAGCCAAACCCTAAATAGAGGCATTTAATTTACTAAATCCCTGCTTATCATAAACAACTGCAATATTATTTATTACTGTCTTTAAGAACAGGGGTCTCCAAACTTTACAGTACAAGGACAGAATCCGATGTTTAATAAATATGTTTAATAAATATTTGTGGAACTAATTAAAAATATCCCCCTTTATACCAGGGTCCCCATCAGAGCCCCCCTTAGATTGAGGCCCCCCATCAGTGCCCCCTTTATATCAGGGTCCCCATCAGATTCCCCCCTTTATATCAGGGTACTATCAGATTCCCCCTTTATATCAGGGTCCCCATCAGAGCCCCCTTTATATCAGGGTACTATCAGATTCCCCCCTTTATATCAGGGTACTATCAGATTCCCCCTTTATATCAGGGTCCCCAATCAGAGCCCCCTTTATATCAGGGTCCCCATCAGAGCCCCCTTTATATCGGTCCCCATCAGATTCCCCTTTATATCAGGGTCCCATCTGAGCCCCCTTACATCAAGATGCCCATCAGAGCCCCCCTTTTGTATCAGGGTCCCCATCCGATACCCCTTTATATTAGAGCTGCACAATTCTGGCTAAAATGAGAATCACAATTTTTTTGCTTAGAAGATTCTCTCACGATTCTCGCGGCGTAACATCATCTTTCACATTAAAACAAAAAAAAATTGGGCTAACTTTACTGTTTCGTTTTTATTTTTTTATTTATTGAAGTGTATTATTTCCAAAAAAATTGAGTTTGAAAGACCGCTGGGCAAATACAGTGTGACAGAAAATATTGCAGCAATTGACATTTTATTCCCTAGGGTCTCTGTTAAAATATATATAATGTTTGGGGGTTCCAAGTAATTTTCTAGCAAAAAAAATATTGATTTTAACTTAAGAAACAAGTGTCAGAAAAAGATTTAGGGCCAGTTCACACCATAGAAACGCAGTCCGGATGCATTCCAGGTGTTTTTGATGCGTTCCAGTGCGTTTTTGATGCAGTCCAGTGCTTCCCCCCCCCCCGCTCTTAACCTTTTCTTAACCTTACATAAGGACAAGTGTGTTGCAGTGCATTTTTGGTGTGTTGGTGCATTTAGGTGCGTTAAAACCTACATCAGGATCCCCATCAGAGCCCCCCCTTACATCATGGTCCCCATCAGAGCCTCCTTACATTGAGGCCGCCATCAGATTCCCTTGCATACATCAGGATCCCCATAAGAGACACCCCCTTACATCAGGGTCCTTATCGGAGCCCCCCTTACATCACGATCTCCATCAGAGCCCCCTTACATTGAGGCCCCCATCAGAGTCTCTAGTATACATCAGGGTCTCCATAAGAGTCCCCCTTACATTAGGGTCCCCATAAGAGCCCCCCTTACATCAGGGTCCCCAGAGTCCCTCTTTACATTAGGGTCCCTATCAGAGTACCCACTTATATCAGGGTCCCCATTAGAGTCCCCTCCTACATTAAGGTCTCCATTAAGGTTAAGAAAAAAGGGGGGGGGGGCACTGGACTGCATCAAAAACACACCAAAAACGCATCAAAAACGCACTGGAACACCTCAAAAATGCACATGCAGAAAAGCACCTGGAACGCATGCGGACTGCGTTTCTATGGTGTGAACTGGCCCTAAGTGGTTAAACTTCCTGTATACACGTTGTTTAAAAACTTGGCAGACTGCCTTGATTTTTTTTTCACAGAAGTTTTATCCCTTTGATCTAAGAAGGAAGAGTTAGTTACAATGTTTCAATTTAAAAACTTGGTAGACTGCCCAGATGTTTTCTTTTGACATCTGAGTGAGCAGATAAGTCTCTCCACTTGTTATATGAAAGAATTGGCAAACTCTGCAATAGAGATTGTCAGGGGGGTTGAATCGAGATCATGATCAGATCACACCAGAGCCTCCTTAGATTGAGGCCTTCATCAGAGTCCATGCATACATCAGGGTTCCCATCAGATTCCCCCTTTATATCAGGGTCCCCATCAGAGCCCCCCTTTATTTCAGGGTTCTATCAGATTCCCCTTTTATATCAGGGTCCCCATTGGACCCCCCCCTTTACATCAGGGTCACCATCAGACTCCCCCTTTATATCAGGGTACCATCTGAGCCCCCCTTACATCAAGATCCCCATTAGAGCCCCCCTTTATATCAGGGTCCCCTTCCGATTCCCCTTTATATCGGGGTCTTTATCAGACTCCCCCTTTTATCAGGGACCCCATCAGATTCCCCTTTATGGGTCTTTATCAGATTCCCCCTTTATATCAGGGTCCCCATCAGACTCCCCCTTTACATCAGCGACCACATCATAGCCCCCTCTTTATATCAGGGTCCCCATCAGAGCCCCCTACATCAGGATCCCCATCAGAGTCTCCCTTACGTTAGGGCCTCCATCAGAGCCCCCCTTACATCAGGGTCCCCATCAGAGCCCCCGTACATTGAGGCCCCCATCGTATTCCCTTGCATACATCAGGATCCCCATAAGGCTCGATTCACACTAGCGCGTTTTTTGATGCATTTTGCATTTTGCAGAAATGCATGGGAATTTTTTAACATGGGTTCCTATGGAACATGTTCACATCAATGCTTTTTTGTATCTCTGCGTTTTTGGAAAGGGTCGGGGACTTTTTTTCATGCAAAAAGCAGCGTTTTGCATGTAATGGATTTCAATGGACAAGCATCAAAAACGCAAGTGCACCGTTTTTGCAGCGTTTTTGCAGCGTTTTTGGTGCGTTTTTGCCGTTTTTTTTTTTTTTTTTTGTAATTTTTTTTTAAGACTGTAAAAAAAAATGAAAAAAAAAAAAAAAAAAACGCAAAACGCAAATCGCGGCAAAAACGCCGCAAAAACGCCGCAAAAACGCGGCTCAAAAACGTGGCAAGCATGAAAAAAAACCCTCCAAAAACGCTCAAAAGCAACATGCATAGGTGTGAATCGAGCCTAAGAGTCCCCCCTTACATCAAGATCTCCCTTAGGCTCCATTCACACTAGCGCGTTTTTTGATGCATTTTGCATTTTGCAGAAATGCATGGGAATTTTTTAACATGGGTTCCTATGGAACATGTTCACATCAATGCTTTTTTGTATCTCTGCGTTTTTGGAAAGGGTCGGGGACTTTTTTTCATGCAAAAAGCAGCGTTTTGCATGTAATGGATTTCAATGGACAAGCATCAAAAACGCAAGTGCACCGTTTTTGCAGCGTTTTTGCAGCGTTTTTGATGCGTTTTTGGTGCGTTTTTGCCGTTTTTTTTTTTTTTTTTTTTTTATTTTTTTTTAAGACTGTAAAAAAAATGAAAAAAAAAAAAAAACGCAAAACGCAAATCGCGGCAAAAACGCGGCAAAAACGCTACAAAAACGCTGCTCAAAAACGTGGCAAGCATGAAAAAAAAACCTCCAAAAACGCTCAAAAGCAACATGCATAGGTGTGAATCGAGCCTTAGAGCCCCCTTTACATCAATATCCCCATCAGAGCCCCCCTTACATCAGGGTCCCCTCAGATTTCCCCTTTATATCGGGGTCCCCATCAGACTCCCCTTTATCAGGGTCCCTATTAGATTACCCCTTTATATCGGGGTCCCCATCAGACTCCCCTTTATCAGGGTCCCTATTAGATTACCCCTTTATATCGGGGTCCCCATCAGATTCCCCTTTATATCAGAGCCCCCTTTAAATCAAGGTCCCCATCAGATTCCCCCTGTGTATCGGGATCCCCATCAGAGCCCCCCTTACATCAATATCCCCATCAAAGACCCCCTTTATAACAGGGTCCCCATCAGATTCCCCCTGTATATCAAGGTCCCCATCACAGCCCCCCTTACATCAGGATCCCCATCAGAGCCCCCCTTACATTAGGGCCCCCATCAGAGCCCCCCCTTACATCATGGTCCCCATCAGAGCCCTCCTTACATTGAGGCCGCCATCAGATTCCCTTGCATACATCAGGATCCCCATAAGAGACACCCCCTTACATCAGGGTCCTTATCGGAGCCCCCTTACATTGAGGCCCCCATCAGAGTCTCTAGTGTACATCAGGGTCTCCATAAGAGTCCCCCTTACATTAGGGTCCCCATAAGAGCCCCCCTTACATCAGGGTCCCCAGAGTCCCTCTTTACATTAGGGTCCCTATCAGAGTACCCACTTATATCAGGGTCCCCATTAGAGTCCCCTCCTACATTAAGGTCTCCATTAGAGTCCCCCTTTACATCAGAGTCTCCTTCAGAGTCCCCCCCTATATCGGGGTCTCCATCAGAGCCCCCCTTTACATTAAGGTCCCTATCAAAGTACCCACTTATATCAGGGTCGTCCTCATCAGAGTTCCCTCTTACATTAAGGTCCCCTTCAGAGTCCCCTCTTACACGAGGGTCCCCATCAGAGCCCCCCTTACATTAGGGTTCCCATCAAAGTCACCCTTTTACATCAGGGTCTTCATCAGAAGCTCCCCCTACATCACAGTCCCCACTTATATCAGGGTCCCCATGAGAGTCCCCTATTACTTTAAAGTCCCCATCCCTTATATCAGGGTCTTCATCAGTCCTCACGGTCCTCATCAGAGTCCCCACTTATATCAGGGTCCCCATCAGTCCCTCTTACATTAAAATCCCCATCAGAGTCCCCCCTTTAAAACTGAGTCTCCATCAGAGATCCCCCTTACAACAGGGTCCCTATCAGAGCCCCCCTCCTTTACATTAGGATCCTTATAGGAGCCCTTACATCATCATCATCATCATAATAATAACAATAATAATAATAATATTTTATATAGGACCTTTAAAAGGTGGCTTATCAAAGCATTTTTCAAGGAAAATACAAGAAATACAAACGATAACAAAGGAAAAAAGGGACAATTATGTGAAACCTGGTATAAAGAAAAGAAAAGTTTCTAGATTTGATTTGAATGAATTTAGAGACAATGACTCTGAAGTTCTTTGGAAGTGAGTTCCAGAGGTTTTTTTTAGCATAGCAGGAGAAGGCTCTGTCCCGCATTAAGTGTAGGTGAGTTGAGGGGACATGCAGAGGATCAGTATCACATATGGGGCCCCATCTGAGCCCCCCTTACATCGGGTCCCCATCAGAATCCCCCCTTTACATCAGGATCTCCATCAGAGGCCCCCTTACATCAGGGTCCCCATTAGAGTACCCACTTATATTAGGGTCCCCATCAAAGTCCCCACTTATATCAGGGTCCCAATCAGAGTCCATCCTTTACATCAGGATTTCCCTCAGAGGCCTCCCTTACACCAGGGTCCCTATCATAGCCCCCCTCTTTACATAAGAGTCCCCATTAGAGCCCCCTACCCTTAAATCAGGGTCCCTATAAAAATCCCCCCTTACATCAGGGTCCCCATCTGAGACCCCTTTACATCAGCATTCCCATCAGAATCTCCCCTTACATCAGGGTCCCCGTCAGAGTTCCCATTTATATCAGGGTCCCCATCAGAATCCCCCCTTACATCAGGGTCCCCATCAGAGTCCCCTTTACATCAGAGTCCCCTCTTACATTAAAGTCCCCATCAGAGTACCCCCCCTTTACATCAGAGTCTCCACCAGAGCCCCCCTTACATCAGGGCCCCTCACTTTCACCAGCGGAGAACTCTGCTGTCCTTAGTCCACAATCAGTGTAGATTGAGGATACTGACCCCAGCTGTGGGATGAATGTGACCCGTGGGCCGTGGGACCCCATTTTAGAAAATAAATGTTTTCACCTTCCTTGGTACCCCATTTACACCTAGCATGAGCATAGCGCTGCGATTCAGAACCTTTTTCTAAATGTTTATACGCATGGTTTTTGCCCCATAGACATAAATTGGAGCGCCATAAAAATGTGCATACACTTGCATTTTTACAGCGTTTTTCAGGCATACTTATTAAAACCCATGTGGCAAAAAAATTAGGATTTCTGCCCTGATGAAGTTCATGTACCTTTTCAAGCTTCACACGACATGCGACACAAGGCTCAGGTGTGAAGGGGCCTATTAAGAATATGCGATTCTTCATTTTGACTTATGCACTTGTATTAATCTGCATTATGTTAATGCGTGTTGCATTAAGGCTTCCAACATATTAAAATGTCCCAAAAAATCACACATATCACCAGATTTTTGCCACTATGTCAATGCGTTGCAGTAATACAAACATGAACACATGCATTCCTGCAATCAAGCCCTTATCTTTTTATTTGTACTGCTCTCCTCCTTCCTCTTACAGCCACTTCTGCCTACATACATTCAAGTAGCAGCTGTATGTCATTGCTCTGGGTGGGCTTCCTTAGGCTAAATCAGTCAGAGTCCTTGTTCACACTAAATGCAGGTTTTAAATCATGTGAGTTTAGCTGAACTCGCAGGATTTCAAACACGCATTTCAGGCTGGGTTCACACTGCTGCGGTGGCAGACATCGTATGTGATTCGCAGCGCACTGCTGTTCACATCACATGCGATGTCTGTGCTGTGCGATATCAGCCATACAGATAGTATGGCTGATATCGCACCGCATTCGGTCCAAACTCGCACAGGACCCTTTTTTTTGTTCGGACCAAAATCGGATCGCATGGGTGTTCACACCTATGCGATCCGAAAATGTCCGAATTGTCAGTTCGCATTGCGATATGCGGGCTGAACTGGGGGTGTCATTAACATTGTATGACACTCCCCAGCAGTTCGCATATGGCAGTGTGAACTGCCGTGCGAGTTGGTGCGATGTGGGAACCCGCAGTAAATTCGCTGCGTTCCCGCACCGCAGCAGTGTGAACCCAGCCTTAATGCAGGTTCGTTGGCGATTTGAAAGACATCTATGCGGGTTCATGCACAAATGTTTATTGAAATTGCCCCTGAAGTTGCCAAAAGTAGTGCAGGAACTACTTTTGGAAATCACTGCAGTGCCGCAAAGTCGGCGTCACACTGATTGGGGCGGTGCCGTTGCCGGCAATAGGCTGCGATTTGGCATATGATTTGACATGTCAAATTGTGCCGATGTGAACAGGGACTTAGTCAATTTGAACATCGTGGAAGGCCTCAACTACTGCACCCAACACTTCCAGAGGGCCACACAATAGCAGCGCAATGCAAAATGAATGAGCCATAGTGCACCCCAACAGCAAAAATGTTGGCCCTGCTGCATTGTTTCCAGAGTATCACAATGCAAACTGGAGAAGTTGGAGTACAATAACCCCCTGCATTTGTGTCAGTGGACACATTAAGAACCCTCGCCATTGGTGTCCGTGGATGCAATACCAACCCCCAGTATTGGAGTTAGTGGATGCAAGAATAACCCTCAACATTGGTGGCAGTGGTCTCGGAAATAACTCTCAAGATTGGTGTCAGTGGATGCAATAATAACCCCCAGCATTGGTGTCAGTGGATGCAGTAACAACTCCCAGTATTGGAGTCTGTGGACGCAAGAATAACCTCCAATATTGGTGTCAGTGGACACAATAATATCCCCCCCCACATACATACACAAACACACTGGTGTCATTAAAATTGAACCTCCACATGACCATACCGGTAGTTAAACCTTCACTGCTATGACCAAAAAATGCCCGGCAGAGGGGTGAAAAGGGGTTAACTTTCACTGCCACTGAAAGGAGGGCGTTAGTGCCAGTGAAAACTAACTACCCCCACAAACCTCTTGCATTGGTGGTAATGGTATTGAAAGTTAACACACCGACCTATACCCCGCCTGCAATGGAGGTCATGTCAATGAAAGTTATCCCCTACCTCCTGCATTTGCGATTTTGGCATTAAAAGTTAACCCCTCCTGCACTGGTGGTCATGGCAGTAAAAGTTAACCCCTATCCCCCTCTCTCCTGCATTGGTGATCATAGCAGTGAAATTTAAACCCCCGCCTCCCTCCTAGTGGTCATGGCAGTGAACGTTGACCCCTATGACCCTCTCCTCCAGATTGGTGGTCATGGTAGTCAAAGTTAACCCCCTCCCCCCTGCATTGATTTTCATGGCAGTTAAATTTAGACCACATAAGACAAGTTCTTGCTGGAAAAAACAATTTTAAGCAATAGACAGCATGGATTCATGAAAGACAGAAGTTGTCAAACAAACCTGATTTCTTTTTATGAGGAGGTAAGAAAACTTTGGACAGAGGAGTGGCTGTGGACGTGGTATGCTTGGATTTTGCAAAAGCGTTTGACACAGTTCCCCACACACGGCTCATGTGTAAGGTAAAGTCTACAGGCTTGGAAAGATCAATTTGTAAATGAATAGAAAACTGTCTAGAAAAACAAATTCAGAGAGTAGTACATAATATAATAATTATAATTGGGTACTAACATTTATAGATAAAGTTAATCCAGGGAAAATCCGATTGCCTCTCGGGGGATCCGGAAGGAATTTTTTCCCCTGCTGTAGCAAATTGGATCATGCTTTGCTGGTGTTTTTCGCCTTCCTCTGGATCAACTGTGGGTGAAGGATTGTATTTTTTATTTTTTTTTTATTTTGGTTGAACTAGATGGACTTGTGTCTTTTTTCAACCTGACTACCTATGTAACTATGTAAATTTAACCCCTCTCATTCACTCATGCATTGGTGGTCGTGGTAGTCAAACGTAACCCCCTCCCGATGCATTGATTTTAATGGCAGTTAAATTTAACCTCACCTCCCTCCTGCATTGGTGGCCATGGCAGTGAAAGTTATCCCCCTCTCTCCTGCAATGATGGTATTGAAAGTTAACCCTCCCACTTCCCTTCTGCATGGGTGGTGATGGCAGTAAAAGTTAACCCCTATTCCCCCTCTCTCCAGCATGGTGGTCATGGCAGTGAATGTTAACCCCCCCCCCGTCACTTTCCACCTGCATTGGTGGTCATGGCAATAAGAGTTAACCCCCTATCTCTCTCCTGCATTGGTGGTCATGAAAGCTAAGGCTCCCCCCTCCATGCATTGGTGGTCATGGCAGTAAAAGTTAACTGCCCCCACCCCCTCCTGCATTGGTGGGCATGGCAGTGAAAATTAAAATGCAACTAAAGGTATTCATACTCACCTGCCCAACAGTCCCTCGCTAGAGTAAGCATCTTCTTCAGGTCAGTTTTCAGGCCTCGTTATTGGCTGGCGTGGGGGGACATCACTCCTGTTCATGCGCAGGAGCCAGTCATCGCAGCACTCAGAGACCGGCATGCGCAGCTCAGTTTACAATGCTGAAGAAGGCAGCGAGCAGGCAAGGCACTTTCAAAAGATTTAATCTGCTCGCACATACTAACATTTTTCTAAACACAGCTAAAATGAATGCAATTAAACACAGGTTATCACACAGTGGGAATTTTACCATTTAAAATCATTACATTATATTTATAGGTCTTGAGAAATGTCCTATAAACACATGTATGTGCCTGTGTGAATAAGGCCTTATAGACAATGGTTGAACACCCTACAGTGTGAATGTCTGCACAGCAGCTTATAGTCTCTTAAGTATCTGACAGGATGTAACAGTAGAACAATTAAGCTGGAAATAAAGTAATTTTTTTTAAAAAGCCAGTGAGAGGTAGATCTCTTTCACACGGGAGCCCCTGGCCGGCCCACCTAAATTGTAGCAATACATCTGGACAGGGCTGTACAAATGCCGCGTTTGTGGCATTTTTAATTTGGTGCAGTGTTTGGCACCGCCTGTCACACTTGCCCATTGATTTCAAAGAGGCCACTTCGCAACCGCGGCCCCACAAATTGCTCTTCGGCTTACAAGATTAAAAAAAGCATTCAGGAGGCGGCAATAGCTCCTCCTGAATTCCTCTCAGCCGCTATACCACCCTCTGAAAAGTGTGTTTCTTTGAAACAGGTCTTTGGGCAAACTTCAAGTTACTACAATTTCAAAGGGTCAAAAGGAGGGACAAAGTGGGGACAGTCTAATATAAAATGCACTAAAGCTGAAGTTAAGTATTTTTAATTTGGGATACAGCACCATAAACTATAATTATGTATATCGGTATGTCTCCCAATACTTGTGTAGCATCCTCTAGTGTGTGCTAGGTGTAAGGTAGAATTTTTAGTGAAGGAAAATTTTGTTTGGCTCAGGGCTAAAGCCGGATACACACTATACAACTTTCTTTAGATTTTTTCCTTTAGACTTTCAAAAACCATATAATATGAGGTCAGACCTAAACGCTTTCAATTTCTATGCAATCAGGCAGGCCCTCGCACTACATAGTTGAAGGTAAATGTAAAGGAAATTGAACAACAAAAGTTGTAAAGTGTGTATCCAGCTTAAGCCTGAGCTGCAAATCTGGGTCAGGGTTCAGTGAGACAGGGCTGGATGACTCAACATGACCACTCCTCTGGTTCCCCCTCCTGGTCTAGAAGGTTGTAGAAACTTCTAGAGCTAGTGGGTGGGGGTTAGGAGGAGCTGTTTGCAATATTTATGAGGGACTCAGCCAATTCCCAGTAAAGGGCTGACAGGGGGCAGGCCACCTCATAAATAGGCATGAGTAGGGTTGCCACCTGTACGGGATTCACCAGGACAGTCTGGGTTTTGGAGTCATGTATCTGGTTTTCAGCACGCTTGAAACCCGGACACATTCAGACCGGATGGTGGCTCCCTCTATGCACACTTGCGAGAGAATTTGTTTATACCAGCCGCCACAGAACCCGCCCGTCACCACCCCGCTCTCGCAATCTCTTTCTGCGGCTGTATGAATTTCTGGGATTGTGGGGATGCTGCTGAGTATGGAATGCCCGCGGATATGTGTTCGCCCCTGGTGAAGTGTTCCTTCCATCTTCGAGCGTCATACAATGCAGCTGTCAGAGGATAAGTTCCTGCAGAGTGCAGACAGCGGTGTAGTGGGCGAGGGGCGCAGGATTAGACCAGGTGACATTGTACAGGCTCTTGCCAGCACAAGTACCTCGTACACCAGATTCAAGAAAGAGGCAGCAGTGCAGTGAACAGGAGGTGGGGGAGGTTATGATCTCTAGCAGAGGAGAGCCGGTGGAGGAAGCAGTCATCATGCAGCAGTGGCACCGAGCAGGTCTGTGCAAGTTACAACACACACAGTAACAGGTGGATAAAGGGGTTGGGGTGCATGGACATTTACTGTGTGCTCTATTGGCCATGAGTGAGATCTGCAGGACTTCCACACATCAAACCCCCCTACCCCATCAGCTGTCATAGAGGGATCCATATCTATGCCATCCTGGACATTCCACTACAAGGCAGCTTTCCTCTTCTACAGCCAAGATCCATGCAGGAGAGGACACACAAAGCACAGACAATACACACACAGTAGACACAAATCACATGTCACACACACACAAAATACACACGTTACACACACATGATACACACACACACACACACACACACACACACACACACACACAAAATACACATGTTACACACACACACACACACACACACACACACACACACAATATACACACACTACATATACACACACTGTACACAAATGAGGCACATTCCACATTGCAATCCGCCCTCCCCCAAAGACAATCATTCATACCTGTAGGTGTAAATACACACAGTGCATATATATATATATATGTGTGTATGGTAAGCATTTTATTTAATAATGCAAAAATGGACATGCAGCCATTGGGAGGAACAAAGAAAAAGTGAAAGAAAGAATAAAAGATGGAGAGAACAAGAAAAACGGAGTGTGTATACTAAAAAAAAACAAAAAAAAAAACGCTGTGCGCCAGTAAAGTGTTCGGGTTTGACTTAAAGAAAAGGTGGCAACCCTAGGCATGAGCCATGCCAGCAGGGGCAGTCGGGTGGAAGATGAAGACATAGTACTTTGGAGACTGTTGGTGGCCCTCAAGGGTGGCCCCTGGTCGGGGGATGGGACAGGGCTCAGGGGCTGGAAGTTTCCTGCCATCACATATGGGGGAAGCCCTTCCTGGAGGCACAGGAGCAAGGGTGAGGACAGTGTGAGTACAGCAGCACTACTGGGGACTTACAAGGGGGAGACTGCCACATGTAGCCAGTTCTCCCTGAAGAACATGTTGTGCCAAGTCTTCATCCCTTCCCTGAAAGATCTCCTGCAGAGTCAGCGGGTGGGCTGGAGAGAGAGAGTCAGTCTGGAGGAATGCTGTGTGAGGTTAGCCTGGAGGGCCAGTGAAAAGGGGCAGCCGCAGCCAGGTGGGTTGGTAGTGCCTGAAGAGGTGGTACTGGGATCAGTAGCCACGGGAGGGGGAATGCAAGCTGATCACTGCGTACTGCTACACAACAAGGGGCTAGGAGTTCCTGCCTACAAAGGGCTATTGCTAAATCCGACTGTGTCTGTCAGATTCATTTCAGTGATTCAGCTGGAGTCTGCAAG
The DNA here is from genome assembly GCF_042186555.1 of Aquarana catesbeiana. Lineage (NCBI taxonomy): Eukaryota > Metazoa > Chordata > Amphibia > Anura > Ranidae > Aquarana > Aquarana catesbeiana. The sequence goes on from NC_133335.1 coordinate 68,592,672, forward strand.
CAAGTAAGGTGCAGGAGGAGTGTCGAGGAAGCTGTATATAGGCTGTATATAGCATGTGAGAAAATGTCCCTAAAATGTTGTTGCTGAAGTCAAGTGGGCATCCCATAATTTTCCATCCCTATCCAAGTTATCAACCCCTTCACACCGACTGTACGCAAATATGCGTTCTCGGCCAGAATGGGTTGTACCGGGGTGAAGCATGCAGCTGCACACATCACCCCAGTATCGCTTTTTAGAGCGGACGGACGGCTTTCTTGTGATAACAAACGATGCGGCTAAGAAGCCGCTCGGCTGTTGTCCCAAGGATCCACCCCCTCCCGCCACCTTCCGCGGCTCTCCTGGGCTCTCCCGTTCCACTGGGAGGCCCGAGGGACCAGCCGGAACGTCTGCCGGCTAGCCAGAGACCCGAACGAAGCCGGAGTCTGCTTCAATCGGGTCTCGGATCTAGTAACCCGGAAGTGATGTCATGACATCACTTCCGGTTTACAGAAGACTTAAAGGTGCCAATTTTTTAAAGAAATGACAGCATTCAATACAGCCAAGCTTGCCATTTTGAATGATTTTAAGTGCAAAGGAGGAATTTGGGGTCACTGCCTATTACTGTCAAAAGGGATGTTTACATTTCTTGTGAGAGCAATAAAAATGATCAGAATTTTTTTTTTAAAGGGACAAAAAATTTTCTTCAAGCGCCCCATCCCTCCATGCTCGCGCACAGAATCAAACGTATACGTAAGTCAAGCCTACAAATGCAAACAGTATTTAAACCACACATGTGAGCCATTGCCGCGATCATTAGAGAGAGAGCAATAAATGTAGCACACACTCTGTACCTCTAAACTAGTAACCTGTAGAGATTTTGGAGATTATTATTATTATTACCTATGGAGATTTTTAGGTACCGTAGTCTGTCGCCATTCCATGAGGGTGCGCAATTTTAAAGAGTGACACGTTAGGTATCTATTTACCTACATCATCTTTCACATTATACAAAAAAAATTGGGCTCACTTTACTGTTTTTTTTTTATTCATGAAAGTGTATTTCTTCCAAAAAAATGCATTTAAAAAAGACTGCCGCGCAAATACTGTGCAACATAAAAAATTGCAATGATCTCCATTTTATTCTCTAGGGTCTCTGCTAAAAAAAAAATATATAATGTTTGGGGGATGTAATTTTCTAGCAAAAAATGCATATTTTAACTTGTAAGCAATAATTGTCAGAAAAAGGCTTAGGTATAAAGGGGTTAACCCTCAAATCACAAAAAACAAAGTCAGGGACTGTTTTCTGACTCTGGAGTACCTGTGAAAATTCAGTGTGCCTGGCTGTGCAGGGTGGGGGATCCCAGTTTAACTGCGGCTCCTTAGGGGGTGTGCTACACCTGCAAGAAGCTGCTTCCTGCTTAGTGTCTCCTTTATGGCTGCTGGATATTGTGCTGAGCAGCTGTCTTTCAGAGCTGTGAAGGTTAACAGCAGCCACTGCTACTGAAAAAAGTTGCAGCGATTGCCCGCCCCTTCTGTCCTCCCTTCCATTCGTTCTTCATTCACAGAAATCATACTTTTATTGTCCCACAATGCAACGTGTTCTGTGAATCGAGAGTAATATCCATATTTGCCAGCACACCAAGAATCATCTAGTGTAATTTTATTGAAGAATGGTCAAATCAAAAAGGACAAAGTACAACGGCAGGCATGTGAAGGGGTCCTACAAAACAGTGCACTTTTTTCTTTGTGATGTCATCATTCTTCAATAAAACTTCCGACACTAGATGATCCCTGGTGTGCTGGCAAATACAGTATGTTACCTGATCTGTGATGTCTCTAGTCTCCAGCTGGCTGTTGCTGTAGCACCTGCTACATCTAAACCCATTGCAGGAACGTGTATGATCGGAATATTGACAATACCTGTGAATGGAGAAGGAGCAGATGAATAACAGAAACTTCACCACCCCTTAGAATGCAATGCATTGTGGAAGAATAGTATTATGAGTTCTGTGAAGGGCAGAGGCAGTAGAAAAAGATGCGTCAGTGGCACAACTTTTCTCAGTAGAAGCGGCTGCTGTTAACCTTCACAGTGCTGTAATACAGCTACTCAGGTAGGGTTCGTTATGGTAAACATTCACTCTTCAGCCCCTTTATAAACATTACATAGTAAAAAAAAAAAAAAAAAGGAAACTCAAAAGTGAGTAAAAAGGTAATAAGCAAATTAATTACCAATTACATAATTATCAAGTGACCTTTATTTCTGCAGGACAGTGCTCCAGTTTTGAAAACTCATGCACCCCCCCCAAAGTCCCGCAAAGGCAGTACTCAAGGTGGTGCAGTCACAATTATTTGCAGCAAACTGGCTTAGCTCAGCACCTATTGGTCATAGTTCAAAGGCCATGCAGTGCATTAAGGTTAAAGAAGTATTCTAGGTGACTATACACATAAAATTTGCAAATCCCAACATTTCTAGCCCACACCTTCAACCCATGGTAGTGGCGAACCAGAACCTCATCCCTAGCTTATCAGATTTTCGGCAGGATTAACAGGTATGTTTTAAGGCAGCCCATAAATTATTTGATTTTCTTTCCTTCAACCACTGGTAGGAGGAATGAAAATTTTTCAATTCCCTCAGCAATACAATTATTGTATCCTTGGCCTTGTTTGTACTTGATGGGGGGAATGCTCTCCACAACACTATAGTGTTCTGCCAGCAGTGGGGTGCTGGGAGCCTTCCTGGAGAACACAATGATTACTGCTGGCAGCTATAACTGCTGGCAGTACTCATATGTATAAAATGTGGCATGTTGGGTGTACCCAAGTCAATCAATGGACCGACTTGGGTACAATTATCCTGCCCATACATGAATCAAATCTCAGCCGATCCCTCTCGATCCATGTATGACTGGCTTTACACTCATCTAACAGATATAACAAAACACTTTAAAAAGGTATAATTTATAGGTATAGGTATATAACAGACTTCTGCAAGCAAAAGAGTTCCATTATTAGGGTTTGCAAACATTTTAAAGTTGGCTTCACAAACATTTTAAAGTTGGCTTCACACCCTTGCTTTGCAGTAACGCAAGGTATAATACACTGCAGTGCTAATCATTTTGAACTATATCTAAAGCTATTTTGAATGGCATCAATCCCAATGCACCTGCATGTAGGTAGGTGGTCTACTTTCTCCACTGCAGGTGGCGCTCTTCCGCAGTGGCACGGGTGTTGGAGAGGAAGTCAAGAGGAACATAGTCCCTCTATGTTTTCCTTGGTCACTGGGGAAGCAATCCAGATGGATGCTGCCACCATATGTGACTCTGGCAGCCATCTAGGGTCAGGCAGAGCCTATTTAAAGGATACGTTCACCATTCATAACATGCTACACCCATATTCAGGGTGTAATATGTAACTGTAGCATCGGCCCCCGCACCCCCCAATCCCCTGTTTTGACAGTGAGCAGGGGATCTCATTGTTCCCCCTGCTCGGTTTCACAATTAAAAACAGAAAAACCATCTGCCCGCCCAGCTGCGTCATTCAGTGTTCTGTGACTGTGAAAATTCATGACAGCTTGGACACAAGAAGGCTAGGACACATTTATACCCTCTTAACAGACACTGTCAGTCCAGCTAATACCCTGCTCTCTTCACATTATTGCAAACCATGAGTGCACCCGGTTGGGCAGCCTTCACGCTGGGCTTGTTGTGAACTGTTGCTGTGCTATTTTAATACAAGTTTTCTATTGGACCTGACTGTGTGAATTATTGCTACTGCGCCACACTGAACCCCACCTACATGCGCTGCAGTGAAATTTAATACATGGTAACGCACTACGTTGTCAACCAAAATGCATTAAAGTTTCTTTTGTCCACACAGAAATAGAGTAAGGATTGAGTTAAAATTAACCTATCAAATAGCTACTTAAATAAAAAAAAAATAAAAAAAAACACATTTCTAATAAAATGTTATTTGTTTGGTGAAATCAAAAAATGTTTGTGATTAAAAGCGGATTGTATGTTACCTAGGTTTGGGATGTAAAAGTGTTATTTAGGTGTACAAGGAACAATGTTCTTGTGCTACACCAATGAACTTTTTGCACTTTTTCTCCCTTTGCAAGTCAAAGATTAGCTGGTAATTTATAAAGAACAAGATTGGAAAAATCTAACATTTTTCTTATATGGTCATCCTTAGTATTGACATCCCTCAAGAAAGTACAGTAGAAAATTGTCAAAAGACAATGCAACTTTAAATTAAGGTGGTATTCCTGCTTAACACCAACTATTCTTTTGGCATGCGAATTGTGCTCTGAGGATCCTGAAGGGGAACTCAACGCCAAAATTAAAAAAAAAAAAAAAAAAAAAAAGTGGGGGTCCCCCCCCCCCACCCCGGGTCTGGTATGGATTCTGAGGGGAAACCCCACGCCATGCAGCCTGACAGGTCAGGAAAGAGGGGGGGGGCCGAACAAGCACCCCCCCCCCTTGACCATACTAGGCCACATGCCCTCAACATGGGAGGTGTGGGTGCAAAGCACCTTGTCCCCATGTTGTTGCGCTGCAGGAGGACCGGGTCGGCGGTGGAGAGACAGCAGCGGAGGGAGAAGACAGCAGCAGAGGGAGAAGACAGCAGCAGAGGGAGAAGACAGCAGCAGAGGGAGAAGACAGCAGCAGAGGGAGAAGACAGCAGCAGAGGGAGAAGACAGCAGCAGAGGGAGAAGACAGCAGCAGAGGGAGAAGACAGCAGCAGAGGGAGAAGACAGCAGCAGAGGGAGAAGACAGCAGCAGAGAGAGAAGACAGCAGCAGAGGAAGAAGACAGCAGCAGAGGGAGAAGACAGCAGCAGAGGGAGAAGACAGCAGCAGAGGGAGAAGACAGCAGCAGAGGGAGAAGACAGCAGCAGAGGGAGAAGACAGCAGCAGAGGGAGAAGACAGCAGCAGAGGGAGAAGACAGTAGCAGAGGGAGAAGACAGCAGCAGTGGCGGAGAAGACAGCAGCAGTGGCGGAGAAGACAGCAGTGGCAGAGAAGACAGCAGTGGCGGAGAAGACAGCAGTGGCGGAGAAGACAGCAGTGGCGGAGAAGACAGCAGTGGCGGAGAAGACAGCAGTGGCGGAGAAGACAGCAGCGGAGGGAGAATACAGGAGGAAAAACACATCACCGGAGAGAGAAGACAGCAGAAGAGGGAGAAGTCCAAAGGAAGAACACATCACCGGAGGGAGAAGACAGCAGCGGTGGGAGAAGACGCATTGGAGCTACGACGGGGGACATTCTTCATTTTTAATAAAGGACTTGTCAAAAAATCTCTCGTTTTTATTTACACTACACTGCTTTTTTTTGGCGTGAGTGGGTAGAGGTACAACATATCCCATACTCATTCACATAGGGGGAGGGTCGGGATCTGGGGGCCCCTTATTGAGGGCATGTGGCCTGGTATGGTCCAGGAGGGGACACTTGCTCTTTCCTGACCTGCCGGGCTGCATACTCGGATAAGGGTCTGGTAGAGATTTTGGGGGGGACCCCATGTCGTTTTTTTTAAATATTTTTTTGGTGTGGGGTTTCCTTTAAAAATCAATACCAGATCCTGCTGGTATGGTCTTGGGGGGGGGGGGGGGGGGGGACATGCCTTTTTCTTTTTTTAAATCGGCGTGAGGTTCCCCCTGAAGATCTATAACGACTCAAAGGGCCTAGTATAGTCGGATCAAAGTCAGATCCCATTCATTGAAGTTGCATGGAAGTCGGACATGAAGTCGTAGGGCAAAGTCGGACCGGAAGTCTTCTGACTTCCGCGTCGGAGCAGTGTGAACCTGGTCTTAGTCCATTCCAGTCCAGTTATGAGATCCCGCATCTCTGTCTCCTCTGCGTCAGCGAGTGGCAGCGACAGGTGTCACATACCTGGTGGGTAGAGCCTGGTTATGCAGAGGAAGGCCTCTCTTGCACCTCTGACTCGGGGCCCCTGGTAGTGTGTACAGGTAGCACGAGTGACGGTTAAACGTGCTTGCTGTTGGGCTGCTGATGCAGTAGTTCGCCAGATGGCAGCGGGTCTCCGTGGGTAGGAAGAGGCTGGTACTTAGCCGAAGAGCAGGTCCCAAAGTTGGCTGGACAGGTGCTAGCAACTTTGTAGCTCTGGAGGTGCTGGAACTTAAGCAGAGTCAGACAACCCGGGTCATACACAAAATGATCAGATCAAGTACAGATGCGGAGGCAGGAAAATGGTCAAAGGACAAGCCAGGGTCGATGCAGGTGGAAAGCAGGAATAGTCAGAAACAAGCCAGTTCAATACTTTAAGAGCAGATACAGGTAACAGGAACAGGATACTCACAGAACACTGTAGACGAGACAGCACTGATCCTGAGTGCTGATCCAGCTTAAATAGCCCATTTTGCCGCCCTTATCTGTCACTGAATGTCCCTCGCACATTCGCGCGTGCGCATGT